>NC_044496.1:13968771-14303771 GCF_902362185.1 Chanos chanos
ATTGGTTGTGCCAAAATAAGAACCTGAAACTGCCAATAAATTAGCAGAACCACTAGAGTAAATATGAGGATGAGTATGAGTCCCACTAGAGACATATTGACTTGGAAGTGAATGTTTGAACACATTTGGTAAGCATGAAAACTGACACGTGAAGTATCTTTGTTTAGTGCTATGAAGTCACTCTTGAACAAGCACCAGGACACCTTTGCATTCAGGGTCAGAGCTGAGCTGTGAGGTGTGAGGTGTAAGCCGATGTTTTGGTGGGTTCTGAATTGTGCAGAAAAAGATGCATGTATACACACACACGAACCCACACACACACACACACACACACACATGAACCCACACACACACACACACACATACGAACCCACACACATACGAACCTACACACACACACACACACACACACACACACACACACAGAGCCTTGTTTCCATATGGTAGCCAGCTGACACTGGGGGATGGAGCCTCCCTCTTTCTGCCTCTCCTGCTCTGTCTCTCTGTCTCTCTCTCTCTCTTCCTCTCTCTGTCAGACCCTGTTCCTCATGTCAGAGAGCAATGAGCACTGCCATGGGATACCTCCAGGGGGATATGCTGATCACCACTGAACTACACACACTCACATATACACACACAAACACACTCACATACACACACACACACACACACATGCACGCGAGCATGTGCGAGCTGAGACTTACGCGGCCTCTCCTCGTTGGGCTTGGAAGGGATCTCCTCCACACACTCAGCAGGGAACCAGCCCACTTGCCCTCGAGCGCTGCCTTCCCAGTAGCCCCCTTCTCCTATACTGAGAACTGGGCCGAGAAAAGGAGGGGATACAGGACCATAAACGGGAACAGTAACTACAGTAGGGCTAAAAACTTCTGAGTGAGATTTACCAGTACAGAGAAATTTCCAATCTATCTATCAGACTACAGGGAGAGAAGATCTGTGCTTTCTTGCTCAGTTTTACATAGCTGTACTGTGAGAAGACTGACCTTTGACCCTGTCATTCTTGTAGAGGGTGATCTCGCCCTCGGCCTGAGGCTGGTACGGGTGCACCGCCACAAAGAGCCGGCCGGGCACGGCGCTGTACAGCTTCCTCCTGGAGGTTTGGCCCTCTACACTGGCACTGGGACTGCTGTGGCAGAGAGCATTAGCATGATGAGAGAAGAGTGTGGGCACCAAAATATGATGATACACACAAAAACATACACGCACGCACGCACGCACACACACACACAGACACAGACACACACACACACACACAGACATACACGTGCACACAATGCACAACTCGCAAGAATAACCACATTACTAGCACATGACCCATCTCTCTACACATCTTAATTTAAAGGCCCTAAATGCAGCATTCCTTTCTCTAAAATAACAGTCAGGTCACTCTTTCATGCCTGAAGCCACTGACGTCAGCGCTGTGCCAGAGAATAGTAATAGTAGCAAGGGAATGTTTGTGTCGATGTCACACAGGAGAAGGACAGCCGCGCAGGACTCCACTATAGAGCTTGTTCTTGTCCTTCAGCATCTCCCTGAATGCCCAAAAGGAGAAACGTTGCCAGTTTTGTTTCCTAAAGCTGCTCTGATGTATGTGATCTCTAAGTAGGCCAGTGTGAGTGCTGGGCCAGTGGCCTACATAGCCCTGCCCACCGCAGTGTCCTCTCTCTAGGACAAAAACAGGACATGGTGTCTTCTGGGCAGAACCAGGAGGAGCCACGTGTAATGGGACAGGTAGTGCCTTCCAGGAGGAGAATGAAAAGGAAAAGGAGAGGAGAACTCTGCTGTGACTATGTGTAACATGGTTCCAACGCTCTCTGTCCTACAGAGTGAAACCTCCATTGATATCAGAAAGAGTAAAACTGTTTGAAGGAGAGTGTATTACATCCATATCTACCTCATAAGAGATTCCATACTTAACACAAAATAAGTTACTCAATGGTGTTTTAGAAAAACTAATGCGATGAAACTGTGGAGACAGTTGAGCAGTGGGTGAGTAGCAATTACCATAATGTGGTCTGTAGGCTCCCTCTAGTGGACAAAACTAGACATAGCAGCAATTTTCTCAGTGTGGTCCTGGTCACTAATAACACTGATTAAACATTAGCTAAGAACCTCTACAGCTATGATGGATTTCAGCAGCCAAATCTGTGACTCCCGGAGTGTAACTGCTCTTTAACCAAAAGCTTAATAAGAAAGAGAGTACCAACAGTTCCAATATTGTGCTGTAAAATAGAATTGACACCTTCAAATTAGAGGTCTACCATAAAAATAACTGCACCAGAATTTCACTTTTCCACTATATTTGTCTTGAGCGACACATTCACACTTTTTTTCTTATCTAGCGTATATAAATAACATCAAATATCAGATGTGCCAAATACATTTAGGACATTGCGCGCCTATGGCTATAGTTCACTTTTTGAAGTGCTGATTCCGTCAGTACATTGCTCCCTTAAAAGGTGTGAGCTCTCAATGCATTGTCTTACAGTTAGTTTGAGACAAGATGCTGTGCTAGGACATAATAATTATAGCCTGGATCAGTGTCTGGATTCTGTTCGCACATCTAGAACCAACAGCAGAGAAAATATGGCTTCTAAACCTATTACTGTTATACTAGCACAACATCACAAAACAAACCATCTAAGAGCTCAAATACAGGATTCCTAGAAACTGGTCAGTTCCTCTGTAACTAGATCACAGAGGTATCGGTGCATTATATTATCAATTTTCAAAAACAAGCAATTTTGAAATGAAAAAAAGACATTTGAGGTTGGACAGAGCAGAGGAAGAGCTACAGCTGAGAAGGAGCAGGGCTGTCACAGTGCTGGAGCAGGAGCAGATCTGCTCATCCCACATGAAAGGAAAGCTGGACCCTGTGTTGTTAACTTTAAAGAGTTCACTCTCCACTAAGCTGGAGAGTCAGCAGTCATTTGGGTCATTAGTTTCTCATCGCCATGGTAGCACCACAGTGGCCAATCAGAAGGGTCTCTGACCTTTCTGGTCACATCAGTGTTTCTGCTCTGGATCTGAGCTCTAAATGCTATCAGTGGTCATGATTACACTCTTAACTTGATAGGGAGGAACCGAGAGTTGTGTGTAAATGACCACTGCAGATTTTCATAATCATTAACTGACAATCATTATGTGACCCAAATAAACTCAGACAAAACATTCTACCGGCATGACATCATCTGCAGACTAAATAAGATGATCATTCAGAATGAATACATGAAAAGATTATTACATTAAACAAACATTTTCTTAGCTTTACTCAGTGTTTTTGTTCCTCCACATATGAATTCCCATCTCTTGTCTGTTCATTGGCTGGTGATTATTATAAAAAGGAGCTTTTCATTTGGAGTTCTCCTTAATAAAAACTCAGCTGTTTTGTTTGCATTGCTGAATGCTAGTGAATGAAAGGGTTCTATAAATATCTCTTTTAATTTTAAATATGATGCTTACGTAAGCCGGCCTTTATCCTACACACATTTTAAAACCATTTATGTCTGACAAACAAGGTAGAAAGAGAAGTAAGCAGTCTCTGTAAACAGACTGGATTTAAGAAGGGAAACAGATTACATTAGGCTATATGGGACTTTTTAAAACAGACCAACAATACTTCTCCAAAACAATGCATTCTGTACCATTAAGTCATGCACTAGTGCAGTTGCATGCAACCAACACATCAGCACCTATATACAGAACAACTACAGAGTGTAGCTTAAAGTCTGTCCAGGAGGTTGGGGCTACGCAGTGTCAAGGGTGACCTAACATTTTCAGCACTATTAACGTCTATTGTGTTCATGAGGACAGACCTGCACTGCTACCCCAATAACACATCTCAAGTCTGTTGCAAATCTTTTAATAACCTAACTAGATTACATACATATGTTTATATGTGGAAAACAAGGAGAACAGGATGGCATACGTTGTGTGATCTACAACACTAGAACATGAGCAGAGTCATCAGGCCATGGCATTTGACATTTTAAGATGACAGACATCTGTCGCCTGCCGTTGGCCTTTCACTGTGACATTCTGATGCGGTGGGGGGAGGGGAACACTGCAAGCCTCTCGTAGGGGAGTGGGATCGAACTATGCTGGTTGGGAATAGCACAGGGAAGATAAGGCTTGAGTGCTGAAGTGAGAGCTGTCATTCTGAGTAAGTTATTGAGAGGTGTGTGTATATATATGTGTGTGTGTGTGTGTGTGGTAAGAGTTTAAATCTCTGTTCATAAATAACCAACACCTGAGAATACCTGGCAAATGGCACAACGTCGGCAGAGCACAGCACGGCCATCTAACCGTGTATAATGGCTTTCACTGGGAGCCTCAGCTGATGGAATACATAACTGTGCTCCAGAAACACTCTCTCCCTCTCTCTCCCTCTCTCTCTCTCTCTCTCTCTCTCTCTCTCTCTCTCTCTCAGCCTTTCACCCACTGCCTGGGAGTTCCCTAACATCTGGCTCTTCCATCTGAAGCATCACAAACCACTCCAGCAATGCACTGCTGATGTCTTATTCATTTAGGAAACAATACATCTCTCTCACTCACTCACTCTCTCTCTCTCTCTCTCTCTCTCTCTCCCCCCTCTCTCTCTATGCCAGCTGAATATGCCTTAATACAATGTGTCATGTGTAAAATGTCACCATATGTGTGTCTTTAATTTGGAGGTTGGGACAGCACATGTCTTAATCACCTTTGAGTCTACATTACATCACCAACAAATAAAGCTTCAGCACACACAAACACAAGCACAAGCACAAGCACATACACACACACACACACACACACACACTAATCCCTTTGAATGAGAAATACAGAAGAATCACAGAGGCAGATTCGAACAGCTGGGTTGACCCTCAATTTTAAGTCCACAGTGACATGTGGGATAAGCCTACTGTAGCTCAGTGAAAGATGGATGAGTTCTTCTCACACAGCATCTGCACACTTTCAAAAGCTTCAAGACATGACAATCACAACCATCAACACACATTTAAACACACAGTACCTCTCACACAAAGACAGACTTTCGTACGCTCATATCTTACACAGAACAATTTATGAATGATACACATTCACAAATTGACATCTCCCTACTCCTCCACATCTTGGGCACAATGCGAGCTTTGGCTTTTGTACTAACAACATGACACATTAGGAACCTGATCAACAGCATATTTTAACATCCATCCACTGCTAGTTCCAATACACGCAGTTTCACAAATGCACAGAAATATGCATATAGTGATTATCCATCCTAGACATACATGAACGTAAAGCAAAGCAGCCATAGCAACGGCTGTGGAAACTGGGGCGAGTGTCCCACTTTGACACCCCATTCCCACGGCAGAGACGCTAATATATTCACACGGCATTCTGAGAGAAAGCCTGGCCTCGTTAGAGTAGCTAGTAGATTTACACTCATCATATCACTCTTCACCCCACCGAAAAAAAAAAAAAAAAAGTGTGGATCTGGTAACTGTTATAGCACCAAGGAACTCCAAAGGAGGAAGGAGGTCTCCCTGCTGTAAGAGTGCAGAGAAATATAAAGAGTCTTCCTAATCGTACTGTGTAGGGTCCTTAGGAGAGGACTGTGGAGGATTCTGCCAATATGAACAGGGAAACTATATGAAAGCTGTCAGCTCCTATAGAGAAGGGAAGCTATTGAGGGCTTTTTCTCAGCTGTAATAAGGCAGGAAGCTTATTGAGGGAGCTTGCCAGCTGGTATCAAATAGGAGACGTATAAAGAGGACATATTCTTGTAGTACTGGGAACCAAAAGAAATGGGTGTGTCTTTTCTTCTGGGGGACCTTCAGGATGCAGGTGGTCTTTCTGCTTTCCAGTGTCATCCCACCTAGGCTGTAGGACTTCTGTTCATCCGTTAACCAGTTTAAACTGCTTGACTCACAACTGAATCATTTCCTTTTCCATTTCTTACGGCCCAGTCACTGCAGCCATTCTACTTAGTACCCCCTGGGGAGGTGACGTGATTCACACACGCACACACAGATTATGACTCATACATAGATACACTCAGTCAGAGCATGGTTTGGATCATTCCACTGGTGTTATCTCTTTGATGAAAGCCATCCACATATGTACACAATATCTTGAAAGTAGCCGCCACTGTAACGGTGACCACAAAGGAACATCACACCCACTGATTCATTGAAAACTTCAACTATCAGCCACCACAAACATTAAATTGGCTTCTCTGTGGTCAACGAATGGAAGGTGGCTAAGAGAAATGATTCGACAGTTGGTAAGGGGGACTGAGAGATTTTTGAGGTTCATAGTTTCTTGGTGTATGGAGAGATTTATCTTCACCAGAGAAATACGGATTTGAGACAGATGAGTTCTGAAGAACTCTCTGCTGATTGGGGACAGAAAAAAAGCATAGTCTAGTCTATGCAAGATGGAAGAAACTGGTGAAAGTGATAGTGGGTCTTATGAAATTTAGCATATTATTTACACAAATATATAGTGTATATATAACCGTGCTTTAGTGTATAGAGTTGTTCTGTGAGTGTGTGTGTGAGTGTGACTGTGTCCGTGTGTACAACAAAAGCCTCACCGTTTCTGTCTGCGTTGCTCCTCTCCCAGGCGACTGAGAGAGGGGGATCGGCTACGGGGGGCTCGGCCGCCTCGGCCCATGGTCCTCAACGTGCCATTGGGGTTTCTCTGCATCTGCTGGAGCAGTTGAGGGGAAAGGCTACGCTGTGGATGGGACTCTGGAACCACGGCACTCACGCTCAGGTTATTGTCACTGTTGGAGCGAAGCAGCACCCGTGGAGCTGTCAGAGTATTCTGTTGGGGGACCCGCCGGCGCTTGGAGTACGCAGGGGCCTCGCGGAAAGGCACTGCAAAACGGAGCATATGACAGGGAGAGGTAAATGGTTGATGGAGAGAAGGATAAAATGGAGAGTGAGCTCTAAAAATATAAGACCAAACTAAGGCACCGTGTATGAACGTTTTGACCTTGGTTGCCTTATGTCTTGGCAGCAATCATCATTGTGGAAGTAGGGGGGGGAAAAAAGCAAGCTTAGTTTCCCACTAACACAACGTGTACCTCACAGTGGATAGCATCTATAAATAGTACATATCACTGTATTTCTGTATAATTCAGAAATCAAGCATTTCAAAGTTTTCAAAGTCATAGAGAAAGGAGGTTTTACTAAAAAGCAATAAAAAAGGCCAATGCAAACATTCTTGTGAAGATATCTTGGACATTAATGTGCAGAGCTCTTTCATTTAGTAAATGAGCAATTTCAACTACTGAAGGGTAAAAACAGAATACTTTGCAAACACAGCATGGAAAGCTAAGGTTTGTCAGACCACAGTCAAAACCAGCCACATAGTCCACATAGAACTCCTCTTAAAGGTTTTTCTACCAGCCCTTTCACAGGTAAAGATCTGAATGGTTTGCTTATACTGATGACTTTTCTGTGCTCCTATTGCGTTCCTGTGTCCAAATTTTGGTGACATTTCTAAAAAAAAAACAAAAGTTGTCCTTCTGAGAGCATTTCTAAATATCATACAAAATTTTTCCTTGACAATTTCTGCTATTATTTCAGCTTTCCTCCACCCTAGCGCTAAAAATGAATGTCGTGTTCATAACATCACTTATACACACATATCTCCGATTTAATCAGACAGCTGGCCTAATATAATGCCACTGTAAAGCATGTATCACAGATTGTTTGTGATGCAGTGAGTATCATAGCATGTTTTATTATGCCATAAACACTCTAACAGACTCATACCTCTTTTCATAAGTGTACTCTCAATGATCCTTGATTCATTAGAGGTGACTAGACATTCTTCATTGATTTCATTATTACCATTATTATGACAGCAATCAACACTGCTGCTGCGAAGCCTGTGGAGCTCTTCCACCCTTGCAATGATTGAGCCATAATGGACGCTACTGGAGTTCTTCCATCCTTTGAGTGATTACGCAATTGAGCCCTAATGGATGCCACTGGAGTTTTCCATCACTCAGGGCGATAATGTGATTGAACAAGAATGGATCCTCATGCTTATTTCCCTCAGGACTTTTAGGATTAAGTCAGATATGAAGTTCTGACACCAGGCCTCAAAAAGATTACAGTAATTAAACTCTAAAATCAGAATCACCAGAATGTTACTACTATACAGAAAGACATCAGTGACACATTGCCACACAGAGAAGAATACTGTGTTAGCTCATTCTAAACTGAGAGCATGATGGAAGAAAATAGGGAATAACTGTTACACTGGAACGTATTCATGTTTGCTGACCACTTCAGTGTCTGTGATACATACATATGGATATACGTGACTTTAAGGGAAAATGTTGGCTGAGGTAAATCTCACCGACCTTAACATTAGCAGCAGTACTGCCTGCAACTGAACTGAAGTTGTCGCCTATGTTTTAGTTTCACAGATTTTGAAGTGCAGAAAAGAGGTGCTAAGTGCTAATGAGCCAACATTAAAAAAGGTGCTGTAGGCATTCCGTCCCTTTGGAGGCTACTGTGTGTGGAATGGAGGGAGTTCATACAGGGGAAAGCAAAACAAGATCGCAAATCATAAGTGGGCAATTTGTCAGGTATGTACACTCGTGTAGAGAGAAGGATCAGAGAGAGAAAGTAAGAGACAGAGGGAAGGAGGGAGGGAGGGAGAGAAGAGAAGAGAAGAGAAGAGAAGAGAAGAGAAGAGAAGAGAAGAGAAGAGAAGAGAAGAGAAGAGAAGAGAATTTAGGCCTGTTTTGCTCCTCAGAGTCACATATGGGACTGTCATCATGAGAATGATGTCTGTCATGCTCTCATCACATAGGACAATGAATATGTCAACAGTGTGAATCCCTTTGCCTAACTGTGGATTATTCTAGAGTCTTCTCTGAATCTTAAATCCTTAATTACAATGAAGAGACAGGAGGAGGGGACAAAGCTGTGTCTTATGTAATGGCAGGCGCAGCAATCAGTGTAACTCATATCTTGAACTGTCCAATGCACTGGATCAAAGCTGGGATCAAGAACCCTATCAAAAGAAAATCCTTGAGTCAGGCCCCTGACATCAAACAGCTCTGGGTGAAATGTGAACACTGACAGACATGTTGTGTGTAAAACTAGTGGTCAGTTCTGTCTTTTTCATCAGTGAGATTAGCAATAACTGATTAGTTGAGACTGCAATAGACAAAACAAAAAGTATGATTACTTTTTTTTCCCAACAAAATGCAGAGAAAGGATAGTCTGCAATTCTAATGTCATCTGATGTTTGTTTAACTCAGCAACCTTGGAGTCTGATGTCTTGCATATCCAGCATTTATGCGAGGAGGACCTCTAACATTTACTAGGACAATTACTTCAATGTTTTGCACCACATATTCAACTTCACTAATTAATTTTCCATTTACAGCCTAAACACTAGGGCACGGTTTATTCATTTTTTGTTGCTGTTTTGTTTATTTGTTTGTTGTTGCTGTTTCTCTCTCTCTCTCTCTCTCTTTTCGTTTGGAGCATTTTGACACCAAAGTCATGCGGCAACAATTACCATGCTGAACATAATTTAAACTTTCCCCAAGGCCAAGAACAGAAACAACAAACGTAAATTTCTTCTGTGAACATGAATTAACCATACACAACCACAGTTCCACTTACAGAACTGCTAGTACACGCTTCTCCAAGTTTCAGTTCTCTTGAAAGATTACACCATTCATCAGCTACAAGAAACGCACCCATTCAGTTCTGGCTCAGTTGCTCTTACCTTCCTTTTTTAAGGCGTTGAGGAAAGACTTCATTTTACTCCGAATGACAGCAATTTAATATAATCCCTTCATTTCAGTGTTGCTTCGCAAAAAAAAAAAAAAAAAAAAAAGTCGGGAGTTTTGGTGTGGCAAGTTCCGCAAAAGGGAAAAATGGAGGTTGCAAGGCTTGCTTAGTGGACAGGCATTTGCCGGCGCAAATGACACACTGCTCGAGCGCACCCCGCATGATTCTGCCTGTCACAGTCTCTGGACTCTGCGTGATGTGCACGGGCTTTTCTCGCTTTTGCGTCTCTCGCTCTCTCTCTCTCTCTCTCTCTCTCGCTCTCTCTCTCTCTCTTTTCCTCTCTCCCTCTCTCTCCCATCTCTCTCGCTCTCACACATACGTACGCACACACTCATCCATCTATCCACAGCTGTACTTTTAGGCGAGCGTAAGCGCGCTAAATTCACTCTTGAGGAACAGTGGAGACTGCACGGAGCGAGTGAGAGGAAAGTTACATTCTGTTCTGTCCTCCAGCCATTTAATAATGTTATGTAGCCTGAATGCAAAGTATCCATTGACTAACCGCATTTTATTAAACTATGTGGATGACACACACGAACTAAATCTTAGTTATGCCCGGGGCATACTGAAATGAATGAGTTACTTCTTGAGAAATAACATGTAAATTTATGAATTAAAGCTGCGATAGGCTATATAATTTCCCGGAACGCTGAGGGAAAACAGCTCAGGAGAAACAGCTGTATCAGAAACAAATCCTTAGTGTTGCTAAGCAACTCAAGAAAGGCTGTCTTTCCCAACAGAGCAAGTTCCTTTGTTGAGGCATCAATAAATTCCCTGACTGGATCCCGTTTTTACAATGAAAAGCAAAATACCTTTTTCCTTTTTTTCAGTGTGAATTTTGTGCGTGCGTACTTTATACTCACCACTATGGTGTGTAAAAAGGCATGTAGAAGAGTTTTATCTCTTTCTTTTTTTATGCATCACTATGTCTTCTACCCGTGTAGTGTGCGGTTGTGTGTGCGCGCGCACCACGGCACAAAAGATTTAGAAATATATTTCAGATGACAAACACCAAAATGTTTTAAACGACAGAGCCCAGGTATGAGCAAACAAACAATTAAAACCAAAGAAATAATTTAACTAGCTCTCTCTTACAGACAGGCTGCTAGGTTTGGACCCATAGAGAATTCTGTATTCTAACCCCATACCACAAAACAAACCAATTAAAGGGATCCAGGCTAAACATAATCAAGGACCACATGAGCAACACAGTAAAGCTGGGGTGACTGTCTGTAATAGGTCTCCCAAGTACTGAACTGTTAACGTCACTTATGTGATCTAATGAGGTCAGGGAGGCGAAGGTGCTCTACTGTAGGACAGAGTAGAATGTTTTCTGAGCAGGCAAGAGTCAATAGCTCATCACTACCAACTGCTGAGAGAGAGAGGTGGGGGAGGTATTCTGAAGAGGACAGAAAAATGAGAGCGTCTTATCAAAACAGCATTTTGTTTTGTTTTGTTCTTGTTTTTTGTTTTTTCAATTTTATTTAAATCCTGTAGAGGTGTCCTCCACTCTCCGCAAGGTTACTGGAACCACCCCAGGCGCGTGCGCGCGCACACACACACACACACACACACACACACACACACACATTGGGCTTGGACATTTTAATGAAGTCTCAGATCAACAAAAAAATCTCACAGTCCTTACTAATCTCCATTTAGCTACTTAAACAAGATTAGGTGCTCTTGCATGTGGCATCAGAAACTGTTCTGTTACTCATTAAAAAGATGCCAGAATAAACCTCAGATACTGCAGCAAAACTAAAACCATTCTGTGGTCTGTATGGTTCTGACCTCTGTAGTTTCTGGTGAAAGCTTAGTCAGATAAAGTGATTACAACAATTTTCACTTACGTTGGTGGTGTTGAGTGTTGTGTTTGGGTGTTTTCATAATGTGAGTTAATGAGTTTGCTGTTGCTGTGGGATTAATGTACCTTTGCAGCACATGCTCTAATACACAGAGCTGTAAATCACACATAGGACTGTACTGAGTAACAGTGTACTGAACACAGAATATAACATAACAATTTATAATGTCAACATGTTGGCATTGATAGATAACAGGTATAATTAAATAGCGAATTATGGAGCACAAGAGTACAGTGTTGTTTTGTTTTTTTGAAAAATGTCACTTATGCGCCTGTAAACTTATTTTATGCACAATTCATGCATTTTTTTCTCTGAACAAAATTAAAAAGAATAACACCTTTTTTGTGCTGTGTGAGACATATTGCCTGTATTACTGTATAAATAGAGATTAAGGAAGTAACTATCCCAATAAATGGTGATATCATTCTTTATAATAGTTGTAAATGCATGAATCCTGTGTGGATGTTTTTATTCCTCAGAGTCCAAGTGGACACCTAATTAGTAAGATTACCCCTCATCTTATGCTCATACAACAATGGTAAAAAACATACTACTACCTGGAAGAATTCTTTTAAAACATTGAATAATGGTAATTTTCATAAAACCAAGACCATTCGCTCCTGTTTTGGGCTGAATAAGGAGCATTACATCAAGTGTTTAAGGAAAACATTTGGTTGACAAAGCGACCCTGTTTGGTGGCCAGGACACGATTAAAAAGAAAAAAAAAAGAAATAGAAAAAAAAAAACTTGTGTAGAGTTTATCAAATGGGGCTCTAATTAAGGTGAATTTGGGAAAAAAAACCTAATTGAAAATGATCATGACTTATCATACAAATATGCAGTTAATACAATATATTTGATGCCCCTAATTTTTTTCAATAAGAATGTTGGGGGGGATTCAAGGGGATCTGGTTGATTTACTCTCTGTTCTCACCTCTTCTGTTGTTGCATACTTAACCATACACATATGCACTCACACATACTGCCGCAAACTAGATCACGGATCCAACAAACTAATGAATGTGGGTCCCTGACACCATGGCAGCCCATATATGTTGTTGGAGTAAGTGATGACGTTTCTCCAGGACATGAAGTTACCTTGATGACACAGTCAGACACACTGCTTGGAAGACAATCAATCATACTGGCCACTGAAACATATGCATGTCACCCCTAAAGTATAAGTCACTCCCAAACTGACCGTGACTTAGACCATATGTTAGATCAAGTCTAGAGATACAAGATCAGTTCCTTCTAGTTAGTAACAAAATGCTTTCTTCCATATCTATAATTCATTAACTCCATTATTCATATTGCATAAAAATCATATGGAACAGTTTACATGCCTTGTGCTCACTTTTAGCATCCAAGAGTGTTGAAAAAATTATGGTGCACATACATGTCAGAATAACAAATGTCACTAACATGACAAAAAATCAAATCCAACAGGAATATGGCATATGTTACATTAACACTGAATACTTACAATAGTTACGCTTCTGTCAGATGCTTTTCTAATGGAATATGAACAAAGTGTAAAGGCTAAGCTGTGTATTACACCATATTAAAAGTCTCAGTAAAACATGACCTCTTTGTAAGGATACTGTAACATTCTGTGCAAACAGCTTCATTCAAACCTCCCCCAAATCCAAATGACGATGTTTCGTAAGAACATGATCTAGCATGCCGATGTAGCTTAGTGCTGTTATATCTTTCCAGAAATGGAATTCTGGGGTGGAGAAGGATGATGGGAAATGAGGTACAGAATGGTTGGCATACAAGAAACTTCATGATGCCGGAATTTTTCTCTCTGAAACCACCAAAGAGTCTTAATGCTTACTGCAAATAATCATTAAACTCATATGCTGCACAGACAACAGCATAAACATTCCACCAGGTACCCAGCCGAAGGTGCAACCAAAGCAGAAAACACTACACTCATATACACACACACACACACACACACACACACACACACACACACACACACACACACTCATACACACATGCACCCACACTCTCACATACACAGAAAAAATTCCTATCGCAATTAAGCCAAGACCTGAGTTAGAGCGAACACACCTTTCTTTGCCTTGCAGCAGGCGGAACCCATAGTCAAAATTCCGACGTTTAAAAAGTCCCATCACAGACAAGCAGAGGTCTGGGTTGTGAAGAGTTTGTGTGTGGAGTGGAAGCAGAAGGTACTCTTCAGCACAGTGACCTGTCTCGGCCATCCCAGAGGCCGGGTGGGCTGCAGGGCCAGTGTGTTAGGGTCCATGGAGCTGCCGTCAAGAGCCAGATGAAAGCTAATCCTGCCTTTTTTTTTTTTTTTCATTTAGCCGCAGGACAGCTGTGGCGCGCTCAGGGAAACAATCGCGGATTATAGCTCCTCTTTATTTATTTATTTGTTTGTTTGTTTGTTTATTTATTTATTTCATTTGTGGGAGGCTTCTGGTCCTCCATGTTTAGTCTTTATATCCGTGTGAAATAGCTGTATTTATGAATAAAACTGATTGAGAAATCAAGTTTGAGAATTTCAGTCCCTTTAGGAAATAAACAGTGTATGAAGCCCCTCTTTTTTCTTCTCGTTCTCTTCCTGTCTCTCTCTTAAAGACACACACACACACACACACACACACACACACACACACACAAACAAGCAATCTGCTCTGTCTAACTGATGTCACCTGAAGAATTGCATACAGTCTAGCAGTGAATAAAAGCTATAATCCCTCAGAAACAGGGTGGGCAAAAGGAGCAGGAATGAGGTGAAATCCAAATCCAATCAGAGCTCAGATCCTCAGCAGCAAAAACACACTCACGCACATGCTGAAATTCTCACACACCTGCACACATTTACGTGGGAATATGTTTATATACCCATTTCTCAAAAGGACCGATAATATTTCAGATTTCTAGGAAAAACAGTGCGGCGCTTTGAGAGTGTGTCTAAATCGGTCTGCATCTCTTCTCTCCTTGAGGAGCAATTCTCTCCCTAATCCTCTAGTTTGGGATTAGTCCAGTGTGCCTCAGCTGCAAGCACAGTCAGAGGACTCAGGATTGGTACATCAGCTCAGAGGGGTGTGTTTTTATCACTCACCTATATCAGTCTCTTTGTGGTTCTTTATCAGCTCAGCCAACTCAAAGTTGCCCGCAATTATGGCCACCTGAAAAACAAACAACAAGATATATAGTCATATTCTCTCTTGACTGGGATAACTCTACACTTTGTTTCAATTTATTAGGTGTTTATTTGTTTTATTGGGTGCTGCACTCTATAACGCATGTGATAGAGACACAGTTTCAAAAAGACTGATTCACAAATAGAAAGTACCTTATGAACACATGCAAATAGATAATAACTGCAGTTGCATTTGAATTGACTGGCAGTGACAAACCAGGTTTTCCCATCAGTCCGCCCGGCTACAATATCTGAGCAACAACACACAGTTCATTGACTACGTTTGGATAAACATCTCTGTCTTTACATGCAAGTTTTTTTCTTTTTTTTCTTTTCTTGTGAGGTTATGCATGTGTGTATGTATTTGTTGTTCTGCTTTATAATCTGAACATGAGTTCAGCTCAAGATCTGAGATTTAGATTTAACCATCTGCAAACTCTAATCAGAAGTCATCTGGAACCCACTGAACAACACATATGCACACATGCACACACACACACACTCACACACACACACTCACACACATACGCACACATATACGCACATAAACAGAAGCTCATTCATCTATAGTATGTGGAAATACCCTTATGATCCCTGATCAACTCCTGATCTTATGCCCCAACACACAGATGCGTGCGCACACACACACATACACTTAAAGTCATACTGCACAGTGTAATGAAGGGGGTCATTCTCTATGTGTATGTGTACTCAGCCAGAAAAAACCTCACATTTCACGATCAGTACAGAAAACAAAAGACAGAAGTGGAAAAAGTGGCTATGCAAAGTACTATGTTTACCACATAACACTATAGTAATTAGAGTCAAGTAAAATAAATAAAACAAGTCTAATAAATAAAACGGTAACCTGATATAATCTGCTGCCACCTCTATAACTGTGGGATGTGCATACACTTCACCCTTAAACCTCATCTGTGCCAGAGCCTACGTGTCCACCAGGAGGTGGCAGAGAGTCTGTGCCACTACACTAACACACACACACACACACACACACACAGTGTTGGAGCATCGACAGCAGGAGCATTGTAACAGTGCACTATTCAGTTGACACTGTAGATATTTAAATACAAAACAAATCTGGACATAATCTTATCTGGACAATGGCTCATCCTATTAATCAACATGAGAGAACACTCAGTTTTGAAAACTGGACAGCACCACAGGAGCTGCAACAAGCTACAACAGGCCACATGGCATATAGTAAGTGACAGTGCATTGGATAGACACATTAAATCAAACATAACGGTATTCTCTCTCTCTCAAAACAGAGTGTTTGGATTTGTGTATGTACACACACACACACACACACACACACACACACACACGCACACGTATGTCCACAAACAAACACGTGAGCTTCTCACCTAAAGGTAAGAGAATATCCCATGAATAACTCATAGGGAGATTCATCCAGCCTGAACTGGACAAGTATCAAATGAGCAAAAACAAAGTGACAGGAATGGGTTCACTTCACATCTTACTGATACTGTCAACAGGCCAAAATACTTTAATGATGGGCCATGCCACAGTGGTCTGATAGGGTCATCTTCCTTTCCCTCTTTACTATACAGCTAAACTGAAAAGGCATGGTGCTAAATGGAGTCTAAACTACATGTACATTTACTGGATCAATCACTGGATCAATCACTGTTCTCAGAGGTACACTATACAAACATAACCAAACAGGATATCTGATTTTATAGATCTACTAACTTTATGAAACATCCAATCATAAATATAACTGATATTTTGCCCGTGTTGTCAAAATGCAGGTTATAAAGACCACACACAGAAGCGCATAATATTTAAAGTACACGACTTTTTAAAAATCGCTCTCTTTGACCGCGGTTCGGTGTGTAATAAAAATGTAGGAACAGCCCCTTCTATTTTGGTTTGGAACACTTCTAAATGAGAGAAGAGGACTCGGACGCACCCATCTCTCTCATAGAAGCTGAAAACAAGTCAACTTCAAAAATGAAATTCTCAAAACAGTAGATCTGTGGCACTACAGGATAATACATAATACCTCTGTTTCACTGTCTGTGTCATCAATAAATGTTACAGCTTTCCTTCAAGTTGTTCTCTAAGAAGTGGGTCAAAACTGTATGTAGCACCATTGTATTTATAATGTACTAACAAATAATAATCAATCAAGATTATCTCTGAGGTGACACGGGATGAACAAATCCAATTTTAAGAGAAATGATTATTTGGATATAGCCGTAAAAATCTTTCAAAACTAAGATAATAACCACATTTTAAATACAGCAAACTGTCCTATTAGAGCACATAAATTTTGTTGTTTCTAGGTCAGAGGACAAGAGGAGACTAAGCTGATTCCACAGAGAAGAAACAAGGATAACAAATTACACTAGTGAGAAAACAAGAGGTGGTCTTAATCTTTAGTTCAACTGTTTGCTAGTGTGCTGTCAAGAACAGACATCCCTGGAAATTTAAAATTCAAAGCAGCCGCTGAAGCTAGTAAAGCAGGGCGAAAAAAACATCATCGCTGAGGCATCTAAACAACCCTCACTTTTAACATTAATTAAGACCAAAGGGATGGACTCTATAGGAACGGAGATGAAGAGCAATAACTCCTGGCTGCCTTTTGTTAGAAGCCCAGTTAAATAGGCCAGTCAAATATTCTCATGTGGCAGCTACTGTTTCACAGGTCTATATAAATAACATGATCATAAGACACACGTGAACTTTTCAGGTCACTGTCTTTTGGCTGATGTCAGAGTTCTTGTAGTTCTGACATCATTTTCACCACGCTTCACCTCACAGGGTTTCCTCAGTTAAATCTCATGTCCTCTAACTCATACCAGTGCCAGCTGTTTTATGCAGGAGGATATTACTGCTGATAGTGAACGTTGTACTGCTTTGATTTACTATAAGGACCACAGGCTAAATCAAGCAGAACAGATATCAAACTGCATCTCTCTATATCTTGGGGACAAAGGCACATTGAAGAAATGATAATTTAACTCTTTCATGTCAAGTACCACATGGGCAGATCCCACTGAGTTGCTGGGATGAGCAAAGGTTGCTATGGAAACCCAGTTTGCATAATGGTGGGAGGAGAAGATGGGGCAGTTGAGCCTACAGCTATATCCGTCTTGGAGAAGATGTAGATTCAGTCAGTTCTTAATTAAGACTGAGGAGAACCCCTAAAGCAACAGATTAAAGAAAAGGAAGATGGTGGTCAAACTTATACCTAATAGAAAAGCAATGGTTTTTATGTGAATACATAAACGAACAGACAACCAGATTGTATGCAAAATATGCTACAGTATGGCTTACAATTCTATTTATGAAATTAAATAAAAAGTTTGAAATAAGCAAATTGTAATATGCAGAGACAGGGTAAGTCAATATGTCCTGCAAGGCATTTAGTATGCTTCAGTAATTCAAACTACATGCTCTGTTCAAAGGTCATATTTAGGCATATGAGTATGAAAGAAACTGACTCATTCTCTGGCAGGAAAATAAGAGATAAAAGGAAGGCAAGACAAATGGAGAGAGAGAAATAGGGGAGTAAATTAGGAGAAATATGTAAAAGTTAACATCAACAAAGTGTGACCTAGTCATTTTTAATAGTTCAATTCTCCAAGCCCTCTGCATACATTATGAGGATATGAAATAGATCAGGCGTGGGGGCATTCTGAGCTACTCAAGTGAGTTCTAATTGATGAGATGGTGAGACAGCGTGCCCTATATTTAGCCTCCTGGGCAAGGCAATAGGAAGGCACCGTGAAAAGGAATCAAAGGCTTACCATTGCCATGTCCCAGTGTGCAACAGGAATTACGTAAGCACTCCTACAGAGGAGTCAGAATCAGCGCAGCGATCATTCACAGATCTGATTACAGATACAAGCGTCATTCTGTGTGTAGCGGACACAGCCGACCAACAAACAAATCTTATATGAACATTATTTTTGCATGTTTCTTCTTATTGTCTCCATGAGTACTTATATTAGTTGTTTCAAGTTTTTTTTTTTCCCCTCTCAAAATCAGTCAAATTCAAACTCTTCTGGGGAATTGGTACTGTCTTATGGGCTACGGGTTCAGCACAAGACTGTGTTCACATTGAACATTCACTGCTATCTTGTTCATGGTCCTCTGTCTTTCACTAGAGCGTGTAATGCATAATTCAGTCCCATTCTCCCAGAGCATATAAACTATTGCAGGAGAGTAACTACCGTTATAGCTCAGTGGGAATGGATGAAGCTTTTCCATGAGCCAAATTCATATGTGCATGTGGGTGTGCGCATGTGTGTGTTTCTCTCTCTCTCTCTCTCTCTGTGTATGTGTGTTTGTGTGTGTGTGTGCATATTTCAGCACGATGAAATGACTGCCAAAGCGATGTTCCTAATTTAGAGCAAAGGTAGCTGAAAATAAAAATCGTTGCTGTGAAACACAAAAGACTTCAAATGGTCTCCAAATATTGTTTGTTTTACTAAAGGACAGTCTCACGACACAATAGATTTATCAATTTATAAGATTTACTGATCTGTTTGTAAAAGAAAACGCACTCAAGAGATCAATTTATACGTCAGCTAAAATAATAGCTGTTAAACATCACTACAAGGACTTTACTGAATTAGACTTGGGGTGAATAGGGACAAGGGACATGCGTACATATATTCATGCACACACATAAACAAATACGCTCAACAAATTCTTAGCGAGCCACGCTGGTCAGTGGTCTTGGTTGGGAGGGCAATCAAGGGAATCTGTCTGTCCTTACTCATTCACTCTACTATGCAGAATGGGATCTTCAAAAGACCAACATTAAAATCATCAATCCAAAACATGAACAAAACTGGAACTGAAAAGTGATTGCAAATCCCTTAAATCACCTTAAGTTTCCAATACGTTACACTTAAAATTATTTTGATATGCTCATAAAATAGTCAAAACACACCAAGGTGGGAACCGGCGGAGAGAGTATTGGGGAGCACTCTCAACCTGTGCGGGGAAACACATGCACATAAAATAGCTGTCTCTCAAAGATGCATAACCAGGGAAAAACCAGACAAAGAGATTTCCTGGTACTCCTAATAACCTGTATAATGCGTTCAGCATTTGGATATTAAATTAGAAGGTATGCTAAACAATGTAGTAACGTAGATCATGTTGATAACTGGTGTCTGAATCCTGACCATTCCTGACCAAGTGAACATTTCCCATTATTCTGTAATAAACAACAGGCCCAAGATCATCACCTAACTCATTCTCTGATCTCAGTCTTTAAAAATAAAACCTCGGATTAACACTGCTTTATGGTAAGAGGTGCAGGTACCTGAAAGGGGCTTTGACTGTTGTAGTTCTTCAGCTCCTTATCAGCTCCACGAACCAGCAGCACTCTGGCACAGCTGTCCTGAAGGATGAGAGAGAAGAGCACAGACACTTGTGGATGGGTGAACAGGTTTTAAATGACATGCAGAGCCCTTGGACCTCACTGTCCATATAACAAACACACTCAGGCACCCACACACCAAGTTTCCACTACTGAAGGACAATCATGGGAGCGTATTCATCTACTGAGTCTAAGATACAATCTCAATCTTAAGACCTTTCAGCATTAACTAAAGGGGGTCTCCCTCTATACTCACCAGTAGAGAAAAACAGAAAAAACAGACAGACAGTAAGAAGAGAGCAAGACAGATCGATTTCCAGACCTTAAGGTATTCCTTTGGGTGAGAAAAAGTGGGAGAAACTGTTGAGCTCAAGCGGGCTCAGAGAATGAATGAGAACGTGAGAAAAAGAGAGACAGAGAGAGATGGAGTAAAAAACAGAGACAGAAATGGAGAGAAATAGAAACAGAGAGTCTGCAAGCTCCTCTCACCCACAGAGTGCTTAACCACAAATGTACACACACTGGTAGGCACAATGACGCATACTCTTGCCTCTCGCCAAGAAATCTCTCAGTGCCGGCAGGGTAAATAAACATCAGGACCATGGACAGAGACAAGCTGTCAAAAGGAAGAGCAAGAACCTTAGACAACTCTCTCATCAGAGGGGCCAGAAACACCTGGCACTGATTGGGCGGCACAGCTGTGTCTCGTCCACCATCCACACACCAAACCCTAAAAGATAAGCCAGTTTGACAGCTTGAGAAGCGGTTGGAGTGAACGACTCTCTCTCTCTCTCTCTCTCTCTCTCTCTCTCTCTCACATGCACATGCTCTTTCTCTCCTCCTCTCCCTCCCCTCCCTTCTTTTCTCAGGACTTTCACATGTGACAGCTTACCACAAGGCATCCTCAGCACACCTTGACAGACTAGAGGCACTTCCCCTAAAGCCATTTTCAGAGACCCCACTCTTACCACTGCTGCACTCCCTCTATCCACATTTAAATAAAACCCTTCTGGGGAAAATTTCACAATCAGTTATTGTCTTGGGAATTTTATTTAACACCACAAACCCACGTGGGAACCTTCTCAACATGTCACAACACTGTCACAACACACACATAGAAAGAGACACATGCTCTTTGTCCCTCCCTCTCTTCCTTTCTCCTCCCCTCCTTTCTCCCCCCCCCCTCATCTCTGAATTGACACTCACATGTATACTCACCCACAAAAATACATATCTGCATCACACATGCCTACGTCTCATCAACAGTTTTCATGTCATTATTATTTACAGTTTTCTAGAGGGAAAGCTGAATTCCGAACTTGTCACTACAGAAATACTTAAATTTGAAGATATATAGCCAGTAGAACCTGTTCAGTTAAAACAACCATGAGCATTTTTGTGTGTATAAAAGTCAGAGAAGATGATAGATGTGACAATTGACCATTCCATTTGAAACAAGCAAAATCAGGAAAATTCCAGTCATTACCGTGTTACGGTTTGAACAATACACAGTCTTGGATCGAAACATAAATGAAGTCACTCACTCAGTCACATACTTTACACAAATACACAGTCCTACAATTCAGCTGACCCCTGATTGATTGTAGTGAGGTATCACATTCTAATCAGGGAGATGAGAGAATGGAGGGAGTATGGGGGTCACATGACCTGTTTTGGCTGACAACTGGAGCTAAGAGCCATGGAAGGGCAGAAGCTGAAAGATCAGTAAATGGCATGTCAGCATACAGAACAGCCTCCATCAGTGACCCATGCTCACAGCCTACCCACTGCATTAGTAGTCTCCCAGCGAGAGCCAGAAAGCTAATAGAATTTACAGTAAATACCAGTGTTGGAAGACAGGCTCCTATTAGAGCTTACACTCAATTGCATAGATGGGTGGGGAAGGGGCCAGTGCTGAAAAGCTGTAAATAAATAAATGACTAAAAGAGGACATTTAAATGCAAATAGAATAGGCTTTGCAGAAGAAGGCTTTCTGGAACATTACATCATTCAAATATTGAAAATATAAGTATCAATAATGTCTCATCTGTTCTGTCAGCTGGATGAAGTGAGAACACCGTCTTAAGCGCTTTCCATTCGAAAGTTTTACCTCAAATTTCTCCTAATCGAACTGATTTATAGAAAGACAAAAGAGAGGCTTGTGAATTTTGTACACAGTGTTCATATGCAGCCTACTTTAAATAATTTTGTTATAAACTTTGAGTAGGTGCCTGCTGTCCAACAGCAATTATTTATTTGGAAGAAGTTTACTAAATGCAATTAGAGTAAATTTTACAATGCTTATGTTACAGGATGCTCTATATTTACTGTTGATACATATTGCATGTTTTTTTTTATCAGCGCAAATACACATATGTACACACATTTCTTCTAATAATTGAATCCGTCAGTGCAGCAGATATGTGGCATTACTGATGCTCTCATTCAGGCTACAGAAAGTGATTCCCTACAACAAATCAGTCGAGCAAGTGATGAAGGGGAGAAGACAATTGCTTTATGCATAAAACATAAATGGAATGGATAGTTCCTCAAATGCTTAACAGATACTCGTTGTCCCCATTGTGTCCTCATTATCTTTCTCGCAGGTACTCCCAGATGTCGCAGTGAAATACTGTGCATGTTGTGGCTCCAGACAAAAAAAAAAGACAAAAACCTTTATTTGAAAATAAAAGACAGATGATTACAGGGCATACAGTCCTATACGGACTGAATTTCCTGGTCAACAGAATTTATAGGTGTGATCTCAGATTGTATAAATGTGAATTAAGATTTCACACACAAATCTGGGACATACAATTGTGAAAAAAGCCCTAACACACTCTATAGCTCTAAAGCTCTAATAGCATTTAAAAACCAACTGAGTAATATCCTTAACCTTTTCATATTCAAAGGTAAAAAAGGGGGTTCACAATCTAGTGACACGTAGCAGTTTGAAAAGGTACTCTGGTATATTTTAATACATTATTGAAGCCCCCCCAAGCGCTTTGTCCATTTATTGAACTAGTGCGTACATAGCTTTCTTAATGGTGCAGGATACTCCATAAGTGCAGACAGTGGACCTGAACCTCAACCTGAAGTACATGAAATCTGAATGACCAGGTAAAAAGTGATTATCACTGGGTTTTTGGAATCAGTGAACATCTTGATGACAGTAAATATATTTCAAGACATAAATTCCTTTGTCTGACCATGCTCTGGGAACAAAGGGTTTATTGTCAGTTATGATTATGGCAGATAGGAGAACAGTCTACTAATTTTGGAACGCAAATAATATATTTCTCTACTTTATGCTATACATTAGTTCAGTTCAATAAAACAGTGTTAGGCATGTGCATGTAATGCTGAAGTGTCTAGTCCATTCAAGTCTACTCATCTCAGTGTCTGACTAAGTCCTCATGAATTTAACTAAAACGTCTAAAAATAAAAGTGAAGTCAGGAAGCCCTTGACCTCCATTTCCCTATTATGCTGAATATTTAAAGTTTCCTGTAAAAGTCGAAAGTATATGGTTTACTTTAATAAGATACAGTTTAAGATTTTTTTAAACTGTAAAATTTAAACTGGCCAATATATTCATTTTAATATGGTTATTTCATACAGCTTGCTGGCTGAACTGAAAGAAACCAGTGCTTTTTGGCTTTACTCAAAGCCAAACAGACATCTTAATACACTGAAATGTGTTGCATGTTACCTTCAGCAATACATTATTCAAATGAATCTTCTCGTAAGTTACCACCGAGAATGGAATTTGTGAATAAACAAACAGCAATGGTATCTTCAGCCAGTCTTTAATCTATACACATCAGGGAAAAATCAAAGGCGACACCTTTAGGAATAATTGAAACATTTATGCAATATTTGGCTTTAAAAGATTTCAAGTGGAGATGTCGAGTAAAGAAATATTCAATGTATATTTTGAAAACAATTGTTTGGGCAGCTGGAAATCAACAGAATGCCTTCAGTTGAAACTGACCGCTGCTGGACAATACAGCTATGCCCAATAGGTATTGCCACCACAGTAATCATCCTATTAAAACTTATTAAATATGCTGTGCTAATACACCTATACTATAAGTGCCTCCATCATACAGTCACACACTATGTACACATACTCCTGAGAACCACACAGATGACAGGGACACCACATGCAATTCAGACTAAACACACAAACTGCCCACCCCCCAAAGACACATACCATACCCCCCCCCCCCCCCCACGCACACACAGAGAGAGAGAGAGAGAGAGAGAGAGAGAGAGAGAGAGAGAGGGAGAGCATTGTACTAGAGTTCTAGTCAAGAATGTGACAATAATAACCATTCAGCAGTGCCCCAGTTCAATCAAGCAAATAGCTGCTCCTCCAACTAAAAATTATATCAAATTTCAAGGTGAATTAAGGAACAGTCTGTACAATTTCTAACTGAATTGATTTTTGTTTTCAATCATTTTAAATATTTTGATGTAAAATGTATCAAATCATTTGTCAAACAATTATTTGTTTTACTGAAACATGATTTCTTTGACATGTATTTCATTAGCATTTTATTTGATGCAACAATAATTTATTAATTTTTGTCACATCAACACCCAGTGGAACAGAATCATTGTGGCAGATGGAAATAAGAGATTAATAAGGAAACTGACATAATCATGCTGCACACACAAGTCCATCAACTAGGAGTTGGTATCAAAATATTTTTGTTATTAATATTGGTTCAAATTTGCTTACTTTAACTCCATGTCTGTATCTATGTGTATGACCACATCTGAGCTATCAGGGCTAGATAACTATCAAAGCACTCTACATAGTTATGACTGAGGCGAATGCTAAACTACCTCCATTACGTTTTTACCACCCTCATCTACAGCAGCTCTGCGTCGTCTTATCGCCCTATAGGACCTGCAACACCAACCAGGTGAATCACATCATTTCACCTCTGGAGATCAACCAGGCTATCTTATCTTATCTTATCTTATCTTATCTTATCTTATCTTATCTTATCTTATCTTATCTTATCTTATCTTATCTTATCTTATCTTAAACAGACTGTGGCACACTCCACTACCTTTCACTAAAGTAAGTCAGCTGTCCAAAGGGAAACCGACTCAGCTGAACAATGCTGAAAATTGCTGTGCAGAGGTTCGAAAAAGGAATGTATTTCTCTGTTTAGTAGAGAGAAACCTTACAGAATCCTAACACAAACGGAACAAGCACAAGACAAGCACTGTGGGGGAGGGGCAGTTAGAACCACAGGAGCAAAGCTAATCTGACACATGCTCATTAAAACACATCCACCCACAGAGTATTCAACATACATACAATCAACGCGCGCGCGCATGCACACACACACACACACACACACACACACACACAAACACACACACAGCACATAACACAAATATGGGAAAAGAGATGGTGACACAAAGAGAAGGAGCAGGAGAGGTAAAAGGAGTGATGAAGGAAGCAAAGAAAAGGTGCTGATTTGTGGTTTGTATTGATCTACAGAAACTTGAAGAGATTCACAGCATTTAAATGGCCACATGGGAGAAAAGTGTCACCTCTTTCAATTTAACAACTCCCTGCAAAGCTGGGCAGCTTCTGCAAAACCTCTTAAATCCAGTAGCGTAATCTAACTAAACCATCCAGAATGCACTATTAATTCTGCAAAAGAACAAAAATGGGGAATACACACAAGAATGACACTCTCAGATCATCTCACAACATGGTGAGAAAAGTGCTCTTAAACCACACACACACACACACACACACACACACACACACACACAAACACACGCAAACACACACAAACACAGGCACACAAACACACACACACAAACACACACACATACACACACACACACACAAACAAAACCCCAAAACACTTACCTGGTTGTAAAGAGCACAGATGTGCAGGGCTGTGTTTCCTGAGGCATTCTGTGCACTCATATCTGCCCCATAGAACAGCAGATGCTCAAGGTGTTGGACATGCCCGTGGCGACAAGCCTGTATGCACACAACAACAGATGTTCCACAAATACACAGACACAGAAAAGGAAAGGGTTCACAATTCAACAACAGAATTTGCACTTTTCCACTTTTTTTTTTAATTTATTTTAATTTGAGGTCATGTAAGTACTCCAATGGCAGACATAAATTATATAAAAATGTGATAAGAAAGGCAACAGCTTCAGCAGTTTTAAAGGCAGCTTTAGTATATGTAAAGTTCTGATGTTTATGAAAGTGCTTTGTTAGGTGAATGTTTGGCATTGACATTGATGTTAAGAGTGTGTTTGGAATTCACATTGATGTTAAGAGGGTGTTTGGCATTGACACTGATGTTAAGAGGGTGTTTGGCATTGACTCTGATGTTAAGTGAGTGTTTGGCTGATGTGGATGTTAAGTGAGTGTTTGGCTGGCACTAATGTTAAGTGAGTGTTTGGCATTGACATTGATGTTAAGTGAGTGTTTGGCTGACAATGATTTAATACATTGATGCAGGTTGGAATAATCCATGTAAATATGAATCCTCCCATTTTTTATTTTTTAATATAACTTGTAACATTTCAACTGAAGACTTTTCACAAAATTTTTATTAAGTTTCAGCACTGGGAAAGTAACATAATGCTGCAACACTCCTGTTTGTTTTACTACAAATCTGGTTTAACTAGCTGAAACTAAACCTGCTCCTTTACATTGAGCACTTGAAGTGAGATGGATAGACCAGACTCATTCTGATCATCAGTCCATCACAGTGTGACGCAATCTCAGAATTTTTTACTTTACGGTATACAGAGAAGGAGTTCATAAACAACTGAGCCCACACATAACACTTTTATTTTTGCATATAAACAAAAAAGTGAATGATGGCAAACCATACCAAAACAAATTATACAGCTAAAGTATACAATTAAACATGCCAACAATGCACGTCAATGACGTTTTCATCAAAAGAACTGAAAGTCTCTCTGCAGGCCACAATAGGGCCCTAATTGTAGCTCAGCTTTAGAACACCATTCCTGTACCCTCAGGGATCCAGTCAAAACATATTTTCAGTTAGATGTGCACATCCTAATCAAATGGGTCTGACAGCCCACTTTTGACAAGGACTTACTAATTGGCGTACTGCTTTTGTTTTCTTTGGTCAAATGGCACGGCTTCCCAGACAAGGACTGAAATAGGGATATGTTACAAGAAGGCTTTATGATTCATCCTAATGAAGGTCTCTTTGTGACTGTTTTACATGCGGATATGATGAGGGCTGAAATCTTACAACTCTTCATACCTGACAGAGAAAAACTCAGTTACAGACTGAAACCACTAGATGGCACTGTGCATTCAGAGAGTTTGACAGGGGGTAAAGTCATTTTTCATAATGACAAGCTTTCAGATCAAATTTAGTACATATTCATCACCAAGTAATCAAATATGAAATACTATTTTCATCCATGATGCTGATAGAGAATATTTTAATTTCAGAACCACACTGTGGTTGGTCATTTCTGCACTGAGGTCACCGAGCGTGTTCCGAAACCAAACATGACTTCATCATTCAAATAACACTTCATGAATAGTGGAGTATGTAACATCATCCTGCCCTGCATTTTTAGAGATTCGTACGGGGCAATTTGACATTACACTTTAAATAACATATGCTTTCCGGCACAGATAAGATTTTGCTTATCTTGTTGTTACTGTTTGTTCTACGTATGGACAGAGACCTTAAGGATCCAATCAAATAAAACCACCCAGGAGAGTAGCTGCCGGGGCAGATGTGTTTGATGAGTACGCTCTCTATATCTGATAGATGTGCCAGGGCCTTGTTCCAACTGTATGAGGCAAAGCATAAGGCACTTTCTTGATGATTGACAGAAGTTGATATCCATCACGGAAAAGCCAAAGAAGGGTGGGGGGCCCTTCTGCCGTCCTACCGGAAGAGGCTATCTGCTGCTTGTCAGATAAGACTTGACACACTGTACACACACACACACATACACAGTGTGCACACAAATTCGCAAAGTATCCTGCCTACTCCCAGGCATTTGCCTTGGCAACGTTTCAGACACACAGCAGATAACAAGCGTTTAAGGAGAGGACCAATATTTTGGAGCCCTGCGGCACAGCAGCCAAAAAACTCCTGCTTTATGAGAACGTTTACTGGACCAGACAGACTGAGAGAGACTAAAACACTGAAAAACAACATGCACAGCACCCTCGTTGTACTAGTTCTCTTAGTCATTTACTACAGTGGGTACTGTTTTTGTTCAAATGCTCTGGTCCTTATGTCTGCTATTTCACACACACACACACGCTTCTTATTCCTGTCATCTAGCTTACCTGACTCTAAACAATATTACCAGAGTTTATTTTAACTAATGATTTGCTTTAATTTACTTGGGCAAAGCAATAGACAAAGCAGATTAAGTTATTTCTCTTGGACAAGCACTTTAATGAAGTAAAGTACTGCTTTTCAAGCTAGCCGGCATCAGGGTGACAGTTTTTTTTTCTGTCCACAGGCATCCAAATAGCTGTTTAGCATTTGCTTTGTCCTTCCTCTCAGTGCAGTTCAAAGGCCATATAAATGTCAAATCCAAAGATGCAAATGTACTGTATCCTAGTCAGTCACGTCATTATAAACGTTAGAGCTAAAGTGTTATGTTTAGAACTCGAGTTTTGAAAAAAGATGATATAACAAAAGTAGCAGTGAATGTGTAATAACAGCAACATAACAGGTGGATGAGTCAGTTTCAAAGGCTGTTGTTTTGACTAAGTAAGCTGAAAAGTTAAAGCAATGTGAGTGGCGGGGTTAGTTTAGGTCAGAGGTTTACCTGGTGGACTTCATGCCAGCCATTCTCATCTTGGCAGCACACAGAGGCATGTTCGTGGAGAAGCAGCTCACAGCAGTATGGGTCTCCGCCCACCATGGCTGTATGATACAGAGCCGTCAGGCCGCGACTGTCCTTGTAGTCCGGAGACGCACCCAGTTCCAACAGAGTCTAATTAGAGAGAAGGATAGAAAGAGAAGGAGACAGAGAGATAAAGTTTAATTTCAGGAGCGAAGGCAAATTACACTGTTACAATGCAGCTCTTACAAACGTACAGTATGTATGTATGCATAAATGTGCGCTAACGTGCCCATACCGTTAATGCAACTTGGTTTTTTGAACGAGCTGCTTTGTGTAAGGCAGTCATGCCATCTTTAGCCCTGAAATCGAGATGAGCTCCTCCATTCTTCAGCACTTTAATGATCTCTGTGGCATTATCAACGTGGGCCGCAAATGTGAGGGGACTCTCTGAAGAAAACACACACATTCACATACACACACACACACACACACACACACACACACACACACACACAGACAGACACATCTAAAATCAGCAAACACAAGCATGTATGTCATAAAATAACAAATAAAATAACAATACATTGCATGAAAGGTCATGTGATTGGCACATTAATTAGGATTCAGTGGTAGAGCTGAGGAGATCAGAAACGGAGGCAGGGTCAGAGGTGACAGTTTTGAGTGAAGGTACTTTGTGACATTCTCAATCAGCTGTTGATGAAGCCATTATAGAAAGCCCACCATATAGTGATAATTGCAACTGTGAAGAACAGCCTGCATGAATTCAACTTATATTCATTACCACATATGCAATTTCATGTTACAGATAAACACACATACAATCACAGATTCATGCACAGGGAAATGAACAAACTGCACATTTCACACACTCATTCAGTGCAGTACTCACAGCCAATTTACTGCCCAACTGAATGCTTCATAGGGGAATCAATGTAATTGCACTTGACTCATTCAGACTGAAGCCAATCAGGTCATAAACATAATTATTAGTCTCTGTTACCATCTATTAGTCAGAAGATGCGATAGCAAAGGGAAGAGTCCTATGATCAAACCCTTTGATAATAGAGACGTGACGCCATCAGAGGTGTTTCTGCTGCTAAGGGCAGATATAATAGCAGGTTATTTCCGAAGTGTGAGCATTCATACAGTGGAGGGTAATTTTCCGTCTGTGTACTCAAAGCTCCGATGGACAGAAGAAATCAATAACAACACTGAGCATTTTAATACAGTGCTAACTGTAGAGCTTTCAGTTCAGGGTAATGCGGTTTTAACGAGTAGATATCATGTAACCGGCCAGCAAGCCAGATAAATAACCTAGCCGTGGTGCGTTAACAGCACATACTCCCACATTAACATATATTTACATATAGACTTTCACTGCATTATTATCATTATCATTATCATTATTATTAGTAGTAGTAGTGGCATTAAACTTCAATAAAAATAAAAAAATTCAATAAAAATCTCACTATCATTAAACAGTTCTGTAACACCACTGACACTTTGACACCATCCAGTATCGGTCAGCATGTATTCATTCAACCAATTATATCCCTCAGACACTGTGAACCCCCCCCACCTCCCCCCGGCCCTTTGCTCACATACACGCATGCACACACACACACACACACACACACACACACACACACACACACACACACACATATATATATGACACCTATGATTAATTATAGCTTTCATATATTGTCCCGGCACTACCATGCCCTCCTCCCTCACTCTAGCTGTGACAAGTGGTCTTTCTTCTGGTTTCTGTATTGGTCTCGGGGTAGATTTTCCATTGATTCCTGTGTTCATTTAGAAGTCAATGTGATTGACTTGCTCAAAGAGCAGTGTGGCTTAGAGGAGGGGGCAGAGGAAAGTGTTGTGAGTGATGGTGCAGAAGAACTGTTTAGACTGCCAAACTCAGACAAACAATGCGGCCAACCTCACTGAGATAAGAGTGTCATCAAAGGTGGTCAGAGAGAGACAGAATAATTCTAAGCCCACAATAGCTTGATATGTTCTGCAGTTTTTTGTTTTTTTTTTGCAGCAAGGGAAAAATATTAATAAATTACAATCATTTTTTCTAGCAGTTGGAAATGTGGGTTAATAAATGGATTGATACAAAATCTAAAATATACAGCGACTAGACAAGAGTCAGACTTTTCAGACAAGAGTAAGTGCTGTTCATCTTAAACTCAAAGAACAAATAACCTATTGGCAAGCCTCTGTCTTCAAGTTACACACAAACCCTATTTAGGCTGGCACTCAATCATACCAACACAACTTAAGACAATTTCTAGGTTTCTGGTATGCTAACAGTGTGTTAATGTTTAATGTTGCAATTAATTGTGTTGAAACAGACTATTCCCTGTGAAATGAAGCTGTGATTTTCACCCTCAAAGTAAATGTCACCTCAAAGCTGCAAGACTTTTCATGTGTAATTACTTCATAGTAAAAATACTACTCCTGCTGTGATGAGACACATGAAAATGTGTGATGACGCAGCATCTTTGTCCATGAATCCATGAGTCTTATGTTTGTCACACTGGTGCCTGTTTCCCCTAATGTTTATGGCAAGATTATATACCTGTGCATCAACAGATCATTACTTTGGCAACGCAATGGTTCAGTGTTTTGATTATTAACGCCAATTCTGATGAAGTTACATACATACACACACACACACACACACACACACACACACACACACACACACACACATATGCTATCTGTTGCATGTATCTGTGTGGGCATACCCCCAGTTTCTGGGTCATGGTAATTTGGATCCAGTCCTCTGTCCAGCATCTTGGAGATTTTGTCTAATTGATGATGCTGAATATGGTCCATAAACTTCCTCAAGTTGGCCTACAGAGAGAAAGAGAGAACAAAGTGAGAGAGAGAGACATAGAAAATGAGAGGAAAATAAGGGAGAGAGAGAAGGAGAGAAAAAGATGAAAATGATCCAGGCCTGAGCTTAGATTGCACTCTAGAACGAATGTTCCTTTTGTTTTCCAGGCCAGTTATAAATAGATAGGAGAGCAGTTCCCCTAACACTACACAAAGGAGAGAAGAGGAAGAAGAAAGGATCTGGGGAGGAAGAGGAGGAGGGAACACATTTTACTGAAGTTACATTCTGCCCCATCTGACACAGGTCAGTTTCACACAATAGTGGACACTCTAGTAGATGTCTGGCTCTAAATACACGGGGCTCTTTATCTAACACTATACCTAGTGAAGAGCCCCCCCCCCCTCTCTCTCTCTCTCACACACCTCACACACACACACACACACACACACACACACAATTCAGTATTGCTTGTCATTCTAACACCCTGCGTCAGACTGAAAATTGGACTGGGGCCATGGTAAATGGGCAGGTTGGTGTTATCCATGCTTTTCACTTAAATGTAGCTATTGTTGCTCTTTCAACAGCACATCGGTTTAGGTCAGTAAACACAGTCTGTAAAACAAACAATAAGCGAACAGAGCGAATAAGAGAACCAAAGAATTCAATGTGCAGTATGTGAGATCTGAACAGTACTCTACTGGATATACGGATCTATCTTAGTGGAGAGAAATGGATACGATGTTGGACTGCATCGTCTTGAAAGCCGAAACGGAAGATTTTGCCTGTCATTTTAAATTGCCTCCACAGGGCGTATGGTTCTTAGAACGTCAGTGCTGGAAAGAAATTAAAGGTTGAGGAGAAGAGAGTTACTCTGGCAGATTGAGAATTCCCCATCAGGGTCCCTGCATACAGACTGACAGTGGTTTAAACAGGAAACGATATCCTTCAATAATTCACACAGCAATCTGAGTCCTCCATCCAATCACCTGCATCACTTCATCCACACAACATAGCCTTACAGTCACCTCCCAGATCTCATTTTAACCAACGCGCAACCACTAAGCAGGTAATAAGACCTTTTCTGATGGCCTTGCCTCCCCCACCCCATCAAGTATATTTTAGTTAGTGTTGAACATGAAATACCATTCCTTAACACAATTACCAGTCGTGCAGTAGCAGAGAGTTCAGATGTGAACCTATGTTTACTTTAAAGAGTAGAGCATAAAGACAAGAGAGCTAAAGAAGTAGGAAATAAAGCTATTAGTCTTAGCATGCATTATCAATGTGTGTGTGTGTGTGTGTGTGTGTGTGTGTGCGGCTGTGTTTGTGTGCCTGTGTGCGTACCTGCGTGTTTATGTGTGTATGTTCATAAATGTCCAATTGGTTCAATGAGGATATATGTTATAGTGGAAACAGACTCAGCTGTATGTGTGTGTGTGTGTGTGTGTGTGTGTGTGTGTGTCTGTGTGTGTGCGCACGTGTGTGTGTGTGTGTGTTTGTGTGAATGAGAAAGAGAACCCTCTGCTCTTGACCCAGAAATGTCAAGTTCTCAGGAGGCAAAAAGCTTAGGGAAAGAGGGCAGCCTTTTAAACCATACCCCTCAAACCAGGCCTCCAACCAGCCATACACAAACATCAACAATTTATGTAAATGATTACTTCACATATTGTGACTATAAGATAAATTCAGACAAAAGTACAAACAATCATATTGTTAAACTGAAAACAATTCAGTAAATGTTTGTGGGAAAGGTGAATCAGCTATTATTTGCTTCAAACACTGATACACAATATGATTAAAAATCTCAATTTTTAATATGTCCAATCCTTTACACACACATAAAAAACATAGATGGAAATTAATTCATTGTTAATGCTTTAGAGCAACAGAGAGAGTATGAAAGACTCTCCCCCTCTCTCTTTTTCTGTGTGTCTGCAAGTGTGTGTGTGTGTGTGTGTGTGTGTGTGTGGGTGTGTGTGCGTATGTGTGTGTGTGTGTGTGCGTGTGTGTGCGTGTGCGCGTGTGTCTGTCTGTCTGTCACTTATGTACCTTATCAGACTATTTTTTTCTTCAGCATTTTCCTTTAATCAGTACCCTCCATCTGTCCCCTAATCTTTCAGCTATTACTTCTATTTTCCCCATAGTCCTAGCTCTCTCTCTCTCTCTCTCTGTCTCTCTCTCTCTCTCTCTCTCTCTCTCTCTAGCACACTTTGTCTTCATGCATTCTAATTTTCACTCAGAAATGTGATGTAAGAGTGGAATAGCCTGGTTGATGGGAAGACAGTCTACTGAATGATGATTCGGTCTTTTGACTCACCTTTGTGTGAAGTTTGGCAATTTGTTTCTCATCCACATTAGGTTGCTTATAGATTCTGCTTTTATAGCGAAACTGTGAGATGTGACAAGGAACAAAACAAAGTTTGTCAGCTTCTTTCACTATCTAGCAGTTATAAAGAAGAATTTTACACAACTTGAAGTAAATGCCAAAAAGATTGCACCGATTCAACATATGAAGTGGCAATGACTGTAACTGCAAACTCATTAACCAAAATATAATTCAAAATTGGCATGGCTTCTATAAGAACAAAAAAAATACAAAACAAATCAAAACAAAAAAACAGGAGAAGATGAATGCACTGATTTTACCATAGCAACCGCATCCCTAAGAGATGACAATTATTAGCATGATCACACCTTTACTTTAGCCAAGACTTCACAGGAGCAACTGAGTTGTGGACTTTTGTTTCATATCACTGAATTTGACCTTTGTTGATTGACAATAACACCATGATACAATACTAATTATTGACAAGTAAGTCTTGAATTCTGGAACTGACCCTGCAATAATCATAAAACAGTACTAAATATTTACCACTGATTGCTTTTTCGTGCCAAAATCATGCCAAAATCATAACAGCTTTTTTGAGGTTTTATTGAGACTTACCTCCAGCGATGGGACACCTTTGCTGATTGGCTGAGGGTACTCGCGGAGGAGTCGTTCTTCATCCAAGAACTTGCCATTGCGGCCATTGCTGGCCGGTTGGAACAGGCCGTAGTTTAGAACATCCTTCAGGGTCTGACTCAATGTGCACAGGATGCGTTGCTTGGCAACCCATACTGTGGCGTCAGGGTTAAACCTCATACATTTCTGTCAGGGACAGGAGAAATAGAAAAGAGGTGCAGGTGAGTGGAGAGGTGTCAAGATCTTTTGAGTTTTGGCACAAAAAAATATAGGACAATATACACAATACTAACAAATAGGTTTTGTGTTCACATAATAAAAGTAAATATATAAAAAACACACATGGAACAATGGGTGATCCATTGTTTCAAAAGGGGGAATGAAAACACTTTGGCTCACTGTCTTAACCTGATACCTCAGCTGCAACAGGACAGATTACACATTAATGACACACTATTGCATCTTTGGCTACTCCAAATAATGGTGGCTTACGAGTTTGGACAGTGACATTCTAGATTTCATTACTGCACAGCTGATGATAGCGGATTTGTGGGGGCCGATAAAGCACGCTGTGTGGAAACACAGTGAATTGCCGTAAAGCTTAATCCCATGGCTGGCTGGCACAACGAGGGTGAAAATCAGCAGAAGGACAGTCAGGATGAACAGATGTCTGGTATTTCACTCTGTCTTTCAGGCTTTTCCCTGCCATTATCATTCTGTCTTCTTACCACTTATTTTTTCCAGCATGTTATTGGCCTCATATTAGCACCAAGACAGACATCCTAAGCAGGGCTGACTGTAACCCAGTGGAAAGCTCTTTGACAATCAATTGTCTTAATGTCTCCCTCATCTCTGTCTTGATAAAGGATGGTTAGGGAAACACAGACTAATAAAATGAGTGGGATTCCAAGTAAACTGATAGCATCATGTAGAATGAGAGGAAATGTTCTTACATGGATATTTAAAAACAATTAGAGGGAACGGTTAAAAACAAGAACATGAAAAACATAATCAGGAGCAACGCAAAATAGATTTGCATGTTACCCCTAGCCCATACAGGTTCACCCTCCTTAAGATCCTATCTCTATGAGGCTTGCTCAGTTACAGAATTTATGCTCTAAATCTATATATCTATCCTACATCTAAACCAGATTCTTTACTGACAGGACAACATTTTAATTTAAGTGAACCAACTGACTGATAATGAAATGAAACATCTATTTCACAGCAAATGTACAAACCTCTATCAGCTGTACATTGTGATGATGGTAAGTCAATGTTCTAGTTAATTTTAAGTCTGATAAAGCTTCACTGATTTATAAAATGCATGTATAGGTATTTCATATCAGTGCACAGCATGAGTAGGGAAGTTTTGGACTGCTCAATCATATTTTCATTTCCTTTCAGATCCTAAGCATGTGATCTGTTACTGTAGATGAAGCCCTTCTGAACACTGACACATGTATGAACATTGACACATGCGTACACAAACAAACACACACACACACACACACACATACACACACATACACACACACATGTACGTACGTATATCCACTCGGGCAGTGTAATCTGTTGACATGTGTTCAGGTTCAAGCCAAGGTCAGCACTGACTTTAACTGATTCTTTATAAAAAAAACCCACAGCCTTTAATTCAGCCCTCTCTACAGTCCATCTACTACTTACTGCATATCAAATATGTGAATATACACTAAAGGCCAGCAGAAAGGGGCCTCCATTAGAATGAGGCAGACCATTACACACTACAACCCTGTTACATTAATTAGATTTAAATGTTTATCCTAAATCTTCATCAGTCATGAGAAAGAGAAATGTTTGGTTTTGCATTATTTTGTTTTCAGTAAAAGTAAAAATATTTCTATTGCAAACCCTGGTTCTCTGAATCTTGTTAAATGGTGATATATATTGGCTGTCATGGATATAGAGAAACCTGTCCCTAGAGGGAGAGAGAGTGGTTTATGCATCAACCCCTACACAATGTTAACATAACTCCCACACAACTTCTATACCGTGAAACTTAATCCTAGGTTGTAACCTGAATATGGAAATGCATGAATTTCTGGAACAGGGCTCTCCTCATGTCATCAGAAGACCAGTAAGTCTAACAGGCCTAAGCAGTAAAACAGACAGAATGACTACATGCCCTGTAAATGTGGGGCTTGTATGTGGATACACAGAAACTCACTTGAAGCATATAAAGCCTACAGACGGGACAGTTTCAACTCTGATTTGATCATTCAACAGGAACTCAAACCCTCTCACACACAAACAGACACACAGACACACACACACACACACACACACACACACTCACTGTTTGTTGCAGGTCAGGGATGACCACCCTGATGACGAGTGAGTTACAGTGGATGTCCTCCATTCGGCTTGGTGGTCTCTCTGCCGTGGCTCTTATTGTCTCATAGATGGTCTCTTCTTTGGAGCTGTCAGAGCCAGGATCCTCAGAATAGTCAGAAAAGCTCTGAGCCATCTCATCCTCACTGGACGTGGGGCTCCGGGGCATAGTCAGCCAGCCACACTGAGTCAGCTACAGACAAAAGAAAAGTTATGTTTTCAATTTGAAATAAAAAAAAAAAAACCACACAACTAAATAATCAAGCCTCATCAAGCGACTTAATATTTAAACAAGATATGATCCACAAGTACAGGCTGTTATAAGCGACTCCTGCTTAAATTATACTGCTTTTAATTCCACACAATGACAAAACTGATAAACTGGACGCAAACCCCTAGCGATTGAAACACTCTACTGTCCATTTTGATTCATATTTCTGTATCATGAACTGGACAAATGAGAAGAAATAGACCTAAAATAATGCAATATCTCAGGTAGGCTACATTGGCTTAATACTGAGAATCTGATGCTCAGTGGCAGAATTCCTTTTTCGATAAAGCTGGAGTCACAGATGCATTTTTGTGATAAAGGATAGGTATTACATATGTTCATTTCACACAGGAAAAATATGTTTTGTTTCCTCCTTGTCATTCTGCTATAGTCATAGAAACTGATAGAAGCAGCCCCAAGCAACCAAAAGTCATCCAGCCCGGTAAAAATGCCCATCACTATCAGGTAATGAAGTGTCAGAGGGCACATATGTCTCTCTCTCATAGAAACACCTGAGACATCAGCTGTTCCCATTTGATACTAGGACATGTTTCATCATGATTACACAGTCCAGTTTGTTCTCAATAAAGTGGACTGATTCTCTGCTCCCTGTAGACCTGATAGAAACTGCTAAACATAGGCTTTTTCACTATACTGTGAGGACCAATCTCACTGATAATTTATGCAATGACTTGGGAAAGTGCTAACTTAATAAATACATACAGCACAGATCATTCTGTCCTCCCATTGTGCATCAGGATAAGAGGATGTCATTTTCCTGTCATTTTCAATAGCCATGTTTGAATAAACTGCTAATCTGGGCCCAGGTGTATGTGGGGGTGGAGCTGGGTCAAAGATATCTCAGTTTAACAGTTGAGAGGCTAATATATCATTTCTTTTTGACGTGGGAGATTTGTACCACCATGGGGAAGTGAATATGTTTTCAGACTATTCTTTACTGAGTCAGTAGCAAAGACAAAGGGAGCCTTGGGATGAGAAGATGTGGACATAAACACAGAACACCACTACCTTAGTAAAATACCTATATATAGTTGTTATTTAACCTCTGTCAGAGAACGATGAAGTCAGATGACATCCGAGTGTGAACTGAGTTGGAGTGAGTCCAGCTGATCATTAGAGGTACTTTTGGTTAACCTTTTATAGTGATTGTGTGTGTGTGTGTGTGTGTGTGTGTGTGTGCACGCGCTTGTGTGTGTGTATACACTAGGACTGACTTCTTCTGTTTATGATCCTCATAAACCACATTTCCTCCTCTTCTGTCATGTTGTTGAAATGATTTTGTCTTTTGTCTGTGTTCCCTCTCTCTTCATCCCTCTATCCCTCACTTCATGTTCCTCAACCTGAACCATTCTTCTTTCTTAACCAAAGTCTTAATTAGCCACCAAGTCTCCTTCTTTCTCTGCTGGAGCCACATGTTGGGCTGACCTGAAAAGCAGAGCAGAGGTCTGTCATGTGGGACTTTGGGCTTTAAGGATAATGACTGTGTAATGACATGGCTTTAGAGGGGCTTGCAAACCCAGTGCAAGAGCAGTCTACACCCATATGAGGCTGCTTCATTAGAGGCAACACCGCACACAGATCTAGGGTTAGCAACCACGAAAGAATCTGACCTTAACAGAATACGCCATTATTATAATTTAATTGATATTGTTTAGACTGGGGTTGCTAAAAATGCTTCCATTAGACTGGTAAGGTGAGATAGAATAACAGCACTGTGGCACATAATTACTCACATATAATTACTCGCATATAAGATTCCTCATCATTTACATGCAATTATTCATTTAGCTTAGGTTCCTATCCCTTCAGCATCACAATTGTATGTCATGATCAAGAACACATCAGAAGAAAGCTGTGAGTAGTACTTGAGACAGTTAAACTGAAAATCATGGCATGGCATTGCAATCAAGCTGTTCTCTTTCCCTTTTATCCAATGTCACTCTTTACAAATAAATCTCACTTCTGCCAGATTACATACCCTGGAGTGTTTATTTTTTTTCAGGCTAACATGGTGCTACCAACATTCCAGACTATCACCGTGTGGTTTTGTTACAGACTGACTTCACACTACTAAAGAGAGGGGAAAATACAGGTCTAACTATCTCCTGTGGAATGATCCACATTGGAGCACACACAGATGGTAAGATGTGGTATTTCACTGAAAATTAAACAAGCAAAACGTACAAGTAGGAAAAGGCACCAGGGAGGAAGATATTCATGCATCATCTTTGAAAAAATAATAAGAGATAAAATCAAACTGAACTCTGGATTTGGTCACTTTAGTCTTAACATATGTGCACAGATACATTCATACACAGAGTAAGTCTTTCTAGGCTGAGACAAAGAAAAAATAAGAACTATCAGCAATATGTAGTTACTCTAATACTCCATCTCAATCATGATTCATTCTCATGCTTTAGCAAGATATGGAGCTTTCTCAGTTATAACCCAGAATCGGCATACATTTTCACACTTATTCTCCTCCTATAAATGAAGGCCTTCACAGATAGGTCATGTGCCCACTCTTTCAATGATCAAGCCACCAATCAGAAGAACACATCAATTCAAATGTCTCTCACTCCTCTACTGTCAATTATCATGAAGACATTAAGTAAAGCAGAGCCAGTAAAATGCATGATGCACAATAACAGCATAAATTCACACATCCTCATCAGTACATAAAACTATTCAACTTGTGATTTAAACTTCTTGAGTGTGAATACTGACATGGTAATCAAAGAGTATAAAAATGTATCAGAATTAAAGGACAATGTTGAGAAAAGAAGCAAATGCTATGGGCAAAATGAATCTAAGAGAGGACTGGTGCAATATTTGAAGAGAAAATCACTTTTTACAACCCAGATGAATTCACATTCAGCTCTCATTGTTAGTAGGAGAAGCTAAAACAATAAAGCCTGATTATATCCCTGCTTTACTGAGGATGTGGGAGCTTGATTAACATAATTAACATACAAATGAAAATAGGATTTACAGTGAGTAAATGAGTTAGCAATGTAAAAAGCATTTAAAATGCATTACTTAAAGCATTACTTTGACTGGAAAAGACATTCGGAGAGACTCAGAAGCTTCTCTAGCTATTGAAATTGAAATGCCTGCGAACTGTGGTACTTACTCGGTACTGACAGGACCCTGACAGCCTAGTGCTCAGGCTGTAAAGTGGTTTCACAACTAGACCCAAAAACCAACACCTGCCAGTCACCTGCCAGACTATGACAACAGGGACAAAAGTGTGCCAAGTGTTCATGTGGTGTGACTACATTAGAATGTGTGTGTGTGTGTGTGTGTGTGCGTGTGTGTGTGTGTGCGTGTGTGCGTGTGTGTGTGGTGTGATCACTTACTGGACTCATCTGAGCAAGACAGTGTGCTTTGTCCAGAATTCAATCCTTCTGTAACAATAGGTTTTTTGTGATAGCAACAAATTATTACTTCATCAAAAAAGAACAATTAATTTGATTGCTTTATATGCCTCTCCATCTCTTTTACACCTGTTGTTGTGAGTTAGAATGGTCCTTTATGTCTCTCATATATGTGTGAAGTATCTCGTTTCTCTTTCACCAGTCTTCCATTTTTCCTCTTCTTTCTGCTGGACTGAATCATGTAATTGGAAAAGAAACACAAAGAAAGTCTGATATTCAGCCTGCCTGTTTCAATACCATTGGAATTGAGAGAGAGGAAACTCATCTCTTATTTGTCCTTTTCACTGCTGTGAGAGTCGGTGACTTTGTGAAGGTTGTGATTTGTTCATGGAGTTGCACTTTTTGTGAGTGAACTATAGAAACAGTACCACTCAGAAAGGTTATTGACTTTGAACATCTCACTCACGAGAAAAGACTCAAAATAAAAGTGAACAGCTTGACTATTACCCCAACTACCTCTGAAATACAACCTCAAAACTTACCCATCCATCCAGACTTTTCTCCTGGGGGGAGCCATGATATTTCCAGTAACAATGACACTGCATAAGGTGTGGTAGTTTCTCTTTGTTTATGTAAAATTGTGTCTGGCTGTCACAATTATAAATGTGTGCTTCCAGTAAAAACTGCATCTGAGGTTACTATGTGAAGACAACAATTGGAATACTCCGCGGTCTACTAATCCACATTATTAATGACATGTGTCCGAGCCAACACGCTAGTCCAAAGAAACAACAGGCAGCAATTACAGACAAACTAGCCTGTCTTTCCATGCAGGTCTCACACAAGGTTTAAGAGAAGAAAAGGAGGTAACTACAAGGATCTGAAAGACTCTGCACTGTATACAGAGAGAACGAAAGGCAGAAAATGAAGTAAATAAAGAACAAGGTTGGGGGTATGTTGTTAATTACTTTGCTGTTTAAAATTCAGTAGTGTCTCATCTCTTGAAACAAAGAATAATGCCAATGGAGGACACAAACTGGGGTAAATCTAGTCTAGGAGAGAGGAATTAATAATCGTGCTCATTAAACTGGCAAAAATAGAAAAGGCCAGAGCACCCACAACAGACAAGCATAAACATAAATATGTGTGTGCGTGTGTGTGTGTATGTGTGTGTGTATGAGAGAGAGAGAGAGAGAGAGAGAGAGAGAGAGAGAGATGTACTGTTGGTATAAGGAACAGAGCATTTCTGCATTTGAATGAAATATGGCAATGTCTACCAAGAGAATCAGTCCTCCTTAAGGTTGGTTTCACATAAAATAAAACAAAACAAAATAAAATAATAGCAGCAACAAATAATCCCTTTTAAAATCAACTGGATAATATCAGATCATAACAAAAGATTTTAGAGAGTTGGGAATTTGAATAGGCATGAATGGAAATAAAATTTAATTCACTAAGTGAGTGACAGATGGACAGGTCCACTTACTAGCATCTAAGGAGTAAAAACAATGTTTAGTGGAAGTGAGGCTTTAATGGAGTATTCTTGTTAAGTACTCAGAGAGAGACCAGGGGTAATGCTGTGATGGGCACCAAAAAAGAGCAAAAATATAGGTATCTTAAAAGTCTGTGACACCTCACAGTCAATTCATAATTCTATAACTTCAAACATCATAAAGGTCCCTTCCAACAGCTGCTTGAAGAAATTCTTTGAAAGAATACTTTCCTTAAAAACTGGTTTTTCTCACTGCTGGGAAAGGACACTTGCTACATTCACTTAAGGATGTCAAATCAATAGACCAAAAATAAATAAATAAATAAATAAAGAAATAAAAATAAAAAACTGCACCAAACAGCCTTTTGTGCTTTAGTTAGCGAGTCTTCGTACAAAATGCATGCACCCAGTATGTCAACCTTTCATTGGACATAAAACACAAAACTGAAGAACTTATCAATAATCTTTTCATGTTGGCTTAGCCACAGACAGTGAAGCATAAGATACCACTGTCACAAACTGCACTCTGTCAATACATTTCATCATCTGGACTCTATTCTTCTTTCTCCACAATGAATTGCAGTTAACTGCCTCCTCTGACAAGATTCATCCTATTGAGAAAAGACATTCAAAGTAGACAAGAAGGCCAGAAAGGAGTAGTCTTAAATACTCTGTATAAAAGAGATGTCTCTGTGGTAGGAAGGATGTCTGTGGGTTTATAGAGGACATGTGCTGTGTATGGCCAGCTAAGAAAAACATCACAGACACGAGGGTGGAGGAAGCAGAGGCAGACATTCACCGAGAACGACAGACGTTCAAGGAGTTATCAGAAACAATACTTTATACCATGTACCACGTGTAGTTCAGCCATTATTAATGTTCTGTTATTGTTAAATGATGAAATGGGTAACAAATGAGTAGGTCAGGAACTACACAGGCTACAGTCAAAATCCCATAAGGCTCCAAGTTCAGGTTCAATATTTATTGCCACAGCATCCGCTGTCTTAAAAAAAATTCCTCCGGAAGTCTCAGTTAGAGACATCATTCGGATATCCGATCTATACACAAATTTACACAGTGCCTACACAGCCCCAGTCAACAGACCTTTTCACCACTAAACTTTAAGTGCAATGACACTAAGTTATCTTTGGTTACGCTTTACATCACATGCCAAATTACCCAAAATACATATACAAATTAACAGCTGACATAGGTAGTAAAAATGATAATGCATACAATTAAAGGATTTACATGAGTTCTTTATCAAAACAAGCTGAGGGTAAATACCCTGTTGAAAAAGGGTTACTTTGGATTTTGGTAATTTCCTTGTCTTTGTAGTCAAACTGAAAACTGACATCCTGAATAACGCTGTCACACATCAACAGAGCTAGTTTTCCCTTTTTCCGTCCTTACTCCTCCTCTAAACACACATGTCACAGTGAACTTTTCTCATAGTCATAGCATATGGGTAAAAAGCGAATGCTGAAATCTCTCCACCACTCTTTCACTTGCTATTACACCACGCTTGATCTTTCCCCTTAACTTAATGTTACCCTGATAACGCAAAGATAAAGTTATACTATTCTGTTCTGAATAAATACTATATTTTAAATGTATCTCTTATTTTTTATGTTAATATATTGCAATAGCACCAGAATATAGAGGAGGGAGAAAGATGTAAGATTTGTACACTGCATGTATGTTTTTAGGAAAATATTGATACGTGTGTGTGTGTGTGCATGTGTGTGTGTGTGTGTGTGTGTGTGTGTGTTTTCTCTTTGAAATACAACCATGACAAAAGGATAAATTGCCTTTTTAACAAGGAAGGACATAAAACAAAGCTGGTGTCTCGTCATCTTTGTGTGTCTGTGTGTGTGTGCCTAGGTGGGTTGTGCCTCTGATTCCGAGGACTCAGTTGCCTTGACCACTTCGACTGCAAAAGGTCAAAGGTTGTAGCCTGACATTCTCAGGGTTTTCAGATTGCCAGGCAACATGCGCACAGGAGGGTGAGAATGGGGGATGTGAGTAGTCTCTATGGAGCTGGTTTCAAATGGTTCTTTAAAGAACATTTTAAGAGCATTTCAACAACAGGTCTATGGATTCTGCAGCACAACCAATACTGCAGTGCCCTCCAGTCCTTTTTAAAACTGTTTTGTTTTTTGTAGACACTGCAAAAAGACATGGTGAAAAAAAAGGTCTGGAACTGACAAAAAATGGACATTCATTTCTTTGTCCAAAACACAGGTCTTAAAATTTGACCACAGCATTTACAGTCCACACAGTGAAAAATTCATGAGCTTTAAACAAGACCGATCCTATAAAATATCCACTAGTGCTTAGGTTACCATGCTTCTAGCCTAAGAAAACAAGGACTGCAGATAAAGGCAGAAAGACAGAGAGAGAGTGAGAGAGAGAGAGAAAGAGAGCGAGAGAGAGAGTGAGAGAGGGAGAGACGAGTTGAAATAAAGAAGGGGTTAGATGAATGAAACAGTAACAGAGAGATGCATTTGTCCATGATGGACAGAAGTTTTTTTACCAAGTCTGTGTCTCCTCTGAGTTGGATACGGAAGGCTTCGTTATCGTGAGATGGAGTCTATCATCATGGTAAGGAGGAAACAATAGGCTTTTGGATGATCACAGCCAGCGGATCTCCCCCAGAAAATCTGACCACTGTGAGATAAATGTATCATCATAATAATAATTATGATGCAAATATATCTCATAATCCTCAGTTAATGCAATCCAGTACCAAATAAGTGTTACATTATCTGAGAGCAAATGCAGATCATTTTTAATCAAATGCCAGTAATCAGAGATTTGCCTTTTGTTGCTGATTACTTCTGCTTTTCAGATGTCAACAAAATAAAACATTAAATTATACTGCCGTCATTTAAATCCCTTCTTTTTCGTAAAACATCAAATATTTTAATGAATGATATAGCCTCTGAAAACTGATTAATATGTCCAAATGTTTAACATGTCTGAATATCAAAATGCCAGCATGTACCTTCTATTACAATACAGTGATACAACATGTTTGACTAAAAGGCTTAAGGTCCCCCACCAACCGCTTGGAGAAAGTGCCAGGGTCTCACTGTGGCTGACCTTGTGGGTTTTGTGCCTTCAAAAACTCATGTGCCAGATTTTATGTGCCTTTCTCTCTCATAAGTCACTGTCCTTCAACAATAAGAGGAAAAAAAGATTAGCAGACAACTGCGCATGGTCTCACAGTGAGGTAGGCTACTTCAGGACTTGAAAAGCGATTGTAAAACATAAACTAATCCTCCTGTTCCTGTTGTCCCCCTCCCCTCCTGTTGTAAGCCCTAGGAGTAAACACGAACTCCATTCAGTCAGACGTCTCTTCCTACTGCCGATAATTTATGAGTTTCATCAGTGAATTAAGACTCAGGTACTTCAATCAATGCAAGTGCCATTCAACAGTCTCTCTATTGCTACACTCAGTCCTCTTCAACCAAGCCGCACCATTGTTACCACACTGTGAGGGAAGGAAAACTAGCACTGTAAACATGAAACAAAGCATCTTAAAACAAATAACGTCTGCACCAAGAAAATCCAGGAACTTCAAAGTACATAAATCATAAAAAACTCTCAAATGTCAAGAGAGTTATGAAAGCCATCAGAAGAAAATCTCCCAGTGATGAACAAAAGTCTCTCCACTCCTTGCCTAAATTCACACCCCATGTGATGTAAAATGCATTTAAACTTGCAATCAATGAATATATTAATTTAGTCGACCATTGATCATGCAGTATGTCATTTAAGGACTTATTTTCCATGACTTGGAAGCAAGAAAAGCTAAGTTTTTACAATATCAATACTTGATGATTCTAGTTTAGGGCAAACATCATATGAAGCTATAAAAAAGGTACTATAAAAGTGTATCCTCCTTATGTTAAATATAACAATTATGCAGTCTGAAAACATAAAACAGTGCAAACAAACCTCAAAGAGCATCAGTAAAACTTCGTAAGCTGCACATTTCAATCAAATTTCAATCAGTCATGAAAAAACACTTATCCCAAAACTTCAGAACTCAAAGTGTGGCTAAGCCACAAATAGAAGTTGCCCCTTGAAGCATTTAGAACCAGTGGTGTTCCAGTAATGATTCTCATAGCAACCTTATATCACTGACTGCATATAATGATATATGTCAGTCTCCATCTGCCTGTAAGCAACATATAACAAAATGTATTGATAGATATTCTTGACAACATATTGTACGACACCTTGCTCTAACTTTTGTCCCTATGAATTACTTCAGACAACCGCAGCACAACGCTCGACAAGGTCACAGTTATGTAACCTTTCACCCCCCCAAATCTGTAACTCCCGATTAGCTGAATGTTCCACTTTTGCTCCCCACAAAATGTGGTCCTGCTGAGGGTTAGTCACTCCAGGGAATAACAGATCTCAAATCTTCTCTGATGAGCTGGAAGCCAAGTCTATGCCTCCTCCCTGATACTGGACTACTCAGCCTCTGTAGGAAGCCTCTCCATACTGCAGGCACCCTGATTGGCAACCAGGATGTGAAAGACGCAGAGGACATTAGGATCTTCGTTAATGACCCAGCTGTGTCCCTTCAAAATGGTTTGGATTTATCTATAACATTATCATTTTCATCATAATTTTCATTACAATTATCTACAACTTGTGTAACAAACGTGTGTAAAACTGACTATACAAAGATGTGCATAACTCTTCAAACTGTACTAAAACTACATTAACCACAGTACATTTATCTCTTGAGTTTCTCCACTTTGACACCCCCTTGTTTGTGATATTTGACATTCACTAAGGGCTCTGCTGACAAACAGTTCTCATTATGTTTTCAGATATCGCCATTCAGTTATCACTCTCCATTCACATGCTGACAGTGCATGCCGTGAGATTCCTCCTCACATACGTTTCTTAGCTCACATTCTTGCTTCAGAATATACATTCCCCACAGAAGACTTCCTCTGCAGATTTTACTCTGAAGACTAGTTTGGGTAAACATGTGTAGCATTAAGAAAGACTGATAGTACTATAACTATAGATATTAATGAGTTCAGATAGAGGGCTACTCAACTCTTCAGGTACATTCTCTGTCATAAGCATAAAGACATGCAATTATTGAACATATCACATTAAACACATCTCTTGGGCAATGGTTCAACCAAGACAGGAGAAAAAAAGAGTAGAAATAAGACATACAGGTATTTCAAATGAGCAAAATGAGGGCAGGTAGTTAATTCATTTTTGAGCCATTCAATGAATAATGTCATAAATTCAGTGTAAAAAACAAAACCAAAAACATGGAGACGAGAGAGAGAGAGAGAGAGAGAGAGAGAGAGAGAGAGAGAGAGAGGTGGTTCTGTTTTTAAAAACCATCTCCCAGTGCAATCTCCACACCCAGTGGGGAAAACGGCTTTGATTCAATTAGTCAGCTCTAAATTACAGAGCCTGGAACAGCAGAGCTTTAAATAGGACCAATGTGTAAGTATGATGTGACCCACTGCTATCAGTGACCTTTCAGAGAACTGACTCTACGTGTTGAGATGGTTGCTAAGGGCAAGGATTCTGATATGGGAGGGTTCCTCTTCACTTAGCGGTGGAACCACCAGTGAGCCCAAACAATAAGTCAAGTAAATGCTAATGCTAAAGGTAGCACTTTGTGTATAAATAGGTGATCGATGAGAGCAGTGGTATCCCACAGAGTAAAGGCATGTAACACTACTAGTACCTCTGTTTAAGCACCTAAGCAGCACTTGACTGCTTTCCTTGATCAATCCACAATGAAGAGACACAGAAAGCACACTATATTGTATGATCCATTAAACGATATCATTGCCTGTCTGGTCACTAAATCAACCTCATATACTATATCACCTGTCTAACTCTTACATTCAGACATTTGTAAAGAGAATCTAAACACAAACACACACACACACACACACACACACACACACACTAAATTCAACTGCTATTAGAGTTATATTAGAACAAACGACAGGATAATTTCCCCATAGCTACTGAGTTACCTGTGAAATATGACAGAAAAAAATAAAAGAAAATAAATATCTTATTTTTCAGTTGATGAATCGAAAAACGTGGGGTACATTAAGTCTGTGTGCAATTATTTCTGGAGAAGTGCGGTGAATCTGAGGCGAGTATCCACAACAGAACCTAGAAAGAAGTTACACCTCCATTTCATGTCCTCAGGCTTTCCAGCACCTGAAAGCCCCTTCTACCCCTCTCACAGTGCAGAGCAAGCTATTCTCAAGTGCCACTTTCAAAAGACAGGAGAAGATTAAAGTTTGGGAGAAAAAGGAAGGGGAGAGGGAGGAAGAATGTTTTAATGAGCTTTAAGATGTAAACCTCAAGAACATGCCTCACCTATGTACCTCTCTGTGTTTATGCCCACCATGGGAGGCTGTGACAAACCCTGTTCTGAGACATACGCAGTTCACTTGGGTGCTCTATTGACAACACGTGATGTGTGACAGGCCTACAAAATGAAGAAGTGTCATTCAAATTTAATGAACACTTCAACTGTGTATATATGCCCTAGTTATGATACATCTGGGTTTGACCACGTGCTTGATGAATATTTATAAGAGATTGTACAAAGGGAAATCTCATCACACTTGCTGGATCTCTGGTAATGAAAGATTCCAGAGTGAACAAAATGACAAGCAATCAACATCCCTTTTCAGGGCAGCGTGGAGAAACTGAGAACCTCTTTAGGGTTCACTTAACATATAAAATTAATAGTATTTTTTTTTGCCTGAACTTTGTCATTTTTCAGTCCTCTTCAGTCTGGCTTATACTGATAAGGCCTGACGTAACAACAAAATAAAAAAATAAATTAGACTTAACGCAATTCAGTCCAATTCACAGCCATGAGCCTGATAAACTGGCAGGTTTAAGAATGAGATGATCTTATGATATAATATTTCTGTGCTGAGTCAGGAGATAAACCAACGATTATGATAGTTTTGAGAATACAGACAGCTCCAATAAAAAGACAACACATAATGACATCTGAAGCATCTGAATAGGCCCTAACGCCTCCTTTGGCATGGTCTGAGAGTCTGCATACTTCATTTGAATGGAGGTAGAACAAGTAGATGAATGAGAAAGGAAAAGGAATGATCTATTAATGTATTCATTGTTTGGCGATGCCAGGCTAATCCAGGTTGACAGGACTGCATTGGTTGAGATAGAAGAACGCAGACACACACACGCACACGCACACGCACACACACAGACACACACACATACACACACACACCCAAAGCCTGCTTCCCATATGGAAGAATTTCTTACAGTCAGACTGGAGGATGAGAGATGTCCATTATTACATATATACATTCATTGCATTTGTAAATGAAAGATTAGATACCTCTGTGATCCGGCTTCAAAACACTCTCTGATGACTGACACTAAACCATGTAGTGAAAACTTCACTATGTTATAATGTTAAATAGGTTCATTGAAGAAATATGTTATAGTGGAAACAGACACAGCTTTACCTGCGTGTGTGTGTGTGTGTGTATCAAGACAAAAAGATTTTACTCTTTAACAAGTAAGGGCATAAGACAAAGCCAGTGTCTTGTCATCCAGCATGGCAGGAGCGCAGCCTCATCAGTAGTAGCAGATGGCTGGTGAATGTTTACTCTACATTATGTCTTAATTACCAATTAGATTCCAGCCATACCCAGAAGTCAATTCCTTAATGATGATTTATGTCTGAAAACATATGGTACCACAGCTTACAACGCACCATGTTTGACAACAAAGATTTGGCACATTCAAATCAACTGTGATTATATTTAAGAAATAGACTGGTTAATGTACTGACACTACTATATAACAGGCCTTGCAAGGAAAATTCTGGATTATGTAGGTACCAGAGAGGTGCAGTTATGACTACTGCCCCAATTTGAAGAATCAAAACTCTCTCTCTCTCTCTCTCTCTCTCTCTCTCACACACACACACACACACACACACACACACATGCACAAATCCGTTATATTATGACTGGGGAGTTTGCGGAGCACGATCCTGTCCCCACAGGTTCAGTGGGGTTTAAGCTCAGATGACACAATGCCCCTAATCAGCATGAGACAGGAGCTGAAAACAAAACATTTGACAGCTCAAAAAGACCAACTTCTCAAATATTCTCACAAGGATACTGAGGTTAAACAGTTTGGGGGGGAAGAAAAAGAAAGACATCTGTTGCAGAATTAATTGCTCAAAAATAAAGCATGAGTGAACTTGTAGTTCATTTGGGAATAAACTGAGATAGCTATGTCTCAAGTGTAACTGAAATGAATTGAAATTAATGTTATTTCCTGGGCTGGATGGGATACAGGTCTTGCAGTACTTTGTGTAATCCCTTTTAGGGCTTTGAAAAATCCCTCTGCAATGCAAATCTGTGTCTGCTCCATCAACAGAGTTTGCTTGCTTAGGACAGGGGATAAAGATAGGACAAGACAAGAAGGAAAAGTAGATTCGTTCCTCAGCAAAACTAACTGGATAACAGTTTGTGACTTGAAATGACACATTTTTCATAGGATCATGCATTTCCTTCTCTTGTATGAGACAAACAACACACAAAAATACATGTACACAAGCTGAAAAAGCCATACAAACACACCCACACGCAGGTGTGCGCATGTAATGTGAACAGTGTTGCTTGTATATCATAATCACAGCACCATCATTACTGCTCGGTTTCTGTGTCGTGAACACTAATAATGAGTGTCTGTCAACTCTTGTGTCAAGTCAGTGTAACAGCTATGTAGACTACAAAGAACTTATTCACTGAAACACAGTCAATATAGCATGACATCCAGCACTATACAATCAAGCAGAGACATATAAAATTCACTCACTCACTGCCTCATTCACTCACTCACTCGCTCACTGACTGATTGACTGACTGACACTCACTCACTCACTCACTCACTCACTCACTCACTCACTCACTCACTCACTCACTCACTCACTCTCCTGCCCCTGAAGTTTTCACTATGTAGGCCAGCACACAGTGGAAAAGATCCTCCAAATAACTAGAGTCTAAATGAAGCACTTGAGCTCTAAGTGGCCTCCTTCCCTCCTTTCATTTAAACCCCCCCCCCTCTCTCTCTCCCTCTCTCTCTCTCCCTCTAACTAAGGCTCTCTCAGTGCATCAAGCCTGACAATCTTTTTTTTTTTTTTTTTTTATAGACTTTCCGAGGACCCTAGAATAACAATCACAGTCAAAACAAAATCATTCTAATCAGAAATCAACAAATGTTATTTTCACACAATTTATCAATTTACATGATACTGTAGATCAGACCCAGGTATGAGATGCAGTTGAATTTCTTAACTTATTATGTTGAAGTAAGCCTCATATCAATGGCAGGTTGGCAATGGCAAGAGATGGTAAGAGTTGAAGTTATTCATTTTTTGACTATGACTTCAAGGCCATTGAATACAGTAGAACCACTTGTAAAAAGAAGAGTACATATAAAAGAACATTTAATCTTTTTATATCATTTAATATTTATCATCAGAGGTATATTTGACAAATGAGCAGAGGGTAAGCAGCGCCTGAGCACTGTATAAAAATGTATAACAGAACTGATTACAGTCAGATGTATTATTTCACATCAACAATACTATCCATTGTTCCCTATCACCATTTTTTCTCTTTCTAAGCTCTTCTCCACACCCTCTCTATAGTTATGTGGAGCACAGAGCCTACTCTAATGTACAGAACAACTGGTAATGAAAGGAGAACAAATGAAGTGGACCCTGATACATTTGGAAAGAAAATGTTCTGTCTTTCTGTACTTTCACTGCTGATTGCGTTTTCTTAACTCTAATGGGTGTGCATAAGAGGTGCCTCTGTCTAAAGAACCTAGATGACCCGTCTCTTCAACAGGGTCAGGCAAACTATCACAAAGAGAGCTCAACAAAACCAAATAAGTATTTGAAAAAGAACATGGTTCTGAAAGCTCCCAGTGAGTGAACGCTTCAGTAAGAGGCCCTCTCATAATTTTAGAGAGAGATGAGAATTAGGAAGGACGTCCTTCCTATGTTGATAATAACTTGACCTTTTTTGACTTAAACTCATAGGACATGAGGCATGAGACATGAGGCTTCTGTGGGCCAGGGGATTTAAAATGACTGGCTAATGGATCTCACTCCACCAGTAAGATGAAACCAGCCAAATGGCCAGCACTCAGGTGGCTGTAGGGTGCCATTTGATTATAGGTGCTAGGTGTTCAGAGACTTAGAATGACTGGATTTGCAGTAACTTTCCAGACATGTCCACAATTTCTTTCTAAATAACTGAAAAAAAGAGCTGTTATATAATTAAATGAATGTTCTCTCACAATAACCATAAAAGCAGGCTAAAGGAGACCATCTGTGATGTGTGATTCTTCCTGTGCTGTTTCTGCTTGCTGATAAGAAGGTTAGGGTTAAAATTCTGAACCTACACTATATATCAACACATTGTTCTAATAAAGCCACAAGAAGACAAAGAGATCTGCAAAACAATAGCAGCTCTCTCAATACACCGGGGCCCAAAGGTAAACTAGAAAAAAGAGACAACTTTTCTAAGAAATTTCAGCAACCAAGTACCATCAAGATGTGTTTATCTAATTTTAATGTGATGTTTTTATCATCTGTCTGAACTTGTTTATGTCATAGCAATGTGTCTGCAAGTGTTTAAATGACAGCTCCCTGAGGCAATCTTTGATCTATTCATACTGATTATAAAAGGCTATTTGTCCCGTGTTTCATCTGCATGTCTACCACACATATGAAATCAATTAAAATGTAATCGGTTACAACAAAAGATAAAACTAGAAGAAACCTGCTGATAAAACAGGTAAAGAATACATTATAGCAATGCCAACACTACTGTTCACAACAAACACAAGAGTAAAGATATTTTATGCAGCATTATGCAGCATTAATTTATTTCTTATTTCCATCATTATTAATGAAAGCATTTTGTATTACCTTGATTATAATAAATCTACTTGATGAAAAGAAAAGCCTCACGGTCCAGAACAAAAAACAATTTTCCTAATACGCGAGTCATGATTTTATCTTTAGTTGCTCTCCTAAATGATATCACATAAAAAACCCTCTCTGAAGGAATTGTATAAGTGGGACAAAAGATGAACACCTGAACACTCAGCACTGCCTGGAGACATTTTGACACTGAGGAACAACACTGTCTAGAGACATTTTGTCATGTATGTTTGTTCTAAAGATCAATGCTGGTGTAAGCTCTCATGTTTATGGGGAAGGCTCTAGGACAAACAAGTTCTGCAGAAGCAGCTAATACTGAAATCTCAACAGTGATGTTGTTTCTCTCTCTGTTCTCCAATCGCCGTCTACATTTATTTGAGAACTACATTCATATCAAGAAAAACACAGCCTCACTACATCATATGAGCGGTGCAGAAGTAAACCAATGCCTTACTGTACATTTACTGTACACCATACAATCATTTACTATTTGCAATTCTAAATGTCAACTTAAACTTCAAAAATATAGAACTTCTTCTTATCTTACCAGATCTAGATATACTCTGGAAACAAGAACATAATAAAAATATTTTAAGTCAGTCATGACCTTTGACAAGTGTTTCCAGTCTGTAATGGCTGTGTGTTGTTGAACACCTAAAAACTCTCATTTGCATAAAATCTGTGAAGTACTTAAATGCTATGGCTAGACATCAACACATTAAGAAATCTGTGCAATGCATGCAAATAGAAAATGTGGCTCACACACTAAATTCCATATCGGAAGTATAAGAGCGGAGAGCATAAAAATAGACATGAAATTTCAAATTAATGTTTAATTTGACATACATTGTGTTAACCTCTATTATACTCCCCAAAATGTTAGGTGACCATCTCTCTAGAACATTAGCATTTAAATTGCATTTCCACACTCCTCTGGGCACTGCATTGATTTTTAGTAAAGTCGCTACTGCTACAAGGGGTACATTTGAAAGACATATCTGAATTACTAGTACTGAATTCAGTATTGGCTGATTCTACAAATTATTTGCATACCAACAATGCAGGATGGAGAACCTCATACTGAAGTGTGCACATAATTAAAAAACTTATTAAACTTCAGAATTGGAAGTTTGGAAAATACCTGTATCCACATGTATTCACTAATGCTTTTCAGTTGTAAACATGATATAAATGTTTATTTTTTTCTAAATTCTGTGAATTCTAAATTCTTTCATCTTTGATTGTTCCATGAACTCATGAGAACAAACTCTCTGATTTCTTTCAGTTTTCTCTCAGTTTTAAGACTTGAGTAGTGGCTTCAAGTGGTCAAAGTTAACTAAACTAAAAGCAACACTAATAGTATTATAATTTTAAAAAAAAGTCATGGGTGCTAATCGAAATCATTATTTCCTTCAAACATAAAATTATTTCAAAGTCTTCAGTAACACATGCAGTTTAAAAAAAGAACAGAGTCTCGCAATCAATCTCAGACTCAGACAAATATAAATCCAAATGATATTAAAACTTGTTGTGTGTGTGTGTGTGTGTGTGTGTGTGTACATGCATAGGCATATTTTCTATTTAATCTATTATGAAAAAGATGAATCCTTTTCAGATCAAAAACGACATTACTGCACTGATGGGCACGTGCTGGAGGGTGGTGTGTCCAGATCACACAGCCCAGACAGAGCCTGGCCTTTGTGTGACTGAGGTGAGGGAGACAGCAGCTCATTACTGATAACTGGCTACATAAAAGCCCATGGATTATCTTTGCTACTGGCTCTGTTACAATTTTTTTTTCCTCCATGGGCACTGCTAAGTATCATTTTAAAAAATCTCTAAATTTCATTTTCTTTTTTTACAAATTTTATTTTGCATTTTTATTTGGCAGAAGCTTCAGTCTTCTTTTAAAATACGGATAGAGCACAGGATGTTCAATACCAGGTTAAACAAACGTAAATTAATCCATTCTCCTGTTACCATGTGATTATTATATGCAAATCTAGGTGAGCACTGTGTAAAAAAACAAAGTATGAAATGATGTTGAACTTACAGAAAAACCAGTGACTGTTTGATTGTTTTTCATTTTATTGCACTGTTCTTACATAAAGGTAGGACCACCAGAGAAAGCTTTCATCTACTGATACGGAACTCTGTAATGACTTAATAATGCTACACTTAGTGTATAAATGGAGAAATGCCGTTATATTGATTCAGCATTGAGAATGCATGTAAATAATGAATCTACACTTGAAAAAGGGAAATGAAAACAGGTCAGTGCACATCATTGAACATTCTGACTGATCAAGGTCAGGAGCTGGATCCCACTACTGAACACAGTGCACACTGTGAAGGAATGGGAGAGAGAGAGAGAGAGAGAGAGAGCGAGAGAGAGAGAGAGAGCGAGAGAGAGAGTAGTGGAAAAAAAGGAGGGAGAAATTGGATGATGCTTGATGCTTGTGCCTACCAGAGCTCACATTATGATGTAACCCATGCAAATCCTCCACTGGTGGTACCATAGAGATTTCACTGTCTGCCATCAGGCAAGCCAAGCCAATCCAATTACAGCAAAACTCAAGGCATGTTCTCTTCAAATGAACACAATCTGATGTCATTTTTCATACTGCATTCACGGAAGGAAAGAACATGAGGGAGATGACAAATGGTGAGCTCTGACTGGGCACTGAGGTCATGTGGGACCAAAAAGGTTAGGACATGTTTAGATACCCATTTATTCCTCTCTCTTCCACTCTTTGCATCTTTTTACCCCTCCCTAACTCTCACTATAAGCCATATAGCAAGGGTCTTACTGTCTGCCTTGGGACTCTGCTATTAGCACTCTAAACTGCCAACTGGCCAAAAGCTGAAATAAAAAAAACAAAACAAAACAAAACAAAAAACAACTCATCTGAAATAATCAGTAATTCAGTGTCACCTATGGTTGTGATAAATGTGTTGTACTGGCAGCCTGGCCATAGAAGTGGAAGTGGAGAGACACACAGAGCAATTGGGAACTTGGCTGCTGATCATACACAGCTTAGGGTCTGTTTTAGTCTTGTCACTTAAAAACAAAGGAATAAAATAAACTTGCCGTTATCAGTATTATTAGGTACCACTGCATGAAAAGTAACTGAAAGCACCTGTCTGTACATATATGAATAATACATGTATATATACCTGTATAAATAGCCCAAAAAAAAGCAGCATTCTGATTAGGCAGTCACTATACATTGAGAATAAAATATCCACTAGTACAAAATACAAAACTAATGTGAGTGAATGAAGCCAGTGAGATACAAACTGGTCAGTTTGTAGGTGAAGGGTTCATCTCCACAATATGGAATAGGTTTTGAGCGAAAATTCAGAAATCATTTACAGTACCTGTCACTCTTAGACAAATCCAAGGAGTTTAAACACGTGATTACATAGAACTTCAGCAAGTGCTCAGAGAATCAAAAATATGATTCCCTAAGATTAGAGAAACACAAATACAAAAACTGTACGCTTAAAATGGCGCGTGTTACATTCACCATAAACAGTACACTGAGAAAGGCACAGTTGCATTATCCCTTCTACTACTGGCTACTGTCATAATCATTTGCTGCTAGCTAGGAGTGTTGCTAATTCTGGCATTACTTTGATCAAAAAATTTGATGTTGTCCTGTTTTACAGGCAAAAAGGTACAAGGCATTCCTGCAGTGGTCAAACAGCCAGTTAAGGCCTTCACTTAAGCTGCTCAAAAAAGACATGACGGCATCGCTAAAGCCTTTGAACCTCTGCATGATAAAATGTGTTCTATTTTTTTTATGTTTGACGTTTGAAGTTTAGGTTTTGGGCTGTGCCAATACAAAAAAAAAAAAAAAAAAGACAGGAAATGCTAAGTGTATACAGAGGATGCTTGACCTCAGCGGCCTCTGATTCTCCTCCCTGATTGAAATTTAGATCTCTATTTAAAGTCAGAGTGCCTTGAGCCATAGTTCTCCAAATTGATTGCTTCTTCTGTGAGTTTCTCACTATAGCTGGGAGAGTGCTATGATTGTCTATAAAAAATAGGACCTTCAGCTAAACCTTGATAAATATTAACCATTTTCATAAAGATTTGCTGCTTGAGGGTTTGAAAAAGGGAAAAAAGAGAAAGAATACAAACCAAACATCAAACATGAAAATCAAACAGTGCACAGATGAACAGGAATATTGTGAAGTAACGTGCTAAAATCAACAAAACCAATATTAATATTTCCTCTCTTGTTTTTAAATTTCTGATAAAGGCTTTTGATTCACTCTCCAAAGGAAAAGACAAAAGTGTGTGTGAGTGAGTGAATGAGTGAGTGAGTGAGTGAGTGTGTGTGTGTGAGAGAGAGAGAGAGAGAGAGGGAGAGAAAGAGAGAGAGAGAGAGAGAGAGAGAGAGAGAGTTGGGGGGGGGGGGCATTATATGATACGGGAGAATGAGTCAAGGGGACAGATGGTGAAGCAGACAGTACCCAGCATATCTTGGATTCAGAGCCAAGGGCTCCATGCTCAGACAGCTCCAAGCAGGCCAGCCAGGAGCTAGAAAGAATAAAGAATGAGAGAGCGAGACAGACAGACAGACAGAGAGAGAGAGAGAGAGAAGGAAAGAAAGAAAGAAAGAAAGAAAGAAGGGAAGAAAGAAAGAAAGAAAGAAAGAAAGAAAGAAAGAAAGAAAGAAAGAAAAGGCATTTATTGGGTTATCACAGTATTGTCCAAACTTGCCTCAAGTGCTCTCTCTCTCTCTCTCTCTCTCTCTCTCTCTCTCTCTCTTGCTCTTCTTTCTTACGTCTCTCTATCTTTCTCTGTCCTTCTCTCTGAATTCGTGTTTGTTTGTTTGTCTCCCTCAATCTGTCTCTCAACCCCCTGTTTGTGAAGAAAGCACCTCTAATCAATAGATTTTTTTCTTGTTTACGGGTGTGTTCTCCTACTGTGTCTGTTCTGGTCCAACTGCCTCTGATGGAGTGACACGAAAAGGACAGTTGCTGATTGATCTTGAGGTCTCATATTCATTATCTAGACTGTCATCCATCAATCAGGTCTGAGTGACAAATCAGACCAAGACAAATATGCCGATGAAAGCAGCTTAACACTGATGAAAGCGATGTGAAATCTGGCCCAGAGAAAGCACACGATAAAACAGGACTGGAGAGGATACTCTGCTCATTACAAGCACATAATATATTTGTAAAAGATTCTTATCGATATACACCAGAGATATTCATTTGCCTAACTCTGCTTAAAAAAAATTTTAAAGAGCTGATAACCGATGTCTGTCACCAACTGATCCGCCATTTGTGAGTCTTCTGTGTTTCCAATAATGTAGCTATGTGACAAAACCTATGAGAAAAATGGAAAGCACAAGAACCTGTAACAACACTACTTACTAGTGTCTTCTGTGGGGGATAAATGATGATACTGTGTCCATCTAATTTGCGTTTGAGCGATTTTGACAGTCAAAACCAAAACTGTCAAATCTTTAAGATGGAATTCATAGGTTAAAAGCAGCCGTAGCTGTACATCAGGTTGTCACTCTGATGGCAACCGTATGTCTCTCACCATCCCACTGATCTTCCATTGCTCCGAGCCATTCCAAAAGAGAGAGAGCTGATCTCATTCAACTTGTCTCATCACATGCCCCCACATGCCTACCACTTCAACAGGTTAACAATCTACTCAAAGCACCTTTCAGTTAGCTTCAGTTCAGACAATAAAAAAAATGTCTAGAGCAGGGGTGGGCAAATCCAGTCCTGGAGGGCCAGTGACCTGTCGGGTTTTTGTTTTCACCTCTTAGTTACCTGTTGATTTTCACCTTGCAAACAGGTGTGCACTCTCTTCACCCAATCACAGATTGTATTTAGTTAGCTGACAAGAAAAACAGCAGGACCACGGCCCCTCAGGACCGGATTTGCCCACCCCTGGTCTAGAGTCAAGAAGCCTATCATATCTTTGAAGAAATGTGTTTAGTCTTACAAAGGTTAAGTGTGTAACAAAAGAGATGTCAGTGTCAGTGGACCATGCAGCAGCATTGTATAGGATGGGTGGCAGCTTGTGAGCATAGTGACCTGACACTGGAACAGCTCCATGAAATTCAAAGACAACTATTAAAATGACAAGCATTTTTTTCACAGTTAAGGGAAAACACTGGTAACACAAGCTACCATGACAGGAGGAACAAGAGCACATCACTGGTGCATGAATTAATAAAACCCCCTTTATAAAAGCTAAAATGAATAAACAGCAGGGCAACAACAAAATACAATTAAGCTCCTCCGCAACAGAGTTGGACTATTAAAAAATGAAACATACATATATAATTCAGCAAGAGTAACATGGGAATTGCCAACATAGTTCAGTCATGTAATCTGGCGCAAGAGATGATGTATCTTAACCCTTTATATATGCAAAATATCCATTAACACCAGTAACAGGTTCTCTGTCTAATTATGGGTGTGCCCAGTTCACCAGAAATCCCTTTTTATCAAAGAACTATTCAAAGCAGATTGTCGAAGAGACGGTTCATAGTGACAGTAAAAGAGCAGTATTTCCTAGCCAGGATGAGTCACACAGACAAGGTTGTGCCTCAACAATGGAGAATCACACTAGGCATTACGGAAAGAGAAACACAATACTCCTGTTCTCTTTTGCTAGTGACAATACATCTTAACAGCTCTGTGCCAAGTTTACAGCAAAAGAGTTTAAGGTTCATATTTGTGAGAAAAATGTCTGTCTATATATGCGTGAGTGTGTGTTTTTGTGTGTGTGTGTGTGTTTGTGTAGTTGACTTTGATCAGAGTTGGTACCATCACACTCCGTGTCTTTGAAGTCATGGTCAGGGGGAGGCTGAGCTCCAGGGAGTAAGTGTATTTATGTGGGGGCAGTGCTCTCTTTGGGCTCTGTGCTCTTGGATACAGAATTCATACATTCTATCAATAACATTAAACTACTAAGGACCAGTTGGTCACCCAGGATTTCCGTAGGTGTTAATTGGAACAGAGTTGCCTTGGATCGATAACAGCACAATGTTATAGATCTCTCTCACAAAAGAATGCTCAAGGGGACACTTAAGAGGAGACTAAGGATAACATTTGAACCTCATTTTTTTTTCAGGGAGCTTGAAGCACTGTGACACTTACGGTAATAGAAGTTTTATGTGCTGCAAAAATCGAGCATATATTCCATCTCACAGATCCGATTTAATCTTTGTGAAACGGAAAGCGACCGTGCCGTCTGTCGTATTTTGAAGGTGATTATGTGTCATTCTGATTCATACTAGTGGCCTTACAGCAACTGAATGGAGCACACACTGTGAAAATGGTCCACTAAAACCTGATTTCACCCAACTTGTAGCTTTTGTCCAGCATTGATCTGCACAGTATGGATTTTGCTAAAGCTCCTCGCTCAAAATATCATACAAGCTAAATTGAGGATGAATGGATTTTTCAATGTCCAATATGTAGTGAGGACCATATTCAAACACTGAATAGGAGAGCACTCACACATTTAATATGCAACAGTTCTGCCTGTGATAACACATAAACACACAAACACACATACACACACACACACATACACACACACACACACACACAGAAAGAGTAAACATTACACAGGTATGAAAAGTTCCATGTCAGTTCTATACAAGAGGTGCAACAATCTGAGAAGCTGACAGAGGTTAATTGTCCCTATACATCTGACATCTCACACATATGTATCTCAATTCACATCCAAGTAAAGCAGCGACCCAGAAAACAATGCATGACTTTTCTGTACATAGAAAGTAGTTATCTTAAAAATGGAAAAAAAAAGAGTCTTATTGAAACTGCAGGTCTGTGTGTGGAGGATAGAGGGATGACTGATCAGTGAGATAAAAGAGAGAAGCCAAGCTTTTTAGCCTCACTAAGAGCAGGCTTACACTTTGAAATCAGCACTTTGTAACCAAAGCTTCACATTATTTGGAAGCACAAAGAGATAACTTACAACCATATCCTATTTCAGAGGGTTACTAGTGATGAAATTAGGAATATACTCCTGAACCTTTCATTATCCATACAACAGCTCATAAGTCACATGTTTCCTCTGAACATCAAGTGTTTCCAAATGCCATTTTCAAATACACTCTGCTCTTTCTTTCTGTCTTTCTTTCTTTTGTTTCACAATTTACATCTCTGTATGATCCTCAGTAACCACCAGTCTTAATGATGGGTCTATTAGTCAGATTATATTGAGAAGTTTTAGCACTGATCAGTTAATACTCTCTGTTTTGCTGAGAAAAGGGCAGAGCTCTCTCTCGTGCTAGAATGTTCCACCTCTGTAATTATGGCTCTGTGCTTAAAAGAAAATTGCACTCAGTTGCGCTATCTATTATATCCATAGGTAACTGACGCAAATACAGGAAAGACATTGTAAATAGCATTCAGGAACAATATAGCAACATTTTTCTTGGTATCCCTTTCATTATGTCTGTGACAAGACAGCAATTATTAAAGTAGACTGTATTAATCTGTTACAGGCTACGCTGTCAATGGCTGTGGTCTCCCAATTCATTTATTACACTGTCTCTAAGAAAACAGCTACTTAGCCTCATTACAGAATACATGAAATAGTACGAGTATGCATTTAAAACACATGTTTATGACATGTCTTAATTGGGATTGTTTCTAGAGAGATGAACAACTTCTCTGAGGGATCACTGAATTACTGAACGTGCTAGAAAATCTCAAAGTTTAGGTTTATTGCTTTTATGACTTGCTATAGTGTACTTTGAATTATTATGAGTGGTATACATCCAAAAATAGTGTTTAATACTCAGAGACTGATATACCATAGGCTTATTACAAATTTCAGCTTAGCAGACAATTTGTTTTTACAAAGTTGTGCTGTATAACTTTAACATAACATAAAAGCAAACACTCATGAATCGAAAATATTATAACACATTCATTTCAACATGGTTTATCATTAGTTGTGTAGAGACAGTTAGTTGTGTAGAGACACACACACACACGCGCACACACACACACACATACACACACACACACACATATATATATATACATATATATGCACAGACACAAAATAAATAGAGAAAAATACCATAAGAGAGATAAATGTCACATGTGTGCGGTGAGTTTAATGAGATGTTAAACCCATGAATTACAGTGGTAGTTAGGCTTCTTGTTTATGACTGAATGGGTTACATGATTAAATTTCTTCAGTCATACTGTGCTTTGATTCGTAACGGAGAGAGAGAAAGAGAGAGAGAGAGAGAGAGAGACATTTATTTAGATAAGAACGGACTATGAGTGAGAAAAGAAGAATGAGAAACGTACCATATTACTTATTCGAGAAAAAAAGTAGCCTAAAACAAAGCGCACAAATTTCTGTACCTGCGATATGCGGTCACCCAAACGCAATAAACGTGAAAACTTTAAGGTTCGCCAAAAATTGCTGTATGAACGTCGCAAACACATGCATTTATGTGCACTCATAATGCATAGGACACTTGTCACTCTTGGAAACAAAGGGACGCAAAAATTCACTACAAGCAAATAACAGTGACAATCGACAGTTTAAGAGACGACATTAAGAGTCCTACCTAGGAGATTTTACCGTAATTTCTTTCTTTGGTTGTTTCTTTCCTCTTTGACTCACAGAATGCGATTCGTACCTCCCCAAATCATCTCCAGCTTGACTATGTGATTTGTAACTGACTGCAGGACTACAAACTTGCAGCGCGCGCGGTTAGGGTGCTGTGTAGCCGCTGAGAGGAGGAGAGAATTTTCCAGCCGAACTCCACTAGAAACTCAGCTGCATGCGAAATTCGATACGCTGAAACAGACACTCGGCTGAAACAGACCACTCCGGTTGGGAGGGAGATAGGCAAAAAAAAGAAAAACTGTTCGGACAAGCACACCTGACAGACGGACGCGAGCAGCGTTTCCAAGTAGGAGGGGCTGGATATACACCTGTCTTGCACAGCGTTGAACGCTACAATTCCGAGTGAGTTAATATGCTTTCTCGTTTTTCCATCATCACTTGTCACCAGTAAAGCTAAATAGGTAAATATAACAAGTGTAAAAAAAAAAAATGCAAGAAATGCAATTTTGTGATCTTTTTTCACCATTGTCATGAAAATGTATTGAGCTCTTCAGGTTGTGGAAAATGTATATTTACACATACTATACTTTCTTCCTGTCACTTGTAGGAAGTACTGATATGTTGGCAATAACTGTTTGACATAATGTCAGAAAGGTGAAACACTGGGGCAACATAAAGTGAAAAATGGTAACACAGTGCAGTGTTCTTAAACAGTGTGCTGTGTACCTATGTTTGAGCATGGCTGAACATCAAACAAGCAGCAAGTTACCAATAGAAATTGTTGTCTTGTTATTGTTGCCCTAATTTAGCACAGAAGTGACATGCTTACAGAGTAAGCAGGCTTATGCCTATATGAAAATACTGTGTGAATAATAAAGGGATGTCATTTTTCTTCCCACAGATCAGGGAGGGGGTGTGGTTTATTTAAAGTAGGTCCGTTTCTTCAAAGCCCTTTGGAGGGACCACCATTCTGTAATGTGTTGTTACATTTTTGAGTGTACACTCATACAGCACATCAAACCATGCACCCACCAACACACACACACACACACACACACACGCTCACTCACAGATACACACAACCTACAGCCTTTATATGGCAATGCCTCAAGTATTTCAGCTCTAGTCAGAACAAGGAACAGCTCCCTCCCATGTATCATTTGCACCACCTCTAAAGCCATTTCATTTCCACCCTCTTTTAATGCTGTCTCCACGTACAGGAAAATCCAGGAAGTGAGTCCTGCAAAATTAATGGTCTTCACCATGGCAACTGTTCTATATGGTACAATGAATGTGAACCACAGAAACTGTCATAGTTCCACCCACCCACACACACACATACACACACGGACGCAAATGTGTGCACGCACACACACACACACACACTGTATTGTGAATTTTGTATCAGATGTCAAGTGCTATGGTGTTTGTGGTACTTAGGGTGAAGCACAAAAGATGAACCTAGTTCCTCCAGAGTTAATGTTATCAGTTCAGCCTGACTGTGGACCTGCAGCCTCTTACTGGAGGACTCCCCCAGGGAGTTCCAGACCTAGTGGAGATATTGTAATGTTGGTCTTATACAGTCCAGTGTATGTTGTTTGACTTATATCAGGGGAAAAAATGTGTTTTCTGATTGTGCATGTCCATAGTCATCTTTTAGCAATACTGTATACTCAACACAAATGTAGTATTTAGTGAATACTCCACCAAACTGTAGGAGATCAACACAAATAGATCAAGAAACACAGCTCCATTTTAAGATATTCCAAGATATTAACCTGGCTTGACACCACCAATTTTACCATGTTAACATCTTACAAACTTTTGTGATACATTAAGATCCATAAACAATTAAAGCATCTCAACTAACACGAGCTCGGTTTCAATTGTTGTGCTTCAAAACACCAACTCAAAGTTGGAATGTGTAATACTTTCAAAGGCATGGAGTAACTCTGGATGGGATCTCCCCACCACATTGAATGAAATTCTCAAAACTTGTCAAAGTTGTCAAAACTTCCATTAGTTGTGAAATTCATTGTCATTATTTTCAAAATACAACCTGAAAAATGTCATGTCTCAGCATGAAATCTGATAGACATGACTGTAAAGGTGAGCCATACTAAAGCCAGTTAGTTTCAAATGTAAATATCTTCAAAATACAGCTTTGGTCAAAGCTGATTTGCTTCACTGAACATATGTGAAAATCACATCAAACTGTAAAATGTAAAATGTGATGGGACATCCTTTCAGCATTCCTTTCATTTGTTGTGACAGTTTCTCCCATATGGAATTTGAGTTGAACCCTTTGGTGAACACTGTGTTTCTATGATGGTTCTACCTTTCATTGTCATCTTTATACAGGAAGATTTATGGGAATGGTGGGATTAGGTGGGACTTGCTCATTTGTAATAACCTCTTCTCTGCACTAGATTACTGGCATTGACAGGCAATCCGATCTCAGCTGTTAGACTACCAACCGCAGAAGCTTCTTTCTCAGCACAGGACAAAATTATATACATAATTCAAGCTGAAAATTCATCAACAATCATCTTTAGAAAGGTGCAAAGCTAATGAAGTACTAAATGTCCAATACTCTGCACTAGGGGTGTCACGATATATCGGTATTGACGATAACCATGATATTTAAAAATGAAATATTGATATCGTGTTAATAATGCACATACAATAATATCGCAAACTGGAGATGCATTTCCACGAGAAAATGCAAATGTGATTGCGCCGCAGCATCGAATCCTAACTGTAGAAATACTCATTCTGTCTCCAGCTGAAGTGTAGTCACAGAGCAAAAGACCACTGAATCCAACTATCAACTGCCTTGTGTGCAATCCCTCGTCATAGCACTGGAGCCCTAAAACGTTCCCATTCATTTTCAGTGTGAAAATAATGTAACATAATTGTTTCAGTAAGTAGTGATCATGTCCAAATAAACAATGTGTGCACTTCTTTGGTCAGTTTATAGCCGGCAAAATATAATGAATAAAAATTGACCAGTAGGAAGGCAGAGAACTTTCTTTAAGCAACATACAACTTTTAAAATTAGTGTTTTTAAATTGAATATGAATTCATGTTCAATTTGAAAACACTTATTTTTAAAAGAAACACTAACGGTTAAAACGTTTTACAAATGACTTGACATTTTCAAAAAAACAATGTATTCTCTTTAGTGCACTTTGTATGTTGTTAATTGATGAATCAAACAATTCACCTCATTATACTTAATTTTTTGAGTGCATTCTCAATGTACAGCACTTTCTCACCAAGTGCAGGTATTGGGTTTGTTAGACCAGTTGAGACCAATTGTTTCCAGTTGAAATGAATAGCAGACAACACCAGTTACATCCTATTGGTTTCAACTGGGTGGAACTGGTGAAGCAGCCACTGCCCATGGCTCTGTTGGTCTGAATGGGTTTTAAATGGTTTCAACTGGTATTCTTAACTGGGCAAACCATTAGAATCTGAAAACCCAGTTGGAACCAATTGAAACCAGTACAGACCATTAGAGACCAGTTCATCCCAATAGACTAGCTACTGGTTTTTCAACTGGAATTTCCACTAGGGAAGCACTTAAAAACAACAGTTAAAAGGGAAAAAATGAGTGGACTGATCAAACAAACAGCAGTCAGCAATCTTACTTAAAAACGAGAGCAAATATTCCTATTAAAAATGAGAGCAAATATTCCAATTAAAAGCTGTGTATTTGGCGACTCTGCAAAAAAAAAAGTGATGCGCTGGCTACCTGAGGTTGTTTACTCAGCAGATCATGAGCTTTTCTGACACTCCTCAGGCTATGTACATTCAGCAGGCACATTAACAACTAAAATAAAAAACAAATAGTATTGTTAAAACCGAAACACATTAAGAGAGTTCCATTACATTGGTTTAACAGTACATTGCATCACCTCAGGTCGATGCTTGCCTGCTCCTACAGCGTGCCTACAAAATGCCAAACACACAAGTGAACTATGTAGTAAGCCAGTCATTACAACAGAAGCTAAAAGACGTGTTGCATCTTGTTTTTCTGCTGGGTCCTAGTGACACCCGCCACATTCTCAAAGGGAAATTAAGCGATTAAAAACAGCGATTAAAAAAAACGAGTGGACCGATAAATTAGCTGTATACAAGCACACTACCAGGCATTAGGACGGACCTGTTACCGCTGGATTGGGATTGATATCGTAAAAACTGTGGGAGTAGAAGCGCAAGATGCAAGTGATTTTGTTTCAGCTGGCATTGTATTGATGACAGATGTTAGGCCTTGGTGATCTTTTGTTTATTTTGTTTATCAGTTAATCTGGTTGCTTTATCACTATCCATTAAGCAGTGTTATTGTTCTTTTCATACGCTTTTGTACAGTTATGGTTACAGACTCTCCACCTTACCACACTCATCTTCTGAGTGTAATTCATTTGCCAAAAAACACAATAAACAAATTTAAAGATGAATTTGACTGATAGCATTATTATTATCATTATTATTATTATTTTGTTCAAATTTTCTGTAGATGTCGCGATAATATCGTTATTGTGAATTCTTTTGACCACGATAATCGTGTAGTGAAAATCTAATATTGTGACAGCCCTACTCTGCACACAGCCAAACTATGTGACACAGAAAGAAAGGATGAAAAAGAGAAAGAGAGAGAGAGAGAGAGTGACGGGGGGGGGGGGGGGGGGGGGGGGCAGGTAACTATGCCAGTGCTGGTGTGGGGGTGCTGGGGTTGCCTTCCTCACCATGACAACTACGGGAAATGAAGACAAGTCATTGGAGGTTCACTAATCAAAGCCTCAGTGCTATGGTGGAGCTGTGTGAAGACAAGTATTCCATAATGATTTAAAAGGAGCACTGTGTCATCATTTAGCATGAATAAATGCTATTTAAAAACTGCATCATTTCTAAGTCTTGCTCTGAAATTGTTCTTTGAGGCAGGGGCTTGATTTAGGTGAATTAATGAGGAAGAAAAATGACAATACAATGACTTTCTTTATTTACGAACGCAGAGAAAACCAATTTTGAGGGATTGTGTGGCTGTGTGTTTGTGTGTCAACCTAGATTTCAGAACAAAGCTGAGAATGTAGAGACATCAGTCTTACCGTGATAGATATTGTAATTACATTGTAATTTAGGCAATAATCTCCTTTTCTATTTCTGTTTTCTGTGTCTTTGAAGTGCTGATAAACCTTATTTGACTTAAGAATGTAAATAAACAATTATCATGAGAAACGTCAGCGGAAAACACAAACATGGACTCTGAGAAATACTTAAAATATACTTCCAAGCACAATTTTTTTTTTTTTATTAAATGGTTACATGGTCAGTAACCTTACAATAATTTATTGCCAACTTAATGCCACTTCCAGTCTGTAATTTTGCATTGCTCAGAAGGTTGCCTCACTTTGTCAGTCATGTAAAAAAAAAATCGCCGAACAAAATCACTAAACATAAGTTTGCTTTCAAACCAGCAGTTGTAAAGCATGGGCATTCATTGTGTTGTGAATTTTATTATGGTTGTACTGGTGTAGAGAGAGTGAGAGAGAGAGAGAGAGAGAGAGAGAGAGAAATGTGCATGCAGAATTCCTGTGTTAAATCTTGATAAGACTCCTAAACATGAAATGGTTTGTGTACAGTCACTTCACATGTCCAAACCAATGACATTTCTTATCTAGTTACCACAGCAACAGGAAACCACACACACACACACACACACACACACACACACACACACGCACACACGAGCACACACGCGCGCGCACACACACACACACACAACCACACTGTTAACATTCATTAATGTTCAGCTTTTTGAAATTCATTCTTCACACAAATGAGCTGTATTAAATATATAAACATACAAGTGACAGATCAAGCCATTAGCATGGGAGCTTTAAAAGTGCTCTCATTACAGAAAAAAAATGCCTGCAAGGCAGAGTAAAATGTTTCAGGTGTCTTTTCCTCTGGTTAGTATACAATTTGTTCATTCGTTTGAAGGTTCTCAAAGCTTTCCTGAAGGAGAGGGCATATAAACGATCACTTAGGTGGAGATTTTACTGAAAGCACACTGGGGCAGCCTTTTTTAAACTGGGATCAAAATCATAGTCCCCATTTGTATAAAAAAATTAAGTGTGAATGTCTGTGTTTTTCGCTTAGGATCAGGGTCAGAGTTATGGTTAGGGTTAGCTTGTTATTCTTTATATAATGGAAGTCAGTGGAAACCAGAATCTAACATTCAGGGTATGTGTGATGTCCGTCTGACTCTGTCCACACTGTGTGGTAATGCACCACATCCTCTTATCTCCACACAGGTCATGGAGGTGAGATGGAGGCAGCATTTGTGCCTCTCACCAGGGAGGGAAACAGATCCACATGCAACACTACCTTCATCCCTCATGCTCTCTCACCTCTATCCCTCTATCTCTCCTGCCCCCTTCTCCTCTGCTCTGAAGTACACTCAACCTCCTTTTCTGCCATCCTTTCTACCTCTGTATATGTGCTTCTGGCTATCTATTTCAAACCCACAGTGGGTATTTCAAAACCTAAATTCTCTACTGTGGAGAGTACAGAAGCCAAACGCTGGACAAGGAGAAAGACAGAGGCTACTCTGCCAGATCATGGCACACTGCCTTCATGGATCATTTCCATCCTCAGCTGACTGTGCACAGACACTGAATGTCTGCAAATATTGTATGCTGTTTAACACATGCAAGTGCTCATGTCCAACAGCAACATCCAAATCTATCTTGGTAAAGAAAAAAAAATATTTCCATGACTAGTCAGGCCCTGTATTCTTAAATGCCCCTTTGTAAAAAAGAGATCTGAGTGTATGAGAGAGATATTTGCTGGGGACCCAGTTTACTTAATTTCTCTTAATTTGTAGTCATTAAAGAACAGGGTCAATAAAATTTGGAAGCAGTAATACCAGAACAACTGTTCATTCACTTAAAATATAATTTATTGAGGCTTCAGAATACAGAGTATTAGAGGGTTGACACCTGTCATGCTTATGATGCCTATAGTGTCACTGTTTTTAAATTCTGGTTATACTGATTCATGGGACGTTTTAATCTGCTGTTATTCTTTGATGCTCCCAAGGCCTGTAAGCAGCACTGAAAGTTATACAGGACAACACAATGAATTCTCTATGCTAATCACAGAACTGTTGGACCGAATCATTCATCTAAGACCCCACTCCAGTTTTTTTCATAATCAGATTAAATACACACTTTTATTCAGAGTGTCCTTGATGGTGCCCTTAGTGTCACTCTGAATCTCCTCAGTTTTTCTGAATGATTCTGATCAGCCTTCCTCATTATGCTGATGTGGAGGAAAAAGAAGAAGAGCAAAGCTCTATGAGAGAGAGAGCCAAACAGACGCATGGTGCAAAGGCAGTGAGCTCCATGATTTCAGACTCTTGCTCGTGTTCACTTGGTTATGGTGGCAATTCATTTGTGTTTGCGGATTTCTTTCCAGGGAGCTATGGGTTTTGCTTCACTTGCTAAATAACCACAGAGATCAAGAGAGCAGACTAAGGAGAGGAACTGTGAAAGAAGAGAGGAGAAGAGAAGAGAAGAGAAGAGAAGAGAAGAGAAGAGAAGAGAAGAGAAGAGAAGAGAAGAGAAGAGAAGAGAAGAGAAAGATGGACTTTATATCCCTGGAATTAATATTTTAACCTAAACAGTTTGAATGGTAGATTTTTTTGCGATTTGCTTAGAGTGAGCAGGACCATATTTGAGCTGAGGACAGGCACTGTAATCAAACAGATGGGCATAAATTCAATAAAGCAACAGGCCCGTGTACCTCTACAGCTGGCGCTGTGAAATGACGGTGGAGCAGCTGTGTGCAAAGAGGCAACAAATACCGTAATGCTTTCACTGAATTAGGGCCAGAGAGTTATCTCATTAATTTGGTTATGGTTATCTCTGCAAGTCATTTAAGTATTCATAAAAAAAAAAGATGTTAGCGGTGAAATGTCACAACATGTCTATATCTACCAGACATCTCTAAACTCCAAAAACAAATTTGGTTAAAACTTCCTTTCATGGCAATCCAAATGTGACTGCATTCAAGTAAAGGGCAATGATTAAGAGAGTCTGTTTAAAAGACAGGTGCAGTGCAGAGGGGACTATGTGAAGGACTGAGAACTTATCAGACTACAGCCTCTCACACTGTGACCACACTGATTCCTCAAACTGAACAGGAAAAATGAATTCCAAGGCACTCTTTCTCTCTATCTCTCTCTCTCTCTCTCTCTCTCTCTCACTCTCTCTCTATCTCTCTCTCTCTCTCTCACTCTCTGTCTCTCTCTCTCTCCCCATCTCCCCTTGATTTCCCTTCCTCTTTTATTCATTTGGCTCTTGGAGAAAAAAGTTTGCTTTTTTTCAGTGGGCAAATTTAGAACTTTGTATGAACTTACACATCATCATAATGTAAATTACTTTTGGTGACAGGCAGCAACTCATATATTTTAGCTTGCTGACAATATGACAACAAACCCGGAACAATATAACTATGTATCGACTATGGTATACACTTTTTTGTTTTCAAGAGAGAGAGAGAACTCAAGTGTGGAAATTCTTTGAAATATATCCCAGAGTTCAATACAGACCTGTGCTTACTACTGTTATGACAGTACCAGAGTGTTAGCACTGCCATGTCAGAGCTGCTATTACACACAGGAAGTGACAGAAAGCAAGAGAAACAGAAAAACACCATTAGAGAGACTCAGAAAGGGAACAGATATCTCCCCATGAGACAAAGTTGAGACAAGTGAAGGAGAGGCAAAGAGAGGACAAGAGGAAAGGAAAACAGAGGTGTGGAAAGTCAGGAGGTTTGAGAGAGAAAGGACTGGGAGAGAGAAGGAGAGATGGATAATGGGTGAGGGATGATGAGAGTGTGCACATTTAAGGTGGATATGAGGCTGAAGATGGACATTAATCTGACAGAGAGTAAGAGAGAAAGAAAGAGAGAAGTAAAAATGGTTGAGAATGGACCCTTGGTGACTGACGTGTCCACTGGGATGAGTCTGGGCTGAAAATCAATTCTGGATGTGTGAGTACAAAGGTGACAGGAAAGAAGTAATTCAAACTTGTATCATCACTACATCTGCTTGATCTGTACCGTTTGCCTGTGTGTGTGTGTGTGTGTGTGTGTGTGTGTGTGTGTGTGTGTGTGTGACCATAGGGAGAAAACAGTGATGATTAAAAATGTATCCCTGACACAAAGCGTTGCATATCCTCTTCTGCACTTGCTCTGAACTAGGGCCATTAACAACACATGGGGTAACTATCTCTAGCTGTAGCTCTTGTCTTCCTTCTGTAATATCACACTGTGTTTTATTCTTCACTGCTGCAGCACAGACAGACTTTTTATCTGGCAGAGTTACGTCTGTGTGTCACTATGCCCCCACCTTGGTGGAAATAGACCTAAATGCAAATTGGGACACTATATAGGCCACTAGAAAAAAATGGGAAAAAAATGGTAAAAGTAAAACAGGGTATGACAGTTAGGACAAATTCAGGGATAGCAAAAACATGCCACCCCACCCTCTCTCATCACACACACACACACACACACACACACACACACACACGCACACATACACACACCTACACCTATTATGGTGTAGTTGGGACTGGACTTGAATAAAACCTGCAGACAATGCTCTACTACTGTGCATCCAACTATGTACACTCTACACGCGCTGTCATGTTTGACAGCTGCTGAAGAATCATTTTCTCTGTTACAAGTGCTTATCATTTATTTTATATGTTGTCTCATAAAGGTTCTGTCCTATTCTCTTAACCAATAGCAGTGCTGAAGGAAGGCTGATTAATCACTCTAGTCTCCCTTATGATCTCACCTTCACTCGTCTTTGCAGTGAGAAGTGGGTCACAGGAAAATGCAGCGCTATGATTGGCTGAAGTACCCTCATTACCTTTGGCACCATAAGTACTTCCCAGAATTTACAATTTTCAATTTACGTGTCAAAAAATGTCATGGAGATGAATGAAAGTTCCCTGTCAGGGAAGAATGACAGTGACATGCGTATCAATAGCCACATATTACTGCAAAAGCAGAAAAAGAGTAGATTAAACGGGGGGCGTATTTTATTTGCCTGGAATTCATATTTCAGCCAATGCACAATGAATTTGTGCTCTTACTTTCCAAACTCAGGAGATCCAAACAGCAGACTGGGTTTGTGCTGTTAATAGGAGCTCCACCCTTTGCATGAGATATCTGTGCTTCCTCAGTGTGTTGTGAGTGTGTGGAAAATTGTACTTTGGCAGAGTTTGTTTTTAGAGGAAGAACTTTAGTTTGGCACCTGAGACTGGCTGAGTTTTAAACCTGGCTCTGTTTTTATTCATGCCTCTCCTGCCCTCGTTTAAATTATGAACTTTTTCTGCGTAAATTTATGTTTTTTGTTTGGACCAGTTTTCCTTTGGTACTTCCTTTGGTCACTACCAGTGCTCTTCCTCTGAGGTACAACAGAATTTATCGGAAATAAAATTCTAAGAGGCATTTCAGGACGTTGTCAACGTTTTGACAAAACACTTCAAGCAATTCAATTTTAATTCTGTCATTTTGACAAGCAAATACAATGCCATTAATGTGAATCGTTCATTACATTCATTGACTATTTTCTTCAAAATCATCAGTTGCATCAGACACCACATATATAGCAAAAATGTCCAATCAAAGGCCATGTGAGAGCTATTAATCATTGTCATTCTTCATCTCTCTCACACATGATCATCAGCATTTTTCTTCTGAACAACACCATACATCATTTATGTGGAAAACACCATACATCACATGCAGCAAAAACTAGGACGAATGCAACGCAGCTTCTATATTTACACCCTAAAAGGGTAAGGAATCTCCCACAAAGATCTCTTAGCAGGAAAAAAAAAAACTGAAATCCCTTTACTGTTTTGCCTTCCAATTCAGATACTTCTACTCTAAAATAAAGCTGATATATCATACATCAAGCCTGGCGGACAAATCCAGTTCAGTAATATAGCTTCCAAAGATGTGAGCCAGGGGTTGAGGCACATATCAGTCACTATTGTAGCAATTTTCTCTTCCATTTCAGCAGAACTACCTCTTTATCTGTCTTGGTTATGTATGTGGAGACGCCTTCCAGCCACAAGGCCAACCCTGAGTTTTTCACTCTCTCTGCACTCTGTTCAAGGTGGAATGTTTTGCCTTTCTCCAAACACTAAGATAATTATGAGCCACAGTTAAGTGGCATGAGAATAACAAATGACACAGGTCACCAAACTTAGAAAGGCATTTCTTTGTGAAACCGAGTCATACAAAAATCTTTTGTTTAATATTTTCTGTGTTTGTCAGAATATAGGACTCATTCTTTGAAAGGGTATTTTCCAAGGGATAATCACAATCTAGTGTTTGAAAAGAGAATTATGAGCTGAAATTACAGAACAATGAAGCTGTAGTTTCTGTATTGATTATCAACTTCCCCCACTGACAATACAAACACTTCGGAGTTTATCTTGGGATGAAACATAAAGCTCAAATGTTAATTTAAATTGGAAACAGGAAGATAATGCAAGATATTCAAACCTTAACTAGAGGCTGAGAAATGAGCAGTCAGCATGTAAATTATGACAGTTAATGGTGATAAAAAATTAATGCTGGAGTATGTTTTCTGTCATAATTCTGAAGCAATGGTACCCCCTAGTGATTTCAAACTCAAATTACATCTTACTTCTTCAACTCCACTTCTTGTTTTAATTAAAGTTTTTAATAGTCATTTTTTCAGGATCTATATGAAAAGCTGCCTTTACATCCCTCCACTAATAATTAGTGATAATATCCACAATCACTCATAACTTCTTTAATATTCTTCATTGATTCAAAACTCTTCTGTGTTCACATCATATAATGATAATTCAAATATTATCATGCTAGCATACTCACAAATTTCTAATATTAAAAGAAATTATATCACTGTGATATTGCTATCTAACAATATTGATTGTTTTCCGCCATTGTCACAAGCCACATAGAACATGAAACGTAGATCAACTTGCTCCTGTAATAATGCACTTTCTATGCTTGGTGCTATGCACTTTTGTGGCCTGAATTGCCCAATAATCATAGAGCTGCAGCTGATATGCTCATGCCTGACTGCAGTTTTATGTATCAAAAATTTGTAACTAATCTACTTTGTTTACTGGTCAGATATTTGAAGCAGAGATTAGGTTATGCTCAGTGGGAAGACAATTCAAAGTGTCAGGGGCTACAACTAATATTAAAACGTTTCCACAGAGTTTCTGTTCAAAAGTGTAGTTGTGTTTCTTTGTAAACTTAAGCTATCTTTCTTCGTTCCGAAAGCCATCTGGGCAGCAAAAGAGCATAAGTAGGAGAACAGCATGACTTTTGACTGATTAATTTCCATTTCATCAGATATTCTGCCCCCTGTGTTCAACATGAGATTAATTCTTAGCCACAGCATTATTCTTTTTGAACCCTGTGATATCTGCACTTCTTCTAAGGCCCATCTTTATTTATAGGATAAAAGTAGACCCTATATACTGTCCGGCCAAACAAGTCAAATTTATGTGTATGTAAAGAAGAACATTTTAGCACAAACATGACCTGTATAAGAGCAGACGTGAAAAAGAAACTGAGGATTTTCTCTCCTTCTTGACTGGCAGCTCAACACACTGAAGCAAAAAACCAAGCAAGGCAGGTGAGCAGCAGGGTTTATTGCATGAGGAACAGAAAACAGACTCATAATCATTTTGACTCACTGAAAACCCATCGTTATGAGACTATACAGTACCAGTCGGTCCAGATCAACAAAATCCGTTCAGTGGACCACAACAATGCAGACTGAATCTCTGATTAGGTTCAGCAGAGTGAGTGTAAAGATGTGAGACCCTGTGAAAGATGTTGAACTATAAAAAGAAGGAATATGGTCTAATTTACAGGTCTTAATGAAGGACAACAGGGAAATGCTTTGAACGCAATGGACATTTGTGAGCGTGTTTGTATGTGTACGCACATGTATGAGTGGGTGTGCTTCTGTGGAAAACTGCTTGTTTAGAAACACTTTCTGTGGACGATGGAAGGTCCAGCCTCCTCATACTCATCCTTGCTGATCCACATCTGTTGGAAGGTGGACAAGGAGGCCAGGATAGAGCCGCCAATCCATACTGAGTACTTCCTCTCAGGGGGGGCAATCATCTACAGACACAAAAGGAGAGGAAAAGATTGGAGAAAATATATTAGACCAGTAACAAATAGTAAGCAGGCCAACCACTGCAGCATGTGAAAATTGGTGACAGGAACACTTATTCAATTCCTATATTAGGACCAGAACTGAACATGTTCTAAAAAACCATTTACATCACTCCAGTCAATTCCTTTAATTCTACTACTGCCACTGGATATGTGGCTATAATAAAGTACCTTGATCTTCATGGTGCTTGGTGCCAGAGCTGTGATCTCTTTCTGCATGCGGTCACCGATACCTGGGTACATGGTAGTGCCACCTGAGAGTACGTTGTTCGCGTAAAGGTCCTTACGGATGTCAATGTCACACTTCATAATGCCGTTATATGTGGTTTCATGAATACCAGCAGACTCCATACCTGGTGAAGAAGTTATCATCGCAAATAGTGAAAGATGAAATGGTCCATACGACTGGATTGTCTGTTCTGCCAAAGTTCTTAAAATACTGTATATCACATCTTTATGCATAATGATAATTATATGAGACAACATGACATATATTGACGGACAGTTGACACTGACCAATGAAGGAGGGCTGGAAGAGGGTCTCTGGGCAGCGGAACCTCTCATTACCAATGGTGATGACCTGTCCATCTGGCAACTCATAGGATTTCTCAAGTGAGGAGGAGGAAGCAGCTGTGGCCATTTCATTCTCAAAGTCCAGAGCCACATAGCACAGCTTCTCCTTAATGTCTCTCACAATCTCACGCTCAGCTAAAGGACAGAACACACTATGAATCAGTGTGCTTGTATTAACTTAACATGTGCCAGCTTCAGAGTCTTTTGTCATGCTGTTGTTGCAGACAACACAGACACACAGACATGCAGACATCCATACACACATACGCGCGCGCACACAAACACACACACAAACACACACACACACACACACACACACACACACACACACACATACACACACGCACACACACACACACACACACATACACACACACACAAAATTATGTTTTTATTTAGGCCCTTGCACTGTACACAATCACGTGCTATGCTTCTTTGTTCCAGTAGGCTGTGCTATTTGTATCAAGCAATGACCAATGAGCAGCAGACATAGTTTGTCCACCCTCAGCAACTGTGCAGAGGATTAACATTCCAGAGCCACCTGACTCCTGCACAATCCAACAATTACAGCTCCACCCCCTGTCCCCAGCCTGTCTGCTACTGAGTGATGAGTGTAAATGTGTCTCTATTTCTGGATCTTTCTTTCTCTAAATAATGACTTTCCTCAGACATGAAGGCTCACTGTTAACCTGACCTTGATCCTCTCATTGAACGGTAGTTGAAGTTTTGACTTTAAAGTGACAAGAATTACATTGTATCCATTTAGATATAATGTAAACTGAGCCATACACTGCCAGAGTCAGGATCAATATATAATGTGCTTTATTTGTGTTAAGGCTGAATAGTTATCTACTTGGTAAACAGGCAGAGGCTCTGTTGAAGGAAGTGCTGGGTTTTGACAATTTGTTTAACCGTGTCTGTAATGTTGACATATGTGTTTGACACACACATGTGTTTGTAAGTGCGAGTAAGTATGTACTTGTTCTCACCAGTGGTGACAAAGCTGTAACCTCTCTCTGTGAGAATCTTCATGAGGTAGTCAGTCAGGTCACGGCCGGCCAAGTCCAACCTCATGATGGCGTGAGGAAGAGCGTAACCTTCATATACTGGCACATTGTGGGTTACACCATCGCCAGCATCCAGCACGATACCTACATTAACAGCCACGTGCAGGCAAAGGCACAGGAAGGATGATAAAAAGGTACCAAAGACTACTACCTTTCATTCTGACAGATTTCTAGACCTTGTTAAGCTGACACTGAATGAACAGTTGAGTTATTGATGAAGACGGACCTCTGTGGTTTCTATTTTAAGTAATTGGTTTTTAAATTTTTGCTAAATTGGGGTGTTCAGTTTTGTATGGTGTAAAGGTAAACAATTTAAGATCATGAGAAGACAGCAGGGATGAGGCTCACCAGTGGTACGGCCAGAGGCGTACAGGGAGAGGACAGCCTGAATGGCCACATACATTGCTGGGACGTTGAAGGTCTCAAACATGATCTGCAGGCCATAAGAACATACCATATTATAAATGACTACAGTGGTTTGGGTAAAGATTGAGTGTGACCTAAGACCACAGCTGTGCCTCCAACTCAGACGGACAAGTGGACTTTATGAATTTTAACTATGAGATCTCAGTGGAGGAGAGATCTAGCGAGGCTTAAAATCACTTCTCTTACGACTCAGGGCATAACCAGTTTAAAGGAATAGTGAGCATATCTAACAGTAATAGATGGATTACAGAGAGTAATGCTGTTTTGTCTGAGAGTGTTACTTGACTCACCTGAGTCATCTTTTCCCTGTTGGCCTTGGGGTTGAGAGGGGCTTCAGTCAGTAGGACTGGGTGCTCTTCAGGGGCCACACGCAGCTCATTGTAGAATGTGTGATGCCAGATCTAAAAAAGGTGGAAGTGAAAGAGTTAAAAAAAAAAAAAAAGAAATTTTAAAAGGGAATTGATGACCTGATTGGGTTGTATCTTTTTCAGAAGAACATTTTGAATATCTGGCCTGGTTGTGCTTCTGTGTTTTGTTGTACCTTCTCCATGTCATCCCAGTTGGTAATAATGCCATGCTCGATGGGGTACTTGAGGGTGAGGATGCCTCTTTTGCTCTGGGCCTCGTCTCCTACGTAGCTGTCCTTCTGTCCCATACCCACCATCACACCCTGAGAGACAGAGGAAGACAGCACGCTGTCAGACCAAACATTATGTCTTTTTTTATCCTTACTTTAAAACTAAACTATACATCAGCAAAGGCATCTACAGAGCATTATTTATGATTAAAGAAAAAAACAAAAAAACAAAACAAAAGAAAAAAAAAAACCCCAAAAAACAAAAACCAAAACTTGTCCTCTTAGTATTTTTAGATAAAACAATGAGCCTCTGGTTTAGTGTCAGAGTTTATCACTGGTCCTCCCTTTCACTTAGTAACTGATCCGAGGTCTCTGGAATGCTCTGACCATAAACACTCTTCGTAAATCCCAAGTGTATTTTGGTATTTGGAGTTAAGACACAACAGCTTTTACAGAATTAAAAGGCTGTAATGGTCGGTCACAGCACGGTAATCAAAGGATAATGGTTTCACTAGGAGAGTCTACAGCAAAAGAGTGCGAGGTGACAAAGTACGGGGCACATTAATCTTAATGTACCATCGAAGAATAATAGTGATAGTATGTACATATGAGTATATAATTTACTATGTAAACCTTGTAAGTTATAATAACAAAAAACCCTGTAATAGTTAACATTCGTGGAAGCAATTAAATATTTTATTACAGACGTAGAATCCACAGGAAAATCTCTGACAATCAGAGTACTTCTCCATGGTTTGTTCATCAGTCCAAATAACACGTTTCCATAATAATCGGAATTGGGAAGTCGTCTTGCTCACCTGGTGACGAGGACGACCCACAATAGAAGGGAAGACAGCCCGGGGGGCATCATCACCGGCGAACCCAGCCTTTACCAGCCCAGAGCCGTTATCACACACCAAGGCAGTGGTCTCTTCCTCGTCACACATCTTCACTCACACAGCTGCAGACCTTCACAGACAAGTCATACGTGTGGTTACAGAGCACGCTCACACCCACACTGCCTTATAACACGACTACAATCATTGTACCAAAAGGGTAAGCATAAGATGAGAACAGTAGAGTGTTCTAAATGCTGAACAGAGCTGTAATATAAGGTGCAAACACATATTCATTCACATATATGCCTAACCATTTGTACTGAAACAGATATGGCACACAATTTTTAATATAGAATTTGAGCACGGATAATTTGGACATGAACTGCAAACAACTGCAGTGGTATTTTTCTCAGGTGTTACAAACAACCAGGGATGAGATGAAGCCTCAAAAGAGGAAACAATTACGACGGTGTTTATCCCAACGGCACGGTCAACTACATAGTGTCTGCTTTGGCTTCTGTGTGAGCCTCTGTTCCAAGATTTGTGAGTAAGACCAGTGCCTAATCAAACAACGCTCATCAAGAAGAATACCTTATTCTCCATTAATTATTATCCAATTTTACTGAAATCGAATTCAATTTCCAGTGTACTTCATCAAAACTTCATAAAGCTTTTGATTTCAAAAGTGAGATTTTGAGCTCTTCACACGATTATAATTGCCTTTACCTAAGCTATGTCCTAAGAATCACATTCGTCCGTGGAGTGGGAAAATCTCTGTGTGAATGAACATTCAGATAATAATGAAGAGTTAAGTCCACCACTCACCCAGGAGAGAGGAGAGGAGGCTTGTATTGTTGCTCCCTTGAGAGAGTGAACAAGTTGTTCACCTGGTCTGGTCTTATATACCGGACCCCCCCGTTGCATTGTGTTCTCCCAACCTCAACGAATGCCTCCTCACACCCCAGTCCTTTTTAGGACACGCTGCCTCGCTCTCTTTTTCTTTCTCGGGAAAGACATGCTTTTGCCCTCCATGGGAAGGACAGTGGCTGGGAAGGCCTGGAATCTGTTCCCACACAACAGGTTCAACTTCACAGACAATGCAAGAGGTTAATATTAGACTGTAATTTATTACGCTGTTTGATAGGTGGTTCGGGGGATGGGACACATGGTCAGACATCTGAAGACAGGTTGCTTCGCTGAGGGAATTACAGGTTATTGTAATGGAGCATGTTTATGTGTATGTATATATGTGTGTGTGTGTGTGTGTGGAAGGGGTTGATGGTTATCTGACTGTTAACCTTTGGAGTGACGTGCTTTGGGGAGGAGAGGAGAACTGTAAAAGATAGATTCTAATGTAAAGACAGGAGTGGGGACGTGACGTTAAGAGGAGGGCCCTGGGGTATGAGATGGGGGATATGAGATTTTACAGAGAACTGTAATGAGGTGAGAGGGTCAAGCTGACAAGTCCTCACATATTAAAGGCATCCTGGTCGCCTGCCGCATGTTTCACTATAAATAAATGAGCTTCTGGTCAGCATGAATGAAAGAGAATGGCCTTGTCTCTCTTACCCTGGGCTGTGTCAGTTATAAATGTGGTGGGGGGTGGAGCATTCCGCTACAAGGAAACACAAACGTACTGTTCGCCCCCACACTGCCTTCAAAGGAGAAGTCTGTCAGCCTGCCTCCAATGGTTGTACGAGATATCAGGTTGATTGACCATCATGCTGTTCATAGATGGAATCTGACTTAAAGGTTTTAATATTAACAGTAAGGGCCCAAACATTGGAGATAACCAATAAAGAGAAGCAATAACAGCATAATTGGTAGACATATTCAGTAAGTGACTTTTATTTCAATATGAGTTTACCAGAAACAGTTTATATCTTTGTCCTAATTATCTGAAGCATGTCATTCACATGAAAATGCTCATATAGTCAGAACATTTAGAGTTACCAATATAATTTTATTAAAATTTCTATTTTGACATTGGAGCAACCACACTTTCAATCAAAACAAAAAAAAAGAACAAAAAATAAAACAAACAAAAAAAAGCAGACAAACAAAAAACACACCTCTTTGTATTGCACGCATTTCAGCCAAGTCAAAGGAAAGAGTGAAAAAGCTAAACAATCTCTGAGAGAATATTATTCCAATAATTCATCTCCTAGAAAATAGACATTACTTAGAAAATAGGACATCTTGGATGCGCTCAGTACTCCTTAAATAACATACATATTTTTTCAGTGTAAATCACATCATATTTACAGATCAAAAACACAGAAGCCAGATCAGTAGCCCACTGTGTGCAACAGCATTAGAATGTGATTCAACTTGTAAACAATCAGAAAATATACGAATATAATACATACAATATTTTATAGCATCATTCACCCTGTGACATTTTATGTACAAACATAAAATGAAACGTACAGTCCTCTACAGTTTATGATCAATAAATATGCCATCATTTTACATTTTAGCCTAATACATGTGTAATTACATGTGCAGAACTGAAGTTGTTAACCATATACTTGCCAAGGGCCAGATGCACACATATTACACAGTGCGCTGCAGTTATCATACAACCCTATGTCAAGGTACAGTCAAACTTTCAATCAATATGCACATCATCATGTATCTCTCTAGAACAGTATGCATTATATGAGATGAGGTGAGCAGGGGAAATAAGCCCTGATGGGTCCCTAAGGAAGTTCAGTGCATTGCTTCATCAGTAGCTGTGAATCACAGTCTCCACCAGCTTTATGGGGGAATATTCACATCACCCCCTGTGACCGGGCAAAAGCCTTTGGGCTGTCCTTTAAAATGAGATGAAGGCAAAATGTGGCATTGAGCAGCAGTGAAACAGGAGCTAAACACACACAGATACACACACACATGCACGCACACACACACACACGCTTTAGTGTTATCAAAGCCCTTTTTTTTTCTTTTTTTTTACATATTAGAGTGCAGAGGACTCTTGGTAGCATGGGGGATTTTCAGATGGAAGTTATTGTTCTATTCAGATTAAACCAATATATGACACATGGCACATATTATCTGTCACTGAGGATGATAACTGAAAGTCTGTCTGTCCTTCTGCACAATCATTTCCATCTCCAGGTAACACTCAGTGAGATTAAACCCAATTTTTAAGGTGAAAAGCTCTGCTTACAATAAAGAAGACTATCCTGGGCAATGCCAATAAAACATAATATTTTAGATGGTTTTTGGTGTTCTCCTCATGTTGTTCAGAGGAAGAAGCTGCAGAATGTGATAGGCCATAGTGAGTGTTTCTTCTCTACAGAGCACCACTGAGGCACATGAAGACCACCACATGAAGAGTTAACAGGTATGCCAAAAACAGGTAGCGAGACTTGGCCCTTGACGTCAGCATCTTTGAGCAGTACAAGCTGCGTCCACGTAACCAGCGTCTGCAGGAATGTACTCCACTTTTCATCTAAGAATGAATATGTATGAGAATCAGAGAATAAAATTTTCAGTTAGAATACAGAGCTAATGATCTCATGTGGGAATGAATTAGGAATATTTATGTTTCAACGCTAGAAGTTTGATCCCCCCCCCAACAGGGGCGTGTGATACTAGTAACACGTTGCATGGCTTTCTTTGCGAGAAAAAATAAGGCAATTAAAGAAGAGTAAACATATGACTACAAAGCAGCGCTTTGGCAAAGATCAAGCTTGATCAAGCTCTGTTTTAATGGAATGGCAGGATGCTTTCACTAAGTGGTCACACACCTTGTGTATAAGCATGTGCTGATTAGGGTCCAAAATGAGAGCCTCCCACTCCTCATCTGTTTCCAGCTGAATACTAAAGTCTTTCTGAGAAGACTTGGATGGACTAGGCTCCAAACTGAAGAAATAAATAAGTACATCATAATCAGACAACATACAACCAAGACACAGGCTGTGTTAAAGTATAACTGTTAAATCAATGATAAATAGTGTGTGTGTGTGTGTGTGTGTGTGTGTGTGTGCAGTTTTTGAGATCGTGAGCGAGGATTCCACCACTTCATCCATACTTCTTCGCTCTCTGTTCCATCAGTCTCAGAGCCTCCTCTGCTGATTCTCTCCTGGCCCTCTCTTCCTCCAACCTTTCAGTGAGCTGAGATACATTCTGCTGAGCATGGTCAAGCTGGAACTCTGCCTCTGTCAATCTTAATATGACATACAACCAGTATCTCATCAGGTGATGAAGGAAGCACTTAAAGAACAAACGCTTTGACAGAAATAAAATGGAGAAAGACAATAATTGTACAAATTGATCCTGTTGTTTCTGTAATCTCTAAGTCTGAATGTTTCTATACTGCAGAGAGGGTATATCCATCTGACCATGTAGAGTACATGAATGGATGAATGAATGGATGGATGGAGGAATGTCACTTTGTTTTAATAATTAATTGGTTGCATTTACAACTAGTAACACTTTCATGCTCCTACATCTCCTACAGACATTAACGTCCTTTTCCAAAGCATAACTCGTTGGGCAAACTACTACATGGACTTCAGTATCACACATCACCATGTAGAGTTCTCTCAAGTTCTACTTCCCTCCCGTCACACCAACCTGCTCCTGAGCTCTCGGCTCTCTGGGCCATCCAGATCAACCACTGCACTGGTCTTCTCCTGAGGCGCTCCAGGAGCCACTTCTGCACACACTGCTCCCTGCTGCTGAAAAATAGTACCAAAAAAACAAACAAAAATAAACATACCATGATATTTTATTAATAGAAACTGATTTATCAACAGAATTACATTAAAGCCCTGGTTCATGATGATTTTTCCCCTTCCAACAACAAAACTGTGTAATACCATGCCAACAAAAGAAATGTACCTGTGCAGGTGCCAGCTGATTTTGGAGCTGGGTCTCCAGCCAATAGCAGCGGTTCTGCAGTTCATTGAGATTCAACTGTGTGTCTCTGAGTGTCTGAGACACAGCCCTCAGCTGAGCAGAGACTCCAGTCTTTTCCTCTATAGCCTGCTGTAGCTGTATCAGAGCCAAAAACAGACATACTTTGCATTTAACAGAGAGGCTAGAACAAGCCATTTACACTTACTCATCAGCCTTAAATATGATACAGGTGTAGCTATAATAGTTAACTGTTGCTTCTTGTTCTGTAACATGTATAATGATATCAGAGGGTTGTGGCCAGACTGTGCATCTGTATAGAGTTTATGATACCTTGTTGTTGAGTTGCTGGAAGCCAAGGTCCCTCTGGTGGATCTCTTGGAGGCAGCGCTGGAGGTCTCTCTGAAGTTGAGCTCTTTCTGTCTGCAGCTGCACTATTGCCTCTGAGGACGCATCCTTACCCAGCGGAGCCACTGACTCCTACAGAATGCACCAGACAGACACATACACAGACAGTCACTCACATATTAGACTACAGACAAACACAAAACTGTGGAGATGTGTGAACAGCACCGAGTATACAGCCCCTGTCCTACCTTGATAGGATGGATCGGCTGAGCAGTGCACTCCTTGAGGACATGGCATTCAGACTGGAGCCTGCTATTCTCCAACCTAGAGGGGCAGAGTGCCTGGTGAACTCCTTTACTTGATAGAGCTGGACATCTGACACACACACACACACTCAACTTTCATAGATGAGGTGCCAGCAAGAAAGTGCCTGTAGAGCACTGCCAACATGAAATGCCAAGCATACTGCTTTGTTTTTTCCCCTAATGTAAGCAAAAGTGACACCTGGCCCTTTCCATATAGTCCAAATTTCTTTACTAAACATAGTAACATCTAAACATCCCCTGGGCACAAGAGGCTATCTATGAGAAGATTATTTAAATCTTCAAGAGATAAGAACTTATGTGAAGACAGAAGACAGACAGACTGAGAATACTCAAAAGCGAGAGACAGAGCGAGAGAGAGAGTCAGAAAGAGAGAGAGAGAGAGAGAGAGAGAGAGAGAGAGAGAAAAATATACAAAAAATGATGTGCCTATATTTAGTTTATGTTGAATGGACACACTGAAACAGTGGACTGGATTTAAAATCACCATTGCTGTAAAAAAGGTGAGAAAATTGGTGTCATGAAACACAAATCATGCACTGAATGAACAACACTGGGGTCTGAGTGGTATATGAGTAATTGTGAGTAAAGATGGCTCCTTTGTTCACGCGGAGCTCAGGTCAGGGCGGGCATATCCATCATGCCACATCTGTCATCAGCAGAGCCAGATTTATTCAGCTATTCAAGAATGATACAGCACTATATTCCCACTGGTGTCAGGTCCAGAAATATGACACCAAAAAGGCCTTTGTTGTATAACAGACTGGAGGAGGAGACCATTGGCACTACATATAAAATAACCTTTGGTTTACAGGAAGATGAATATTATAATTTCAGTGCAGTCCACTTATGTAAGATCAAATCCATTTTGCTGTTATGATTATACCTTTTGCTAAATCATTTTACTGACAATGACAAAATTATATTGCCAGAAAGTTAATTTTAACCCCCTGACATTTAAGGTAGGCTGGAAACAGGCACATACTTAGGGCCATGGCTGCAGAACCTTGAAAGTTCCATTAAACTGAATTTATCTGAGAATGCCTCACTCTTAAAATGGAGAAATGTGCCTTAGCATAATCACAAATGAAGCATATTTTTGCATCGTTTAGCATATTTTATTGTTTTTTCTCTAACATATTGTTTTTGTCCAGTCCCCCAAATATTTTATTTCTCACTTTTGCTGAGTTAGCTCAGTTATAATTATGATTGGTGTAACTAGTGCTAACAGCTGGTATTAATGCTGTTACTTCAGATAGCCAAAGATATTAGCAATGTCAGTTAGAACTTTCAGCACAGCACAAAGATAGCTAGGCATGGAAGATATTTCCTGTCAAATTAAAACAAACAAAAGTCTTTTCCAACAAATACAAAAATACAATTCAAAGCACTGAACAAGAATAATGACAAATGTAATCCAGTGCATTATGTCCAGTCGTCAAACAACAGATACCAGTCCTGTGCTAAACATATACAAACAATTATAATGGTTAGGACTTCATGGGAGAGATGACAACAATACAATATGGGATAAAAACGTACCTGAGCTCTGCTAGTTCTGCTTGACATCCAGCAATTTCCTTCTCATACTGCAGCTGGTTGGCCTGTGCCTGCTGGAGCACTGTTTGAAGGTCATCATACTTCAGCTTCAAGTCTGCCAATTCTGAGTTCTGAGATCTCAGATTCAAAACCTCTTTTAACTGGAGAAAGAAAGAAAAAAGAAATGGTAAGCAAAAGTGAAAAGGGCAATTACACTAAGCTAAATAAAGAATTCTGGGTTCTTGATCCATAATGTGCCATGCTTAAGCACATCAAAGCCATGCCAAGACACAGCACAAGACAGCTGAAGGTAGCATGTCATTTGCAGACAGTCACAATCCACATGCGCTTATGCGTTTACTCCAAGCCACTTCTAAAGACTCACCAGCCCATCTCTTTCAACCTGAAGGGCATCGACATCGAAGCTAAGGCTAGTCAACCCCCCAGCTTTGCCAGGAGTGTTCTCATGAGGACTCGACTGTTGTCTGGATGCAAATGCCCTCTTGGCTCCTCTAAGTTCCTCCATTAGCCTGTCTCGGTCACACTGCAAACTGGCCATGGCTTTGGAGAATGCAGTCACCTGCCTGCTATACGAACTGTTCTCCGTTGAGACACGTTTCAGCTCTAGCTCTTTTTCTGAAACTGCTTGTGACAGATCATTCACAAGTTTGGTAAGCTGAGAATGTGGATCAGTGCCTTCAAGGGCCAGGAGTTTCTGGACCAATACATTCCTTTCTGTTGTCAGAGCAGTCAGTTCTGATGCGGCTTCATTGAGCTGTCTCTCTAGTTTGTTCATGGCTGCTGTGGTATCCCTGAGTTCCTCATCATACTTGCGTTGTAAAATCTTGAAGTCATCAATTAGCTGATCACGGTCGTTTTGCAAGGCTGCCATGGCTTTGCCCAGCGAGTCATTCTGTGACTTCAGATCCTTATTCTGGGCCTGCGATTGCGATAACTGTTGCTCTATTTGCATCAGGTCCCTGGCCAAATCTGCAACTCTTTGTTGTGTGGTCTCTCGCTCATTTCTTATTAGGTCCACTTCTCGCTCAAAATTATCAAGTTCATTGTTGTACTTATCCTCAGCCTCGCCTAATTTCCTCTCGGTCTCAGTCTCAAGCTGTTGCACTCTCTTGTTTAAATCATCTGTTGCTACTTTTTGTGCAAACAATTTTTGCTGAAGGTCATTACATTCAGAGGCTTTGGCTGCTATGGCCTGTTGCAAATCAGCAATTACTTTACTTTCATTTGTCTCAGACTTCTCCCTCTGTAAGGCCAATAAACTGGTTTCCAATTCTTGCACCTGAAATTTTAGTTTAGAATTTTCATCTTTTAAGGCATTTATTGTTTCCTCCTCCTTCTGTAGCCTGGAAAGGCTTTCGTGATACTGCTTTTCAACAGCACTTTTTTGGTTTTCAATGTTTTTCATTGAATCCTGCTGCTTTTTAAGAAGATCTTTCAGCTGGTTGTCTTTCAGAGACAACACCTGGTTTAAATCCTCTCTGTATCGTACCAGTTGTGCTTTGAGCATGGCATTTTCTGAATTCAGATCATCCATTTGGTGAAGTAAGGTCTTGATTTCACGTTTCAGACCCTTGGGGGCACCACCCTCCTCTAATGCATCTCTTTCCTTTGTCCCATCCTGCTGCATTTGAAGAGCATGGTACTCTGACATTAACCGTTCCTTCTCATTTTGTAAAGTTGCCATAGAGCTCCTAATAGTCTCCAGTTTTACTGTTATTTGCTCATTTTCCTGTCCAGACTTTTCAAGTCTGACTTGAAGAGATTTCACCTTGTTATCCAGCCTTCTACATTCCTTATCAAGTTTTTCTTTCTCTGAGTAAAGGGAAGTTAGCCTGTCCTCATACTCTGCCATCTGAGTTCGATGACTAGCCTGTAACTGCTCCAGATAACCTGACATCTGACCATCTTTAGAGGACAAAAGAGCAGATATTTCTGCATCTTTATTCTGAACGAGAGATTTCAACTGGGATGAAATAGCCTCTTGTTTCTCAAAATCAGCAATGAGCTTGTCATGCTGGGTGTGGAGTAATAAGAGCTGGGACTCTGTATCTGACAATGTCTTCTCTACATGTTCAAGATGTAACTGCATTTGGGCTGTGTAATCCAGTTTTTCATCAAGCTCCTTGATCAGTGAGCTCTTTTCACTCTCTAGTTTTTCAAGACGAGCAATCTGTACCTGCATCTGCATATTCAAAATCTCCAAATTTTGGTTAAGTTCACTATTGTTTGCCTCCATAACGAAGAGCTGCCTCTGTTGTGCAGCTGCAGCAACAGAGTATTCATTCAAAGTTCTTTCAAACCTTTTATTTGTGATTTGCATTTCATTCAGTGCTCTCACCTTCCCTCTAACCTCCTCTAAAAGCCTAGTTATAACAAAACCTTGCTCTAAAAGCTGGCTATCCTTTTCGTTTAAAGTCTTTTGGAAAACACTGTCCCACTGCTTTGCTGCATCAGCTTTCTCAGGATTAACAGTGAATACAGCAAGTTTGGCCATATGAGTCTCTGCTTCTCGCTGAAGAGTTTTAATTTGTAGGTTCTGGGAGTCTACTTGCTTCTGTAATGACAATGTTACTTGAGCTTCCTGGTCTCTCTGTTCTTGTAAGTCATTTATTTGTTTATGTAGTTCAGACTGATATTGCTGAGATATAGCTTTCTGCTGTTCTATCAGTTTTTCAAATGCCTTTTCTCTCTCACTGGCCTGAAGTTCAGACTGTTGTTTCTTGTCTGCAAGTTCCTGAAGCAAACTGTCCTTTTCAGAGGTCACCAACTGCAAATCTTTCCTAGTCTCACTAAGAAGATTTTTGTGCATTTTTAACTCTGTTTCAAGATTCTCCATCTCCTGCTCTAAAGATGACATCTTCTCTTTTGTCATTTTCAGGTCTCTCTCTGTCTGCTGGTGTTCTGACTGAGAGTCTTTTACAGTCTTTTCTAGGTTCAGAATGAGTTCCTGGTACTTGATGCAGTCACACTGAAGTTGATTGATTTCTTGGTGCTTCTCTTTGAGTAGCTCTTGAAGTTCTTTCTTCATATTCTTAGAGCCCTCATTTCCTCTCTGGATGGCCTTGAGTTTTTCCTCAAATTCTTTCATCAGCTTCAATTGCTGCTCCTCTCTCTCCTGGTAGATCTTAGATTTTTCTTCTTTACTTTCCGCCAGCTGAGTTGAGAGTTGCATATTTTGTGACTGTAAGACATTAATAGCCTCTGTCAATTCATCAATTCTCTCAGAATTTTTGAGAAGCAACGTCTCCAGATACTCATTCTCATTCTTCACTTTATCAGATATCTCTTGGACATTCTCAAGTTCTTCCTGCAGGAGACACTTATCATCTTCCAAAATTTTAACTTTCTCATTTAGACTTATGGTCTCTTGGCGATTTCTATTAATAATGTCTTGAAGCTCTACCACAATTTTGTCCCTCTCACTTAATTCTGCTTCATGGGCATTCTGTGTCTCACTTAATTTTCCAAGAAGCTCCTGCTTTTCCTTTTGTATTAGCTCTGTAATTTCATGTTGAGCAGCTATTTCTGCTTTCTGAGCCTCAATCTGGGCTGTAAATGAATTGTTCAAACTGAGAGCTTCATTGAGTTTTTGCTGCAGATTATTTTCTACTGTTTTTGATTCAATGCTCCACCTGTCCAGAGATGAGCTTGTTTCTTTGAGTTCTTCAGCTAACTTGCTATTGTCAAGTTGAATTTCAACCAGTTTTCCCTTGAGTTCTTCAGATGAAATTTTAAGACAGCATATTTCAGCTTCCAGCTGATTGTTTATAGCGGTCAGTTCATCAGTAGAGAGCTTCTGTTTCTCATCAAATTCAATCAAGTCCTTACGTATTTTTTGATTTTCTTCTTCAAGTTCTTCAATCTTCTGCTGCTTTGCTTTAGCAAACATTCTCATTTTGTCTTTTATTCTTTCATTTTCCTCTTTCAGTTCTTCAGTTTGCTTCTCAAGAACCTGTATTTCAGATTCATATTTGTGGACTCTCAAGACAGCCTCCTGTCTGTCTCGCTTTGCCCCTTCAAGTAGCTGCCTCATTTTATCCATTTCACTGCTGACATTCTCATATGCTTCCAAAAGAGATTCATACTCCTGTTTCAAATCTGTGTGCTTGGACTTCCATTCTGACAGTTCCTCAGTCTGTGAGTCTTTAAGAGATTCTAACTGACATGAAAAGGCTTGTTTTTGCTGGGTAATGTTCTCTATTGTAAGTTTAAGGCTCTCACAAGCTGCTGAAAGGTTATGATTATCATTCAAAAGTCGACTTACTTCAGTGACAAGATTTTCTTTGTCTGTGGTCAGGGATGACACAAGGACTTCCAGGTCCCCCTTCTGTTGTTTTAACCCAGAAATAACACTATTAAGGGATGAGGTCTCAGTCTGCATTATCTTATTTTCAGTTGACAATCTCTGTATTTGCTCCTTGAGAGAGGAGTTCTCCTTCAATGCCTCTTTACGAGATATTAAGGCTGCTTGGAGTTTCTTCGTTAGCTGCTCTTTTGATTTATTTTCAGTGACATCTTGTGCTGATTTCTGTTGGAATGTACTAACTTCAATTCGAAGTTTTTCCATTTCAGTTTCATGCATGTGAATCTGCCTCTGCATTTGTTGCTCTAGAGCAGCAATGCAGTCTTCCTTTTCTGAGATAATTCCTTGGGACACTTTGCAAGAATTTTCAAGTTCCAATGCCATGTGTTCTACTTTTTCGGCTAACTCTTTGGAACGGTTTTCTAGTGACAGTAGTTCTTCATCTTTACATGCCATTTCAGAAGATACATTTTTCAGTTGGGACTTAAGGCATTCTAACTCTTTCTGATGTGATGAGGATGCCTCTGTCAGTAATCGCTCTTTCTCTTCTAAAGACAGTCTTAAATCTTGTAGCAAACTATTATTTTCCTTAGTACTCCTCAGAGCATCCAATTCATCCTGGAGAGATGCTGAGCTCTGTTGGACACTCTCCAACTCACTGACCTTCTCTTCATATTTTATTTGAATAGAACAAAGTTCATTTGTTAACTGAGTTTGTTTCTCCAAAAGCTCACTGTAGTTACCTTTGAGTTCAGCAAGCTCTTGTGCATACTTTTTCTCAGTTTCTTCAGATTTCTTCAGCGTCTCTTTCCGAGCCAAAAGAGCAGCATGTGCCTTCTTCTGTAGAATTACCTTCTCTTGTTTAAGCTTGGTCAGCTCGCTTTCTGTGTCTCCACTGGTAGCTTGAAATCTAGAAAACTCCTCTCTCAAACTTTCCTCTTTCTTCACCATTTCATTTTTAAGTTCCTCTGACTCCATCAACAGCCTGCTTCGTTCAAGTTCAAAAGCTTCATCTTTTTCACAGAGAGTAATTTGAAGTTTTTCAATTAGTTCCATCTTCTCATTAAGTGTCTGGAGGGTGGAACTCAAAGCTGCTTCTTGTTCATTACATTTCACCTCTAAACAATGATGACTGTTCTTCGTTTGTTCAATGTGCTGATCCTTTTCTGAAATTGCCTGTGTTAACTCAAAGACTGCATTGTCTTTCTGCAGTATCTGCTGTTTTAAATCGCAAACAACTGCCTCGTGATCTGTTTTCATACCTTCCATCTGTGACATCAGTCCCATCAACTTCTCTTGTAAATTTGTCATTTCAAAGTCAATTTTTGTGCTTTCACCCCTTTGGTTTTCATATTCTTCCATTTTCTTAAGTAATTCTCTCCTGACAACTAGTGCTGCTTGAAGCTTTTTCTTTATAGCCTCTCTTTCTTTTGTCTGTTTGGTCATTTCAGCTTTAAGATCTTCTATGTCTTTGAGCAAGCTTGTGTTCTCTGCCTCTTTGTTTTCTATTTGGCTCTGACAATGGGAGAGATGCCTTTTCGTTTCTTCCAAAACAGATGAAACATATTCCAGTTCTTTGACTGAACTGTTATGTGCATTTCCAAGGTTTTCCAACTCTGAGAGAAGACCTCTCTTTTCCTCTGCATCTTTCATCCTTTCATTCGAGGCTGACGCAACTATTTGTGTCACTGAAACATCTTTCTCTTTTAACTGCTGGCTAAGACCGGTGAGTAATTCCTTTTGCTGACTAATTTGAATGTTCAGACTGCTTATCTGATCATCTTTCTTTTGAATTTCAGAGAGTAGAGTTGTCTGCTTGATGACTGCCTCTCTAAGCTTGTCAGTGTCACTTTGGAGATTAAGTTGAAGATTGTGTGCTTTTTCTGACAACAAAGCAACTTGTTCACAACTGTCTTTATGTTTCCCCTCTATCTCAACTAAGTCTAACTGCTTTTGTTGTAGCTCCTCACACACTTTGTCCAATTCTTCTCTTAAGGACTGCATCTCTGTCTGATGATTTTTTTGCAACTGTTCAACTGTAACATGAAGGGAGATCTTCTCCTCTTCTTCAGCTTGCTGTTTGCTTAATTCTAAATTGACAAATTTAGTTTCCACATCATGCAACATCTTGGTCAACTCAACATTCTCATTTTCTTTAGACTGAACCGTTTTCAATAGATCCTCTAATTTACTTCTGTTCGTTAAAGCCTCTGCTTCTTTTTCTTCAATTTTCTCTGAGGAGAGTTTAATGACAGATGTAGCCTCTAGCAGCTTTTCATTCAAATGGTCAACACTCTGCTTCAGAGCCTGAACTTCTACGTCTTTGGTCTTCAACTCATTTTCAACATTTTTAAGTCGTTCGGAAAGGGCATTCTTATCCTGTGTTTCCCTATCTAGAACACACAGCCACTCTTTCTCAGATTCCTGAAGAATGTTCTCTATTCTTTGAATTTCAGATTTCAATCTGGTGATTTCTTCACCTTCAACACTAACCTGTACCTGGAGTTGCTCCTTCTCTGCTTTCATTTTCTCCACCACTTCATTCATGCTATAGGACTGCTGTTGACTCTGGAGTTGAAACTGCTCCTGTATTCTTTGAATCTGAATGTTGTGAGTCCTGTAGAGCTCCTCTTTTTCCAAAACCAATGTTTTGACCTCTTCTTCTTTTAGTGCTTTTTCACTGCTGAGCATGTCTAGCTTCTGCTGAAAGTCTTGTTTGATCAAACAAATTTCATCTTGTAGGTTCTTGTTAAGTTCGTTTAATTTATGCATCTCTGACTGCAGATGCTCTGCATGTTTTACCTGAGCAATGTACTGACTGTCGATTGCATGCAAAGCCGCTTCTCTTTGTTCAAGGCTTTCTGTCAGAGTATTAACCTGAGCAGAAACTTCAAGATGTTCTGATTTTAATTTCTCAATCTCAGCAGTCAGAGAGGCAGTACTTCTTTGATGGGTGTCATCCTTTTCCTTTGAGAGGGCATCGCTGAACACTTTTAAATGTTGTAGCTCACCCTGTAGTAGAGCAGCCTCTTGCCTGAGACTGATGATAGTGTTCTCTGCAGTTTGAATTGCTTCACTACGCTCATGAAGAGCCCTGTTCATTTTTGACAGTTCCTCATTCCTTTGGGAGAGAAGAGTTTTGGATTCCTGAAGCTCCTCTAAATTAGAGGCAAACTTTTCCTGAAGATTCATTAAGGCACTTTGTTTCTCTTCAACTAATTTGGCAAGCTTTGAGGACTCAAGTGAGAGCTCTTGAATTTGACTCTGTAGCTGAGTTACAAGCTCTGTGCTTTCCATGAACTGAGACTTAAACAGGGCAGCTTCATCTGCTCTCCTCTGTAATTCCTTCAGGGCTTTCGTTTGTTCCACTTCCGTGGAGTTGCTCTCCTCAAGGGCTACTTTGAGCCTAGCAATTTCTGAAGACTGCTCACTCAAATTATTGCTCAAAGCTGAGACAGACTCTTTAAGCTGAGATAACTGTTCTTTCAAGTTTTCACACTCTAAATCTTTGGTCTTCAGTTCTTCAATTAAGCGGCTATTCTGTGCTGTGGATGTGCTCTTCAGCTCAAAAATAGCTTTCTCTTTCTGCATCAAGGTTTCCTTAAGCTGTGAAGCCTCAGCTGTTAAACTATTAACTTGAGCATTTAACTGAGAAACAGAGTCCTCCAGAGTTGAAACATGTGTCTTTATATTCACATATTCATCTACTTTCTGCTTCAAATGGGCATCCTTCTCAGCTACCAAATTGGTAAGGTGGTCGTTCTTCTTCAACATGTTCTGTAAATCCTCTTCAAGTTTGGAGATGGCTGCCTCCTTAAGGTTCAATTGTGATTTTGAGTCCTCTAATTCGATCATTAATTTTTTCCTGAAAGATGTAAACTCTCTTTCTTTCTCATGCAACAAAACATCCTTGTCCTGCATAGCTGTTTGTAAGGTCTGAGCTTCTTTTTGTAGCTTGGTAATGGTCTCCATTTTCTGACTGATCTGACCCTCACCTTCCACTGATCTGACCTGCAACTGATTTATAAATGTCTCCTGCTGCCTCAGAGATTCATCTCTCTGTTGCAATGTCAGAAGTAAGCTCTCCCTTTCTGAGGACTCAGTAGATAGTTTTTCAGTCAAAGAAGCCAAACATTTTTCTTTGTTAGACAATTCAGTCTGGAGAGCGGCAATTTTTTCAAGTTTTCCAGATAGCTCTGCTACTGAACTTCCGAGATCAGCTTTCAATTTATCATTTTGCTCACTTAAAGCCTGAACACTGTCCTGAAGATCTGCTATTCTTGTCTGTTTCGCAGTCATTTCCTCTTGCAATTTTGTGCTTTCTACTAAATTTTTCTCCAAAGACCTTTTAAGATCTGCATTGTCAGATTCCAGCTTCATGATGTTTTCATTCATAGTAGCCAGCTGATTGTTCAGTGAAATAAGAGAATTGTTTCTGATGTTCAGTTCATCTGTGTGCCTTTGACATTCCAAAACCTTCTCATTGAAAACTCTTTCTCTTTCTTCTAGAAGCTGACTTAATCGTGAACATTCACCTTTATGAGATTCCATCTCAGAGTGAAGGTTGGAATAACAATCTCGCTGCTGATTTAGTTCTCCCTGCAAAGAAGAAAGCTGTCCTGCTTGCTGCTGCAACATGGTGTCTTTCTCCAAGAGTCCAGATTTAAGAGCACTACTTTGTTCCTGAAGAAGTGCCAGTGTCTCTTGAAGCTGAGCTAACTGGCTTTGATTTCCCTCAATTTGTGCAGAATTATCAGCAATGGTCTTATCTTTTTCAGAAATACTGTGGTTGAGTTGCATAATCTGAGAATTTGAGGTCTCCAACTGTGCCTGTAAATGGCAAACTGCCTCCTCACGTTCTCTGAGCTGCTCCGAGAGACGACTGCATTCATTTGTCTTTTCTAGATAATTCTCTGTTGCAGACTGTTCACTTTGCTCTATGACTTTACCGAGTTTGTCTGTCTGTAGTACCAATTCTTCTTTGTCTTTCAGAAGGCTCTCTATGATTTTACAGTTTTCCTTATGCTGAATTTCTAATCCAGATACTTTATTCTCCAAAGCATTCTTTTCTTCAGTTAAACTGTCAAGTGAGTTTTTCATTTTATCTCTTTCTGCTTGAAGGCTGCAATTTTGTTCTCTAAGTCTGTGTATTTGAGAATCAAGATCACCATTCTGCTCAAGTATTGCAGAAGCTTTCTTATTCAAATCAGAAATAACTTGTTTTGTTTCAATTAGTTCTTTTTCCCTACTTTCATAAAGAGTCTGCAATTGCTGATTTTGTACATTAAGTGCTTGTACATGTTCGCGAAGGCCAACAATCTCAGTGTCTTTCTGTGCAAGGCCATCTCGTAGTTTGTTACTATCTGTCAACAGAGTTTCAAGGGAATTCTTCAGGTTAGTATTATCAGCTTCCAGCTTCACATTATTTTCATTCACAGTGTCCAATTGGCCACTCAGAGAGGTGACAGTCTCATTTCTTTTATTTAGCTCATCCATGTGTGATTTACATCCCTCAGTCAATTTCTTGAGGGTTTCTTCTCGTTCTTTAAGACTTTGACTCAACTGCTGAAGTTCACCCTTCAAAGAGGCACTTTCTTTGGCTCTTTGTTCCAGAACACCTTCTTTTTCTATGAGTCCCGATTTCAGAGTAGATACTTCATTCTGCAAGAGAGACAAAGTCTCTTGGAGTTGCACAAGCTGAGTTTGCTGAAAATCTATGTGTGCATTTTGATCAGAAACAACTTTATCTTTGTCAGCAATGCTAGCGTTTAACTGATCAACACGGGAATTTAAACTCTCAACTTGTCCTTTTAAATATGTTACTCTCTCTTCACTTTCTCTTAGCAACTTGGTGAGATGACTACACTCATTTGTCTTTTCCAAAAGACTCTCTGAAATGGACTGCTTATTCTGCTCAAGGACTTTATTCAGTTCAGCAGTTCTAACACTTAATTCTTCTTTATCTTTCTTTAGGCTTTCTATTACCTTACATTCTTCTAACTGCATCATTTCAAGACTGGATATTTTAGTTAGCAAGGTGTTTCTTTCCTCTTCAGTCTCTGAGAGGGACTGAATTTTGGTATTTATTTCTTGCTGAAGTTTAGAATTTTCGCCAGTAAGATTTTTCACTTGAGACTGCATGTTGGTGTTCTCCTCAATTATGGCACTCATTTTTCGGTTAAGTTCATCCAGAAGCTGCTTTTGAGCAACAAGCTCCTCTGATTTCTCTTTCAGGGCTGTCTTAAGACTCTGGTTGTCCTCCTCTAAAGATTTCACCTTGACATTCAACTCCGAAATGACTGCAGTTTTACTTGTGATTTCATTTTCTAATGTTTTCTTGTCATCATCTTTAGTCTTAAGCTCTGCATTCAGTCTCTGCCTTTCTGCCTCTGCCTCCTCTTGCATATTTTTCAGCCTCTCCTCCAGAGAAGCTATGGCCTCTTGCTTCTCTTGCACCACATGTTTAACATGTTCCTGACCTTCAGCCTGACTCTCAAGCTGTTTGGACAAAGCCTGAAGCTCGTTATTATGTTTAGCAATCTTTGCAAGAAGCTCATTACGTTCCTCCTTGAATGACTTCAATTCATTTTGATATGATTGCTCTTTATCACGCAGCTGGTCTTTTAGTTTTTCATTGGAGGACTTCGTCTCCTTCAGCTGCAAGAGAATTTCCTCAGACTCCTGAAGCTTTTCCCTTAAAGATGCAATTTGAGTTTCGCACTCTGATAAGTGGTTACGTTGAGACACACTGAGATTCTGTATTTCCATGCGGAGGTCTTGAATCGTCTGTTTGTCCAATTGAGTTTGTTTAGTTAAGTCGTCAATCTCCTGGGACTGAAACTTGTTCTGTTTCTTGGTCTCAGTTAGGTCAGCCTCTGTGCTTTTCAGGTTTTCAATCAACTCGGCTAACTGGGCATTAAGAGACAGCTGGTCAGAAGATTGAGAGTCTCGGATGATCTGTACTTCACGTTCTGCTTTGGCTAGAGCAGATTCCATACGAACAAGGTCCTCTTCTTTATACTTTATCTCCTGTTTGAGACTGTGGATTTGTTCAGCATACTCTCCTAAATTGGAAGAAAGAGCAGTGATCTCCTTGTCCTTTTCTGTTATGGTGTCTTTGAGATTGTCAATCTCCCGCTCGCAGCTTTGAAGGTCATGAATGAGCTGTGCCCTCTCTTCCAAATGTGTGGTATTTAGCTTGTCCAGTTCATCATTTGTTTGATCCAGGTCACTCTGCAGTGACTCTATTGTGGCCTCTTGTTTCTGCGTCTAATAATGACAAAAAGAGAAGAAAGACTGACTTGTGATTATTGTGCTCCAAGGGGGTAAAATATGTTTCTAAGGGCACTTAGGTCGTAATGTTCAACTCTAACAGAACCCTACCTTTTCTTTCAGAGCACCCAGCTTCTGTGTGAGTTCAGTAACTGTTATTTTCATTTCAGAGCACTGTTTCTCAAAGGTACTGCATTTCTTGGTGACTTCTGTCAGCTACAGAAAGGACACATCAAAAGATTATACAATGCATAGGAAAACACAAAAGGTTTTGAATAATTAATCATAGGATTTACCATAACTCCAACAGGAAAAAGAGTGAATACTCAGTCTTCATTTATCATTAAATTTTCACATTAAGCCACTGACAATAGCCAAAAAAGAAGTCAAAACAAAATCAGAGAAGAACGACGAAGCAAGCTACAAGCATTTCAAAATCGACAAAATTAATGCATCTGTTGTATGTGATATCTGAAATTCCGTACATCATTTACAACCCATACAAAGCAAAATTAATACATATGTGATTTATGCTTGCCAAAAAGTTTTCAAAGATGTTTTAGTGCCATAAGCTAATTAGTCAGGGTTACACAACGAAAGCATAATTGCTAAATTATGTTAAGGTGTCTTGTACTGGACAAAACTATATTTCCACTACCCAGAGGACTTCTTAAGTTTAGGCTTAAACAAATCAAGTTCTTTAGAATCCGTTATCTTAAAAAGACAAAAGCATGGAGCAAATTAAGATAACTTACATTTAGCTCAGTTTGAAGCAATCTATCAGCAACCTCTTTGTGCTGTTCTTCCTTCTCCCTCAAGGCTTCGCGAAGACTGTCTATGAGCTCTAGTTTCTCTGAAGTCTTGGCCAATGTGTGCTCCTTTTCTATAAGTGACGACTCCAGACACTCCTGCGTGCTACTCAGTCTAAAATGTCAGTTACGTTATATGATGATTGAATGTCATGAAAAAAACAACGAAACAGCAAAAAAATGAAATAAAAACAAAACAGCATCAGATTTTGAGTCCAAGAATAGCAATGTGACAGTTTTATTTTTTCTCTCAGACTGTTTTCTGTCAAACTAAGCTAAGAAAACTAAGAGAATGACTTACCCTTTCAGTTGCTCGTTGAGACTTGTGACGAGAAGCTGGTGCTTTTCTGCATCTCTGCTCTGCTGAGCACGCAGGCTAGTCAGCTGAGCCTGCAGTCGCTCAGACTCAGTCTGGGTTGGGGGAGGAGGGAGGGGGGAAAAGGAACAACATAAGACTGAAACCCAACAGAAAAGCTCCTACTGAGAAGCCAAAACTACACACACTTCACTTCACTGCACACAAACACATTGGTATTACTGCAGTGAACAAAATATGAACAAAAAACAACAACAGCAACAGAAAAAATACCCCCCAAAAAAAACCAAACATGTAAGCTTTGTTGGGTGTACTGGTTGGAAACGATTTCAGTTCTTAGAATTTCATTTGGACAGAACCAAAACAATTATAGTGTTACTGCACTTAAACACACACCCAGTGAGCTGGTGGCAAAATGAGTTTGTCGTGTCTAATGAAATCTGTCCGATATAGTTCACTCACACAGAATGGACAAAACACCATGTGTTTGACACAGCCAAAAACAGCCAACAGAACCCCCTAAGAGTGGTTTCTCAAGCTCACACAGACACAAACACACCTGAGAAACCCAAAATGGCCGACCTCCTTCATCTACATCAAACGTCACCTGTGTTAGAGGAGTCTGTTACAAAACCCTATTTCTTGGGAGCAAAACATGCAATTTACTGTGTAAAACAAGGAAAAAAAGAGGAAAAAATCTGAGAGCTAGACTGAAGTAAAAAAAAAAAAAGTTTAATCAGAAAGCCATTTTTGCAGGTGACAAAACGTGTAAATTTTCAGATGACTAGACCAACACTTGGAGAAAAAACACTACTTTAATGACATGGATGAGTAACAGAACCTATACGTGTGGAAAACAACAAAGGGATGTGTGTCTATGGAAAGCACTATATATTGTATATGTGTAACTGTAGTGAAATGACTGATCTGGACCATGCAGTGCTATGGTGAGGGAGATGCAGATGCTGGCTGTTTGAACAGTATGCATGCAGTTTTCTGCAGAGACCCAAAGGACTACAAGTGCATGTGCAGCTCAGTTACAATGTACCTGTAGCGATTCAATACGGGCCTGAAGTTGCAGACGATCTTCAAGGTCCTGGCATCGCTCTTCTAAACTAAGGATCTGTTCCTGAAGCTGGTTTCTCTCTAGCTCCAGTTCCTCTACAACAGACCTCAAACCCTCTGCAGGATACACAAAAACACAATGAGAACAGGACATACTCAGAGCTGCATACTACCATGAAAACTTAAAATATTATTTTACATTTTGAAATTTTTTTGAAGTCTCCCTCAGTGAACTTAAAACACTTAGTGACTTTGTTTGTTGTGGGCATGTAAAGCCCTTTGAGACTTTAAACAGTGATATTGGGCTCTAAATAAACTTGAAACTTGATCACATCTGCACTGTAATATCTATTATTATGGGCTACTGGACTATTATACTGGCTACTGGGCTACTTATATTAAGGGCTTCTGGGAATGGAAGGCCAAATGAGAGTTCTCCAACTACTCTCTAATGTGTAGTAATATTTTTGAGCTATGATGATGACTATATATTGGCCCCATTTTCCTTAGTTCATTAAATTTTAGACTTTAGGACCCCCTTAACCATTCAATTAATTAAATTAGTCATAAAACAGGAAATTAAAGAACAAACACTTACCACAGATGTGGCTTCAGGCCACCTACATTTAACCAAACTAACAAGGGCTCAATGCATTCAACATGGACTACAGACTACAGAACCAAGACTAGACCGTTCATCCAGCACGCACATGCTCCAAATAATATGGACTCTATGAAAAAAGCAAACTAAAAATGTCAGTCAACCAAAGGCGTTGAACACACTGGGTTGACATGTTAGATGTTCCAGATGAGTCTTAATGAAATGTTATGTCAAAACAATGCCAAACAAACTAAAAAGACAAACTTAAAGGTATTGAGGTGTGGAAAAATTATAACACACAGACACTGTGCATGCCAGCATAAACTGTCTAGTGGGTTTCACACCTGTGTCTGGGGCACTGTACTCAGGCCACCAACCTCCCATATTCTCTCCTTCCATGGGAGTAGTGTTACCAGAGAGGCTTTGAGGGTCTGGCAAAGGTTGTCTTCCATCAAAGTCAAAGTCCTCCTGCAAAACAGATGCACAAGCCACCACATTTCAAGCAAACCATATATGACAACAGGTACTTTGGCAAACAAGCACTACATGTCTGCACAGTGAACAGACACTTCTAAGGCAGATTAAATATGTACAGAGATAATTCTGAAAAGAGTTTGCACTGTAAAACAGATGAGAACTTGTGGTCTTGTGTACCTGCAGACTGCGAGATGCAGGGTCTCCCAGCTTCTTGCCCTTGTGTGTGTGAAGGCTTCGTGCTTGAGCCAGCTCCTCCTCCAACTCCTGCTGCCGACTGACCAGTGCTGGATCGGAGCAGCCAGGAAAGAACCAGTCATCCTCAATCAGTTTTGTGCCACAGGAAGGGGGAAGGGGTTTAGAGAAATTTAGCCCAGAGATAAGGGCAAAGGAAGGTAGGCTTGGGAATAAAAAACCGAGAGGAAGAGAGGTTTGAGGGGGAAAAAAAAAGCGGAGAAGGCAAGAGAGGCTACGAGGAAAAATCTGACAGTGAGATAGGGGAAGAAGAGCAAGCAAGAGGGGAAGACTGAAATGACAGAGAGCAAAAGGAAAAAGGGGATACCAAGAAAAGAGCACAAATTCTCCATTTTCACTACATCATCAAACACGCTTATAGACAAGGACAAAGTGTTCAATTGGAAGCCAAGCAAATTCACAGCATATAAAGAGAACGAAAGGTGCCTCTGTGCTCAATGTGCATCATATGTGCTTTAGTGTTGTGTGATTTCCCCATAGCACCTAAGTCAAAGCCATGCAAACTTGTCTTTGAGCATCACATTTTTGGTACACATACTGTAAGTAGCAGTGAGGTGGCTGGCATTCTCAAAAGGTTTCAGACAAACTGCAAGGGATAGGGGAGAATTCTTGCCTATTGTGAGAAATGGTGGTTTTGTCGGTCAGCCTAGCTTGGATGGAGGAAGGGCCGTTTGGAAAGTGCAATCACATTCACGTCAAATCAGTAATATTACAGTATCACAAAGAGTCAGCACAAAACACATTCCCATCTGTTTTGTGGTGTCAGGAGGATGTTCTACTCAGGAGTGCAGAGGGAGAAAGAAACAGGTTTAACTGGAAAGGGATTCAGTGTCGACTCTACTGGTCAATGCAGATATGCCCAAGTCCCATACCTTCTACAAAATAACAACACTGAATAGAACTTGGGCCTGCCTGCATTGACTGATTGAGGAATGTGGAGAAAAAAAGAACATCTACAGAGATAAAGGTCCATATATCCCCAACAGAGGAAAAATGCAGCATGCAGTAAAAGGTGTCCCCATACGGTAAAGATTACCCCAAATAAATTAAGGTTGTTTAATGTGGCATTAGTGATTTTTTGGCAACGGATTCCTATTGAACCTACAGATGAAATATACAAGCATGAGCTACAAGTCATCTACTGACCATCTCTACTAATATGCAAAGCTACTTTACCTTCTGTCAAGAGAACTGTGGAAGATACAGTGGCACACTTGCTATATAGATCTTCACTTTAAGATGTAGCCTATTCCCATTATGAAACACTATAACCATGTTGAGTCATAATGTATATACCTTTACTATCTTTTTAAAAAATGGAGAAAGCTAGGACACAGATCAAAGTTAGAATCAGACTAAATGTTTTTTTTTTTTATTTGTGCAGAACTAAGATAGCCTGAATAAATTTGATCATACTTGTGATTTCTGTTTATATTTAGGGAGGAATGATTTATAAGTGTAATGATTCTTAACTACCATGTTTTTCTGGATAAGGGACTTGGCTGACATATTCCAGTCCTTAAAATATAAGATAAGATTCAAGTCCCTGTATCTGCTTCACTAAACTAACAAAAGAGAAAATGTTAGTTGCGATTAGACTGATGATAACAAAATGCATAGTCATTGATGGACAGCACCTTTCACTTTGTGATTGGAGGCAAGGTCTTATACAATTTCTAATATTGTTTGTCTGTGCATTACAGCACAGCTCTTTCTGTGAGTTTCAAAGTGTAAGGGAAATTATTATCGCATTATCAGCACCGATTCATGGGCTCATATTATTTATTTTCTGAAGCTGACCATCATCAATTGTTAGAATTCCCATCACCACAGAAATCTGTTATGGTTTGTTAATGTTACAGGTCAGTTATAGGGCAGGGCCCACTGTAAAGTCATAAGGTACAGAGAATAAAGAGTGGAAATGAGGAAAACCAGAACAGGGATGACAGACACAAATGAAATCTGCGTAAAAGGTGCCAGGCTCTGCTGTACTATAAGTAGTTTACTCGGGTGGATTAAAATGATTGAGAAACAGCGTACAGTACAGTAGGGACCTGACACCCAGGGCAGCGTGGCCTGCATGCACAAAACTGATGGGAAACTGTTCTCTGTGGCTGCGCCCATCACATAGAGCAGTAGGACGGGTGGAGGGGGGGCTGGGACTTGGAGCAAATGTTCATCTCACCGATGAAGGAGAGGAAATAAGAGAAAAATAAAACAAAAAGGTGTCATGCTTAACCAGACAGTGACAATAAACAAGGGCTCTAAGAGGAAAAACAACCCAAAAATACAACAGCAAAGGAAAACATCAACGTTCCTTCTTACTTTTGTTGGGGGTGGGGGTCATTTCTAACAACTTGTATGTTCACAGAACATCTAATAGGATATGTGATTTCTTTAAAAACTATATCAAAAGACAACAACAACAACAACAACAAAATGATTTAAAGAGCTGATTCCTAAACTAACACTAGATGTTATTTATAGATCATGACTTGTTTAACCATGTACATGACAATAAAAAGAAAAAACACAATTTGAGCGTAAAACATGTCGCTGACCACTGGGGACATGGAATGCAGTGATACAAGAAAGCGGGATGAAGAGACGCCAGGATATGAGAATAAGCTAAAGGCTTTAAATGAACAGAAAGGGGATTCAACAGTTTTGAGACAATGCTAAATAGTCCTAGACCTAAACCAGAATATATTTCTTAATTGGATTAATGGCATATTGTGTTTTTGAGAGGCAAAACGTGAAATTATCGACTCGATGTCGCTAAGACCTTTTAAACTGTCACGGTATTTGAGACTGAATTGGGAGTGATGAGTGGAAGTGACCATGTTGCTTCAAATGGGTGTGAACATTAGCAAGGCAACGCAACTGTTCTGTGAATATCCTGGAGAAGTGTAATGAAAAGTAGTGCTCTCAGCATGCTTGTGCCATTCATTTGAAGCTACACTGGGAATGTATCTTTAATTTGACTTTCTGGTTCCAGACTGGAATACCTGCAGTTTGTCTGGGTGTCTCTAAGCCCGCTCCCTCTCCTTACCCTCTCTCTCTTCCTCCATGTGGCTTATCCTGAGCACCATGGCATTCTTCTCCTCGCGAGCTTGGTCTCGCGCTGCCTCTGCCTCTGTCACCATGGTAACCATCTCCTGCCACTCCAGGACCTGACTCTGAAAATCATCCGCACTTCCAGATTCGCTCGCCTGCGGAAGAGGTCATGTTCATTATAATTTGTAATGTAAAATGATGAATGAAGCTGGTAAATGAATAATCTGATTAATAGGCAGTCACTGTAAATTAGGAAGAGTAAGTTTCAAGAAGTCGGCGTGCTACAGGGATAGGGTGTAATGAGGCCAGATAAGCAGCGTAAATGAGCTGAAAGATGTGAGTAAATGTTCCGTTCTTTACCAGTGATAAAGAGGCTGTTCTGACCTGAGAGGCAGCCCTCTTTGTGACCTGCTCTAGGTCTGCCTGCATCTTCCTCTGCTGCTCCTCATACACTACCAGCTTGGCCTCTAACAGATCTGTAAACAGTTTAAAATACCCGCCCCCCCCAAAAAAAAACTAAATTCAAGTATGTGACTAAAATCAGCTCTAGATAGTGGCAAATTTCAGAAATTATATATACTTTTTATATTATATTTACTTTTACTCTTTTAACTGTATTTCAAATACAAAATACAATAATTGTATTCCAAATTGAATAACTGAGATGAAACAAGGGCCAAATTGAGCGACAAGTTGTATACTTTTTCATAAGGCCGTGAAGAGACAATAAGTCATGCAGTAGCAACATTTCATTATTTTTACCGTTTTGAGCCTTGAGTTCATCATACTGGTCCAGTTTGCAAAGCATCTCTTCCCTCTCCTCCTCCAGTGCTGTAACACGGCTGCGCAGGGCAGTGATATCTGGGGTTGCGCTCCCAGACTATGGGGTCAGAACATTTCGATTTTAATAACCATTCAAATGAAAAGACAGAAGATAACTGCTGAAGGTAATGTCTACAGCTAATGCCTGCTGAAGAAAATGTACTGAATTAAAGGACTAACAATAATGCCAAATACCAGCAATCCCAGAATTCTGTATGTGTTGACAATGTCAGGCTATATTCACACTGCAGCTAAAAGCAGTCCAGTTCAGATTATTTTCCTGCATATGTGAAAAAAGTGTGTAAAACAGTATGAACAGCAAAACACCACCAGGGGTCATCTTTTCACAGAGACATGCAGAGGTGCCAGAGCCCCTGTCCTTTTGCCCTCAATGGCTTAAGTGCCCCTGAACGCATGAATAACAACAACACCACCCACAACAACACAATAATTATAATAATAGTTGTTGTTGTTGTTGTTGTTGCTGCTGCTGTTGTCTTTATTTCCATGTTATTCTCATTTGATTCACCCTAGAGTGAGCTGATTCATGCAGATCCAAAAGCATCTGAAAAATTCTGAATGCCACTCTGACAATATTTGCCTCAAAAGCAAGGTGAAAATGAAAAATGAAAAAGGATGCCACGCTCAATTCCGTATCTCAAAAGTATCTGGCCAGCAGCATCTAGCAAGGCCGTATGATTTTCTTTTCTGTTCATTACAGTGGTGATTGCTGCACATTGTGCATTGCAGTAACTAATGCCCTTTAAAGAGAGGACAGGGAGCTGGGGAAGGCTGCCAAACAGCTCCACTTTGAGCAGCTGAATCAAGGGCAGCCAGGGAAACAGCAAGCTTGTAGGTCCTCATTTTAATACAGTGCAAGCTCTCAAACATTTTACTTAGATTTAATTGCTTTTCGGGAGTTTGGTTTGGCTTTTTGACCTGAGCAACTGCTTTTCTAAATATCTGTGCATGGGTCTGTATTTCAGTCGGGATTATGCTCAGGTCTGCTTGTTGTTTCATAATCCAATTTCAAGTCATGGGAAGCTCCCTGTATGTGAACCGAGTGAAACGGTCAAATTGGATTTGTTCAGTATTTAATATGACCCAAATGATTAATGTGAGGCTCTCAATGTGACATGCGTTCGCAAGAATGTTGCACATAAAACTGACCACCATTAGTTTGAAGAAACTACAGCTAGCCTCAAATAAAAATTGTCTACATTAGTGAGAACTGAATCTCTATGTGAGTGGTGATCATAATGGCAACAAGGCATTTCAGGGCAAGGGTCAGTTTAGATTCAAATGAGATATGGGTCACATGACAAAATTACAACCAATAGTCTGCCAAAACAATCGGGTTACAGCAACAATAAAGAACGATCAGCGGTGTGAACAGAGCTGAACTGTACCCTTTGCCATGATTTTTTTTCTTTTTTAAAAATATCTTGCCTGTTATGTGAAATATGACAGGAAACTGTTACAAATCAAAAAGTCGAGAGCTCGCAAAGAGTAAGCCAGGCACAGAGAATACCCCTCTTACCTGAGCCTTCTTCAGCTCATCCTCTAGTTGTTTGATGCGAGACTTAGACCAGGCCTTCATTTTTAAGAACTTTGCCTCAGATTTGCTGGCCTCCTCTGTTTTCAGCTTAGCTTCAGCTGAATGAGAGAGAGAGAGAGAGAGAGAGAGAGAGAGCGCGAGAGAGAGAGAGAGAGAGAGAGAGAGAGAGAGAGAGAGAGAGAGAGAGAGAGTGAGTGAGTGAGTGAGTGAGTGAGTGAGTGAGTGAGAGAGGATAGGAGGCCCATAGTAGGTCTATAGTGAAGTTTGTAGGGGTCAGGATAGCATCAGCTCTGTTGTGAAAGACTACCTTCCAGTTCTGCAACTCTCTGGGCTGTGGGTATGTTGGTGGTCATGTCTGTGGATGTGTCAGTAGGTGTTGCAGGTTGAGCAGAGGACCTCCTCATGGCCTCAAGCTGAGTGCGTAGTGCCTCTTCTTTTTCAGACATCTCGCGCTCATGTTTCTCAGTGACGCGTCGCAGTTCAGCTTCATGTTTTTCCATGAGGTCCCTCAGCTGTGCACGCATAACATGCTTCTCAGCTTCTAGTTTAGACTGCATGTTCTCTCTTTCACTTTGCAAACGTCTCATCCTTTCAGACAACTCCTGAAAGACAGACATACAGAATAAGAATAAAAGCATCAGTTATACTTTTGACTGGATCCACCTGAGGAGTCCCATTGTGAGATTTTAACAGGCACCCACTAGCCAACCAGAAACAAGTACCTTCAGAGGTCATGGTATAAGTATATTTAATTAAATCTCAGCCTTTTGCAGTTTAGCAATCAGACGTGTCCATACTGTGATTTCAGTTTTAATTTGACTTATTGTACAGCACTACCACCAGATATATTACAACCTATCTGAAACAGAAGTTAAGGACTGCAGATTCACTTGTGGGACACAACCTTCATGTCAACATAATTCTTTATCTTTGCATACACTCTATGAATAAATGCTAATATGAAATGCTACTTCGATAGAGCAAGTAGCATTGAATCTTTGAATAAAGATTCAAAGATGTCATTCAAAGTTTAATCCCACCTACACCTTCACATCTCTTCAAAGGTTAAGGGGATTTGACACATTAAATTTTAACTAGGAAAATAAATCTAAACAGAAAAAGGAATGTGAGTTTTCAGCAGAGGGGAGGGGTCATGTAAAGTGGGTGAAAAAATAGGCAAAACAGATAAAGGAGGAACTGGGTGCAAGAAAAAAGGAGAGATGTCATAATCTCGGTTTAAAGGAAGAACCTAACCCTCACTCACTTTTATCTGCTGGTCACGAGCATCCACCTCTCCCTGCAGGACATCGATCACCTGTGCTTTACCCAACAACACCTCCTCCTTCTCATGGAGCTTCTGTTTCAGTGCCTTCAGGAGCTGAAGAAACAAAACATCTTAAGGACTACAGCTTCACACAGCCACCACGGAATAAGACATACTGAATGCTTGCAAGTAACTCTCAACAATCTCATCAGAACTCACAGACAACAAGTTTAAAGTTAAAAAAAAAAAGTTAAAATAAGGTTAAGCAAAGTAATATTAAAGAGTGGGATGCATTTACTACTGCATATCCATAATTGTGCCGCTCTGAATTTTTCACACAGTGGAGTGCAAGTCACACATACTGACAGATAGCTTTATTCCTGGTAAAGTTATGCCCGGTAAAGCTAACGCTTTTCTTTAGTTTTTTGTCTTGCACTGCACTGTGGACCATCAATGGCAATGGCTATGATTTATTTTATTATTTTGTTATTCACAAACCTGCGTATGGCATATGGACAAATACTGGTAAAGGTATAGTGAGTTAATATAAGGATAACTCACTAAAGTACATTGTTATCTTACACTAAGTGCATTAATATCTGTTGTTAAGATGAATCACACAGAGCTAATGCTAGATACAACAAAAGTGTCGTAACCATTATACATCGTTCTTCTGTCACTATTCATAATTGAGAAGTTTATTTCAGTAAGGCTTGGAACATTATAAATGTCACTCACACATATTACAGAACTAAATTGTATCACACCTGAAGCAGACAATATCAGAATCTACCAGTGTTAAGAAATGTATTCTTGACTGCAAGTATTTATGAAATAGTTTGTTACACATGCATCAGGATGAGATGGGTTCAGAGAGAATATGAAGTATTCATTTTTTTTTGTCAAGAAAATACCTGCTCAAGATCAGCACTGGCGTCTGACTTGGCTGCAAGCCGAAACAGTTCCTGCTCATGCATCTTGTTCACCTCCAGCAACTTATTGTCCTTTTCTAAAATGATGTCCTTAAATGTTTGTATCTGAAAGGCAGATCATCACACAGACCCACACAAGATTAATATTTAAAAAAACTTCCAACAGAGCACAATGAACAACGGGGACTGAAGCAACAGGGAACCTCACATTTTGTTTGTACATGTTCTCCTTCTCTTCAAACTGGGCTTTCTCAGACACCAGCAGCTCTTTGAGACTCTTAGTCTGTTCCTGGAGGAGGCTATACTTCTCTTCTTCGTCGCCTACTTTCTTTGTCAGGCTTTGCACCAACAACTGCAACTCCTGCAAAGAGCCGCTTTCATCCACTGACTGAGCCTGGAAAGAAAGAGACGAAAGCAGAACATCGCCAGTCATGAACCCGCTTTTGAGACCCAGTGCATCATACAAATTCATGAGCCGTAAAAAAGAGAAACGGAAACTACAGGGAAGTTCAGCTGGGAACAGGCTGATGGATAGCATGTATCTTGCCTTGTTGTCCTGAGTGACTTGGCTCGAAGGTGTGGCGGGGTGCTCTCCAGAGACAGCCATTTGCAAGTGGACAATATAGGCCTCTTTCTCAGCCAGACGCTTGTCTTTTTCAACCAACATAGCGTCCATCTCAACACCACGTTCTCGCTGAACCTCTAACTCCTGTGTCTGAGACAGAAATACATTACTTAGCACCTCAAGCATGGTCATTCTACACCAGGTGGATACCGACAAACAGGACAATAGATCTCTTTCAGTGAGTACGGAGAGACTGTGACAGAGGAAACTTTGTGACTCAGCTTACCCTGGGCAGCCAAGCAGCAGAAACGGTACAGATACCTAATCCACAGTTGCAAAGGACACCAAAAAGACTACGGTAGAAGGGTATTTTAAGCAACCCTTGCAGGCGTTGGAAGGATAGGAGACATGCAAGTTTTGATGTACTAAATCAGACAGATAATGACTAAAAATGGCAGGGGTAACACTAAAAGGCACAAAGTACAAGAGAGAAAAAAATTCACATTTGGTCCATATCCATTGCTGTACTGGAATTCTATAGTTTTTGTCTCAGAAGGAACACTTCCACACGAAGAGAATAAGTAAGTGTACTTCCATAGGTATCAAGATACGGCAAAAAACAATCTCCAGTGGCATCTGCTCTCTGTTAAAATGTTACATTTTTTAAACCAAGGAAAAAAGATCTACATTCGACTTCAGTCCTGCAAACCTTAAGGGCAGGCTGAGCCAAAGAGCAAGCTGTAAACTTCTTTAGGGTCTCTTTAAGAAATGGTGTGCTTTACCTTCTGCTGCAACTCTTGTTCTCTGTTTGAGAGCTGCTGCTCCAGCTCCTCCACCTTCTTTTTCAGCCGGAGGATCTTCCCCCGACTGGCAGCCGCCGGCTCTGTCTCTCCAGACTCCCCACTTCCACTCTACAGAGGCAAGACCACAGGTCAGACAGGGGTCAAAGAGTTTAAGCACCACACTACAATAAGGCACGCTAAGTGTTATTCTTAGATGTTGAGTCATACAGCTGAAGAGGAGGATGCTAAAACTTTCAAGGAGCGTATGGCCCAGAATGTCAATTATTTCACATACTTTTCCAAAACAGTTAGACCTGAAAGAGTTGGATCCAAACCTGTTCTATGCCTGATGTATGTTTTCTTTTTCACTTGCAGTGAATGATTCCTTTTAAGCTTCATTTTGAGGTAGAAAGGATTGTTTGATCCATTAACACTTAGTATTTCCTCACCACACACTGAAGAGGCAATCTTACTCGTTTAATCTGAGGTGAGGTAGTCCTGCCCCCTGTATCCCCATGCTGTTTCTTCAGCTCCTCCAGTTGGGAGTTGAGGGAGGTGACCTTTGCCTTGTTCTGGAGCCGCATCTTGGAGAGCTTAGCTTCACATGACTCCTTCTCTGTCTACAAAATAAATATTTAAGTGTGCGTAACTTTAAGTGAATGACACAGAAATAACAGTAAACATGAGAAGCACAAGGGAGGGCTACCGGGAGAGTGATCATGGGAGTCCTCTTGTTTGGCCAAAACACCTCTCAAAAAACACAAAACTAGCCCCACAGCCACGGTGCCTTTAAAGTAAACAGCACGCTGGAAGTACCACTGGATCTTCATTTGCAAGTACTACTCTGAAACATTCTTGCTCTACCCTGGCAGCAATATTCATATATGTGATTCCCATTACCACCACATTCCTATGAAAACACAGCTTACACGCAAGCACGACTCTGACAGCCACCACACACAGAAGACATAAATACATTCTTTTTCTGAGTAGAGTATGAGCACGACATATCATTAATGTATACGCATCTTGTTGGTCGCCACAGAATTGCGTATCTCAGAGTGTGCTTACTGTTAATCTAACAAAACATCTAACAAACATAAAGCCATCGCTCTTGGTGCCCTCACTTTCGGTTTCGGTGTGCTGCAGCGGCTTTTTAGTTAAGTTATGTGTGTATAACTCTGTGATATTCATTACGTCTTTGTCTCTCACACACAAACACACACAGATTTATTCAGAAAACCATCTTAGTCAAGATTAGACATAAATTAAAATTCATATTTATTTAAAGAAAGACCAAAAAAAAAGAAAAGACTTGTTAATAAGCTGACAGTGACTGAAACTGCAGTGATTCCTAATAGTGTTTCTTTTTAATTGCATGTTTGACACAGCAGAACTTAGAGCTCGTTCACAGCCCAGCGAAAGAATGCAGTATTTGTATTAAGCTGTTAATCTTTAACTGGTAGGCAGGCGACTCAGAGTCGCTCCGCAAACAAAACACTGTTAGAAGTCCATTGTTAAGTCCTGTGAGGAGGCTATGTGAACAGTTAGTCCTCCCTGTTCATTCACTATTATCTTGTTCAGAGAGAGTAATGTCACTGGTCAGTCTCCTAATCAACAGCACATGACCTTCAAGCCTCTGACCAAATTCCATTTTACCCTAATAAACATAGTGCCTTGCAATCAAACTGTGATACTGAACAAGTACAGTTTTGTACTCATACTTTGTTAAGGTGTTTCAATACCTTCAGCTGTTCATCCTTGGCCTTCAGTGCTGCATCCTTCTCCCTGATCATCTCTTTCAGCTGAGCCACCAGCTGCTCCATCTGACCCAGTCTCTCAGTTACCTCGTAGAGAGGGGGTCCACCACCTCCCTGGTCCCCTTGAGGGGAGCCTGGAGCCTAAAACAGAGACCACTGGATGTTAGGTAAAAGGAACTATGGGTGTTTCCAGATTTCACTTTTATTTATGAAATAAATTTATGAAAACTGTCATCAGCTGCCAGCTGTACATGTGTATCTGGAGGGAACAGGGAAAGAGCCTGGAGAGAGCGAAATAAGTAAAGCGCTAAAGTGAGTTTATACATGTTGAGTTTGGAAATGGTAATAGAAGATGGAGGCGGACGAATTGGCTCCGAAAAGAAACAGCACTGGATCCATCGTCTGGCAGTGGTTTGGGTATCGCAAGGAAGATGTTGAATAAATGCTGTTTTGTTAAATTTAACTTGGTTGTGATTTCCCCCTTTTGCACGCTGATGAATATAAGCAGGAATGTTTTGATGCAGGCACATGCTGCAGGGACAACTAGAATCATCATACCGGTGTGATTGTATGTATCAAAGGGTTAAATTGAGCATTTCTGAAGTGCTTTAGAGGAGATTTCATAACATCAAGAAATAATTCTTGTGTATCGAGATATAGCCTAAAAAGTATCGCAATATTATTTATGAACAATATCACCCAGCCTTAGTCTCAATGTTCACACACAACTTGGAGAAGTAATCACTTGTCAAGTGACAATTTTACTTCGATTTGACAGCTAAAAAATACAGAATTTGAGAAAATTACAAAAGCATCTGTTCTATCAATCTTTCTAGTGCACTTTCATCCACTATTCTCCTATTAAAGAAAGACAAACATCAAGCTGGAAGAACTGCACAGCCTCTTGTTTTAGGCCTTTGCACAACAGCATAGGCTACTGTTGATCTGCTCTCAAAAACATCAAAACCAGAAACATTCTGTACAGAACACAAATATGTCTACAAGCTTTGATGGGGTAACAACCCACTGGAAGGAGGAATGTATTCAGACATGAACTTACTCTCAGCAGACGACAACATAAATGTTGAAATTGACACTAAGATTCAGGGTGGAATTAAAAAGGGAGGTTAGCCCTTAGGCTGCAATAGACCAGAGTGGAGGCAAGAAGGGTGGTTCTGCTGGAAGACTTGACGTCTTACACTCTGGCCTTGGTCTCTCTTTGTCACATGTACAAAAGCTTTGCAGCTTGATTATACATATAACTGGTTAGATAAAGCTAAACAATTGTGACTGAAAAGATGAAAGACAACAACAGAGTACTCAACAGCATTGTAAAGTACCTGGCTCACAGTAGAACATTAACTATAGACTGATTCTCTAACAAGTCTCTTGATTCTCTGGTGTGCTGGCATAAAATCATTTTTATCCTTTTTTTCTATCCTTTCATTACCTCTCAAACATCTGTTCCACAGAAAATGTCCAGTTCTAATCTGTGTGTTGGTGAGCCAGTCAAAGTACCTTACAGTGGCACAGCTGAAAGCTTGCCAACCAATGCCAGACCAGAATGTTCAGTATAATCTCCCTAAACACTGTCTGTGTAATCCTCAAGTCTCATAAAGCCCTGTCTCACCAGCTTGGTCTCAAACATCTCTGGACCAGTGAGCAGAGCTCCACACACTGGAGCAGTTAGAAAAGAGGAAAAACAAACATTCACACTCCCAGCATCTGACCTAAAGCCAAGGCATAAAGGGCTAATTCACTGCTTAAATCAACTGTAAAAGGTACTGGACATGATAAACAACCACTGACATGCGCCGGTGAACCTGAAAGTCAAGAGCATACATCTATAACAAGTGCAGTGAGAGAAAACGACTCATTTTACATTCAGCAAATTCAAACAAATGTAAACTGACAATCAAATAAAAAATCAATCAATCATATTTACACAAAGAATTAACTTTTACTTACTCCCTGGGCAGCTCCCGCCTCATCAGTGGAAAACCACTTCAGCATGGTTTAAAGGACAGGCCTAAATATGACACAAAGCAAAAATAGAACATTATAATGGAACACATAAACAAGGGACAAGCAGTGGCTTACTGTGAGAGCAACACTGTAAATGCTCTGGGATATCTGACTAAACTTGCATATCCCCTGCATACCTCACATGATATAATTCTGATTTTGTTCACTGTTGTTTAAAACATGCTATCAGGTGACATGTTGAATTCATATGCATATGCTCACTGACACTGACATCACTTTCAACCATGGCATTCAGCTAGCAACTGCTACAATTGGGAACTTGCACTTCTCAATAACCATAGTTTTAACAGGTCAAAATTCAAATGTCAAAAATGTGCAAAAAATTGAACATAAAATTTAAGCATATATACAACCACACACTACATGCTGTTATGATCAATATTAGGCAGGATGCACTATTTTATATGTTCATATACTGTATGTGAATAATATACTATACTATTTAATATGATCATCCACTATATGTAGATACTATGCTGCGCTATTTAATATGACGACAGACTATATATAGATAGTATGTATGTGGTCTGTATTGCATATTTTGTATGGTGTAGCACATATGTTGTATATTCTCGTGCTAATTGCCAGGTCAAGTTCGTCTGTACCGTGTGCATTTGGTGAATACAGTGATTCTGACTCTGATTTGGACATCTACATTAAGGACAAAGGGGACATTTGAGATATATTTGTTCAAGAGATCTGTAAACAAGAAAGACCTTAGTGACTTACACATAATGACACGAACAGCCCTGACATTACTAATCTATTCAACCACTTAGACCAATAGAATTCATTTCTGCCTAGCAAGGCATGTGACAAGAGAAGAAAATCAGGCCAGACCAGCTCCGCAGCTTTATCACGCATCGCCACCTCGCAGAGATCCTTCCCAAACGTAATCTGTTTGAATATTACTACGTCTTTTGTCGTGTCCAAAAGTAACTGGCCCAACGACACCGAATAAGAGGCCCAGATATGACAAGAAAAGGCGTTCGTCATATTCGTTAGATCGTTTTATTCGCTAAATAATTGACATTCGTGAGCAACACAACCTCGCTTAGCAAATGTTAGTTGGTTTCGACAGACGCACAAAAACTCGTTGTCAGCATGTACGAATGGCTATCAGACACTCACGTTAAATGCTATAAAACATAATAGTACAAATATCATCTTTCCATGTGCTCCACTCGTTTATTTTGCAAGTACTAGCGAGTATTGAAAGCAACCTGAGCTATTTAAGCGAACTAACTAAGCTATATAAGCCGGCCAACGTAGTCCACGCACAGGGGATATTTTGACTTGTTGGGAGCTATATCCGCCCATGCAGGTATAGGACAACACTATTCTTCTACAGTGCTTCACTAAACTGTTTTATCAAATTACTAAGTTCATATTCCGATCAAAGTCTTCTTTCGTTAGTACCCTGCAATAGAAGCACTGTAACAGCTAGCAAAATTAACCTCGCTTGATAAATACATTAAGGTTCAGCTAACGCTATACCACCTAGCTAAGTGGTTACGGTTGATCTGATGACTGATCTGAATGGCGATGATAACCCAAAAGATGCTCCTATCAGCTTCAGAAATCCTTACCTGTATAATGGTGTCATTAAAAGTTTGAGTTGCACTCTTAATCCAGATATTACATGAAACGCTATTTACATATTCCACATGTTTACAGTTATGTTCAGAGGATGACAACACCAATCCTTCCACAGCTGCAGCCAGCCATCTTGGTCAGGTGGGTAAAGAAAACGCAGGCTACACGCATGCGTTGTAAAGGCGTATATACGTGGGTCAAGTTATGAGATGTTTGCCCTATGGTCTGACTGTTGTGTGCCAAGTTCTGGTCTGCTTTACATCAATATATTTGTAATTTGTAAGTTTTTGACACGAAATGGTTTACCGCTTGTCAGCCCTGATCAACCACCCAATGGATCCATAATCCTTAACGTTACTATATTGATCCAGCAATTTTCAGCATAGCCCAAGTCATGCAGAACTACGACTCCTGGTGGGCCCTTTATGCTTCGCACAAATTACAAAGAAATTGAGAGACGACATTTTTATGAAGTTAACAAGGGGTGCTATTTTTTCTGTCTGTACATGATAGGTAAGAAAATATGATGTTGAATTGTTGTCAATCCAACATTTTACAGAAATGATGAAACAGCGTGGAAAGTATTTTAGCATTACAGGTTTCATTGTGCATTGTACAAACTATTGACATTAGTTATGTATGCATGTTCCAGTTGTGTTAATTTGAAAAGTACATTCTACTATAGTAATGAAGCTGATGATTTTAAAAAAGCCAAATGGAAAGAATAAAAGAATAAATAAAGAATGCATTTAATTCGTGGAAATATTTTAAAGTATGTATTACTTTAAGATTCTTTCTTTTTTTTTTTCTTGCATGCTTGGGGGTCTAGGTAATAGATGTCATCCAACATCATCTGATAAGGGAAGAATTCCATGTCATCATCCAGGGTAAGAAGATGGTCATAGATCATTGCAGAAATAATAGATGAAGAAGAAGAAGAAGAACAGTGTCTGCTGTTTGTCAATACGTACATCTTTGGGACACAAAATCTGCCTGCCACTTCAACTTGCAGGCACACGATTTCCATGCCAACAGGCTTCTTAGGGAGGATTTCTTGAAAAATTAAACTGAACTAAACTGAGCTTTTGGCCACCCACACCTGTTGGTTCAGACTAATGTTGAAAGATGCTATCAACTATGGTGAAATGTTAAATCCAGCGAGCACCAAGACACTTTGCCCAAAAACATCCAAGTATACAGTGCCACCAAGGTAGGTGATGGATCTCGAAAGATTATGTTTGAATGAATGGTTATGGACTACCTGACATTTTCACAAGTTTCATAAAACAAATGATCCAGAGTGTTAGCTCTGTGTGTGAAGGCTGCGTAAGATACTGAAAATATGGTATAAATATTTGGGACATTATTTTTGTTTGGTTCATTTATTTTAATTCATAGTACAGGCCAAGTGATGCTTTGACGGATTTGAAAGAATTACCACTGAAAGAAATAAACTTTTCATACATTTGAGACCTAAGTTGCATCTCAGCATATCATTTCTTTTGCACACTCTTCTTCATTCTTCTCTCCTCTTTATGAACATTTTACCCATGATCTGCCCTTTTTCTCTTATTGTCAAAAGCCCTTTAGCTCTTACTTCCATAGCTCTTTAGCCATTCTGAGAAATCATTTGATGTGATTGACTACTGTATAATCACCTCTATAAGTCTGAAAATGAAATACCCGAGAGTTCATGATCACAAAAGTACTGGTAATGTGTCAAAAAATTGCTAATATTAGAAAAAGGCTGTACAAAGTTGGTGGCTTCAGTAAAACCCAGAATTGATCAATTTGAATTGGGATGTCTAAAAATACATTAACTTTCAAAGTAGCATGTCAAGATGGGCCATGCATTCAACCCTAACACTTCTGCCCCGAAACCAGGGTTCAAATTACTGAGGCAATTGGGGGGGGTCCGCCTATGGTATATAGCCCTGGAGAAAAAGTTGACCCCCCTGATTGTCACTGTACAATTCGCACTCTGTCCAAAACTGTCTCCTTGTTTAAAAGGCAGTGACAGGTGACAGATGGAAAATACCCTGATGCTGTTCATTTTTTTTTTAAATTTGTGAATATTCCTGTTCTCTGATGAATTACTTAGCTGTTAGAAGACAAGATCAATTGTTACATTTAAGAATAAGCAAGTATAATCTGGAAAAAAAAACCCTCATCATTTTTCAGAAGTCCTGTGACCTGTGAACGAATGTTTAAAGTGTTCCCCGAGTTTGCATGTGCATTGTCCATGTAAGGCAGACTTCAGATCAAAACAGGTCCTTCATGTCTCTTGCACTGTGTCCAATTCAAATGCTCAATTTATGGAGTCATGAATTTTTCCTCAGCTGTTGAATGAACCAGCTACTTGGTCGGACATCCAGTTTGAGATGCTCTAATACCCATTCATCTTTCTGAGCACCATCCAAGAACTCCTCCAAGGAAATCTGACCTGCAAAATTAGACAGAGCCAAAGTCACTTTACTATAATTACAAGGTAAACTGCTTTTGAGGAGCATAACCAGTTCATTTTATTTAACTAAACTGCAATGCAATATAAGTAAGCTCAAATATGAAAAGAATGTGATGACATTTGAATGACTATGTCATAAAAATGTAAAATAAATGAAATAATGTGCAAGATAAAATGAATATTTCTATATACCATTGTATAATTTACCAAATTGTCACTGCAGATGAACAGGTTCACGCATTGGTGGTTATTGTGAGTTGGACATACCATCATTATTTTTGTCAACAAGTTCAAAGATCCTGTCACATATCTGATTAGGGTTGAGGCCTTCACAGGCAGATGGGTTTTCGTGTGTCTTCAGCTTAGAGATGATCTGCCAACAGTTAAAGAAGACAGAATAATAATGATAAAAAGTTAATTAGCCTAGTTACAGTTATAACGCCCGTCTGGAATAAATATTTGCAGGAAACACAGTCCAAACACCAGGGTAAACACCATCAAAACCAAAACTAGACAAAATGTGTCTCTGCCTACTTGTTACCGTCTTGTTTGTTAACATTACTTACAAACGTAAATCCAACTAAACGACTTGCAATTAAAATTTCTTTTATGAACCTCAATATTGGGTACACTTGCGAGCTATGGAAAATAAGACCTGTTATGAACACCAACCTACCAACTGTTCATGATAATGAAATGAATATTATGGCAAACTAGTAGCCTACCAATAGTTTACTCGCTTTTGTGCGTCACCAAGAATTTAACCTTTTAAGAAGCCACGACCTGACTTCATGGCCTCTTTGAACAACTCTCAGCAAAGGTAAACAACTTTAAGCCTGCTTAAGGTGGTAAGTAATTATAAAGTATTTCTCTCGTGCGCGCGCCCGCGCTCTCTCTGTCTGTCTCTGTCACTGACCTAGGTCCTAGTAGAAACATTCCGACGGTTCCCAACAATGATCTGTTGAAATTAGTTCAGAGAGCTCAGAAACTTCACACATACACTCACAGTCCGAAGCCTATCGAAGAAAAGTAAGTGATGTGCTTACCTTGACTATATGTATCACCTCGCGTCTGTCAAGCCGTCCATTTCCATCTCTGTCATACACCTTAAAAGACCATTTCAGTTTATCCTCCAGCCTACCGCGGAGAACCAGGTGGACTGCCGCCACATACTCCATGAAGTCTATCGTGTTATCCTATGGAAAGGCAATAATACATTAGCCGCTTAACATAATACTGTCAGAGTCGTGCTCAGATTTGACGATTCACGTCCAGTTAAACCAGGTCTGCTTGGAGTATTTTTCAAGGCATTAAAGTTATCTTCAGTCGAAATCATTATTTGGTGAGCAATTGTACATTATACTTAGCAACATTCAACAATTTTTTGACTATTAATCTGACACAGAGTTAGCGACAGAACACATTAGCGTTTCGCGCCCAGCGCTTTACTAATTGCACAGTAAACAGGTAAACGACCTAATGTTTGTCGCCTCCCTTTGGCGTACTCACTTATACCTCTGTTCTTCCTAGAGTCCGCTCATTGTTAACCCATGAAGCACCCGCAGTTTAATCTCCGTAATGTTTCACAGGTGCAACCTCTAGGTTACTCTCAAAACTGCCCAAATTTGCCATCTATTCAAATATACTGCACCTACCTGGTTCGTATCGAAAGATCTGAATAAGTTTTCTACGTAAGCACATTCTTCTGCTGTTGAGTCGCTAGAGATTCCAAATATTTTCTTGAACTCATGTAAATGCAGGTTTCCGCTGGGACATTCGCTGGCAAATTTCTTATACAGTTCCTGAATCTGCGTTAGAGCCACCTCCTGATCGATCTCACTTTGTGACTGACCCATGTTTGCACAACCCACTAACGCCAACACTACTCACGGTTCTCTTTATGGACATTTTCTATAAACGCACGTCATCCTGCCCTGACTGATAGCCCACGTCTTCTATCATCTGACGACAGGAGTTAGACCACTTAGCCCATTTACAGTAAAGTCGGGTGGATTATCAGTAGAGTGGTACAGTCTATTTTTAGATTTTGCGACTCCAATCCAATGTTCTTTTACTTTACTAATCTTGAATAATCGTGCTGACCGCGTGGAGGGTCCTTTTCAGTCTATTTACAAATAGGCTACATTCACAAAATATTTAGGTGAGCCCTCGCCACTAAACGTGTCATGCAGACCTAATCTCTGCAATTTCTTGATCTTGATATCAAAGTACTTAATTGTCATTAACCTCTTTCCGAGCTACTGAACTTTTGAACTCCTCTTAAGTGATGGTTCCTACCACCAGTTACTGAAAGCCTGATCCATAAAGAAAGTCTAATTAGAGGTTTCTGAGTTTGCATTACACTTTTCACAAAACAAAAGGGTCTATCACTGTGGGTACACCTGATTCTCCTTATTCTCCCCATAGAGTGTCTAACTTGAGACTGGAAACACTACTTGGTGGTATTTAAATGCTGATAGACCCAACTTGATACAGTTGGCAAAGAGAGGGGCACTGCTTGGACAGGGATATGTTTGAGGAGATTAGATTATCAGATTCTGGCAAGCAGGTCATTGTTTTCTATTAAATGTATGTTAGGTATTCACCATAATAAGAAAGCGCAAATGTCATCTCAGTTAATGCACACACAAACAAACAAACAAACAAACAAACAAATAAAACAGAAAAAAAGAGGTAAGGGTTACTGTTTACTAACATAAATAAATCATCTGAAAATCAAAATTGGTGTCTTAATAGTCATTAAAAAGAGAGTACATATATTTGTCATTATTAAATGCAATGTAGACAATTTTATTTATTCTATTTTTAATGATTAATGGCTAAGAAACCAAAAAAATGGAGTCATAAAAGAATAAGTTCAGAGAGCAGTGGTTCTTCAAAACAGATTTTAATAAATACATAGACACATACATACATACATACATACATACATACATGCACAATATAATGACATTTAAACACATAAGGTGCAGTGTGCTCTTCACCTATGCCAGCAACGTTAAGGTGACATACAATTAAGTCTCTTGTTCTTACTGGGTTATTCACAGTGAACAAAGAAACTTGTGTACCATCACAAAACATTATACACAGGCAATATGGACCTGATTTGTGAAACCCTGTGCAAGTGCAAGTTGTTTTACTTCCCACAAATCAAGTGACATCATTTGGCCAAGGTTTTTGTAGGGCATGAATCACATCACTGGCCATGTTAATGCTTTAACATGTGCTAGTAATTTTAACATATGCAAGCATTATTACCAATCAAACCCTGTGTATTTGTAATATATTTTCTGTCGTGGGACAGGATAGGATAGCTGTCATGTGGTCTAACATACTCTCTCAATCCCCATAGCAAACAGACAGAAATTTAGTACTTTCAAACAAATTTTCCAGTAACTCAATATTAGACTCCTGTCCCACAAAATATTTCTGGAGCAACAGTAGTTATAATATGGCAGCTGAGATGTGTGGTAGTAATTGAGTTGTGAAAGTTTAAGGAGAATAACAACACTGATTCAGCATTTGACAGGTAAAAGCAGAGTAATAACACTGTAGTATCAATACTGTCAATGAGACAGTGCACACTGGGTTCTTTTTAGGTATGGGTAAATCATAGACATCATTCTTATATGTACAAGACCATTTTGACGCTATACTTCAAATTGATTAATTCTTGATAGAAGAAAGTATGGTTATACTTACTAAATCCTGTTTCATCAGTGCTGTATAAGCACTCTGGTACACCAAATATTGGACTGAATAAATGTATGTAGTGTTACCTTTAAACTCCACAATTAAACTGCTCTCAATATTTTGAAACTCATACTTGATAAAAACATCCTTCTTGTCCACAGCACTCATCATGCTCAAACGCCAGCGCTGTGCTCCTGCATAAAGCAACTCATGAGAGAACAGGATAACACAGCCAGTCCTTTCAATCTGCTGAATGGATTGGTTAAATACACACAGCCAAAAACACAGGTCTATGTCACCTGAATGATAAACCTCTTCATGTGCTGGCAATGTGTCAGGGGCTCTTGTTCCAGTTCTGCACCACCCAACCACCGGCATTCACATCCAATTTGAGAAGATTCATAAGCCATTCATCTTTCTGTGCACCCTCCATAAACTCTGTCAGTGATATCTGACCTGGAAATTGGACAGAGGAAATATGTAAAACTGTTTCTGTGCAAAAAGTGTTTAATTTGGTGACTGAAAGGGTGAGAACTCATTAATTAATTAACAGTGCTGGCAGACTCACCATCCTTGTTTTGGTCGACCAGCTCAAATATTCGGTCACACACTTCGTGGGGTGTCATGTTCATATCTGTGTTATGGATCTTGATTTTGTAAATAATCTTAAAGGTACAAAGAGAAAGCAGTGATTTAGAGTCATTATTTTACTGTAGGGCTTCATGTTTTATGCCATTTTTCTCTTTGCATTGTTACACACTTTAGTTGTACATATAACTTAAAATGCAGGCATGGTATGACCTATTCCCTATGATCCTATATGACAGTTTAAGGGGATGGCATAATAGCCAGTGGGTATTTGAAGCCCCTTTATCTCATTTTCTCCTCACTAATCCTTCGAACAAGTTCAAACTCTTAACACCATTGGCGCTCGTCCTAAGAAAGCCATGGTTATATAATGCAGCAGAGACTAAATTAGCACCTTGCCAAAAGGGGCTAGTATTTAGCCAGACCACGGCAAAAATCGATTAGTAATCTTGGGCATCAGTACACTACATATATATAAAAAAATCCATTAGTGTATTTGTAAATTTTGTTTGTTTTTAAATATGAATTTAGTGTATTGGCCTACACTACTAAATATTGGCGAGACAGTGAAACATACAATATTCCAGAGATCTCTCATTATCTACGTTACAAAAAAAAGTCTACTCTTTTACCCTGATGATGTGCTTCACTTCTTGCCGATCGAGGCGCCCGTTACCGTCTCTGTCATAGACTTTGAAGGACCACTTCAGTCTGTCTTCAAGCCTCCCCCGAAGTACGAGATGCAGTGCCGCGACATACTCCATAAAATCTATGGTTTTATCCTGAGGATGATAAAATGCAAAAAAGAAAACATACCTTTGCATCGCACTACACAATGATTCGTACCGACTCTGTAGGCTACTATGAATCTAGACTATTTTATGCAAAATTCACAAGAACTAATATTACCTGATTAGAGTCGAATGAGTTGAAGATGGTCTCTATGTACAGGGATTCCTCCTCGCTTGTGCTGCTGACGCCGAAGATCCTTTTGAATTCATGCAAATGTAAAGCTCCACTGGGACATTCTTTCATAAATGTTGTACAGAGTTCTTGAATTTGCGCAAGTTCCACTTCCTCCTGATCCACACTTTCTGCTTGACCCATAATTTCTAAATTTTGTGAGAACGAACACGCAAACAAACTAAAAGCAGCGGCGTTGGTCTCTGCACAGATATTTCTTGTGTTCGCTGGCGTTGGGAAAAAGTGGCAAAACTAAACTGGTTGGCCCACTTACTGGGATAGCTTCAACGACGTAACGAGAGATCTACGGTATTATAAAACGCTTCAATCTCATTTTCTCGTTAATCCCTTGACCCCTCGTGAACATGCTGAAGTAAAGAGAGTATATACTGTTGCCCGGATTAACTTCAATAGAGCATGAAATGTCTCACGTGCGCACAATCTACCTATGTAGTGGAGAAGAGGGCCAAGACGCAAAAGCATGCTGTTATTCGGGGAGCAGAATTGCGTTGGGCGAAAGAAATCACCTGCGTCATTTTCATTTTAATGATTTTACTCCTTCGCAAAAATTTCTGATCAAAATTTTATAGTCATTTGGAGGTAAACAGAACAAACAATCGTTGCCACTGGATATCGCAATCAAATCGATTTGTTCTTCAGATTGGTTTAGATTTGTTGTTCGACTTGGCACCACTGAAACATATAAACTCATGTAGATATTTGCATATTTGTAGAATCAGTCAGAACAATTCAAGGTTATCTTTCTCATCACTGTATGGTAGGATAACAAAATAAACCACTGTAGGCTACCTCATAAAACCCACCACCACGTACAGCAATTCTGGCTATATATTTTTTTGTGTTTAAAAATTGAGAGCTTTTACCAGGATCACACTTTCCTAAACATTTTTTCTCCTAATACTGCGCTCGCGCGTGTGTTTATTAATGTAACTAGTTGGTATAGAATAAATGTTTCTTTTAGGTGTATTCATTATAATACTGAAATGTCTGTGTTTGTTTGATCAGTTTCTTCTTATGTGGTAACATCTGCACTGTAGGCATTTAGCTGCCATGGTTAGGCTAATCGAATGATGTAATGCCTCTTCATTATTTAACAACTTCATTATCTCATGTCAATCAGTGTTAAAAGGTTTGTATGGGTGCATATTTATTCTACTGCTTATTCTGCATCAGACAAGGTGCAAGAAATTAAGTGGGAGAAGGAAATAATTTACGTTTTTTGTATTCCCCCAACATTTTTCATTTGTAAAATACTAAAAAAATGCAAATGTGACGTAGTATTTTACTATGAAATGAACCCAAAACTAATAGTTAAAGAAAGTATCCTTGACCATAGCTAATATTTTAACATTTTTTTAAAAAATCTGATTAGAATATGACTTGAATATGATTTCTTCAAACCTTATGAGGGTTCAAAATCTAATTATCTTGGAATTTCTTGAATGGTTCCCAGTATGTCTTCACACGTGGGTCATTGACAAGGCATGCATTTTTGTGCCTGAATTAATGGTTTTCTCTGTATTAAATTATGGTACAATATCTTTTTCATGAGGAACATTTCTTTGTGTATGAGACTGGCTTGTTTCAAATGCCCCCCAAACGGTGTGTAAAACGACAAATTTGCCCCTCCTGACATGCACCTGAATGCGTACTTAGAGGTATTTTTTTTTCCAAATGATTATGTTGCATTTATGATGTCGATTTTTAAATGAAATCGCGTTTAGGATATTATGTTGTAAGCGAAAATGAGAAGCCAGAATGGCAAAGAAATAGCGGCATCCAATGGACAGCGTGAAGAATTACAACCATGGGGAATACTCGTGTTTGCATAAAAGGTGTAACATTAATCATGTGTACCCTTAAAAATATCAAGAGGCGATTAACCGCTTAGTTAAAATGTGCAACATCTTTATTTTCTGAATTTGGCTATCCGTTTTCATTCAGTCGTTTTCTTTGTTGATCATTTTTTCAGATATTGCTTTAATTTCTTCACGTACAACAACACCCAAAATACAATGCACCATACTTTTCTTTTGCAGTTCATTACACTGTCTGTCCTTCTCTATGGGCACTTCATATGTTACACCAAAATTTCTCACCAAGCTCCACTGACATAATTCTTACTTTACATGTATTTCTGCTTTTCTTACAATTAAAACGACTTCACATTCTGTGTTGTGGTAGCCTTTTTGTGACTGATTTGGCAAGTCTTTCAAATGTGAATTTTAGATACATGGAATCATACTCATGCCAGACCAGTGGCTTCTGGTGTCTACAATACGTCTATCTCTTGGAAAAGGCTTTAACTTTAATAGTGAAGGTTAGATGTCGTGCAGTTTGACTTAAACTTTCAGGGATGCCACTCAGTCCTGAGAGTTTTGCTGCTTTTCTTAAGTAGAGACATTTTTTTTTACACAGGGGATAGGTATATACACTCCTCAGCCAGTTGAGGACCACACCACAGTGGTGGGCTGATATGAAATCTAGCAAGACTCCTGCCCTCCAGGATTTGTGTACCCCTGCTGTACACCATGCAAACCCTGACTGATAGCTATTTGGCAGTAAAACTAGTCAGAACTAAACTTAAGGAGATAAAGTGGCTGGTAGGATATTAATGAAGCTTTAGGAAAAGTGATGGTCTAAATGAAACAATAGACTGGACACATTTGTGAGTTGTCAATATTTAATAACTTTATGTGATGCTATGCAGCCTTCAATTAACTCATTAAAGTAAGAAAATATACATGAAAATAAAGATTTTTGAAAGAAAAATAAATGCACAACATTACAAATCTAAGTGCAGTTTCTTTTGATATTTCAACAGTATCTCTTTGCATCCTACAATCAGATAACGTTAGAATTAGTACAATTCAGATTTATAAATGTATTTGTACAGTTACAGTACAATGTATTGAACAAAAGATGAAGATCTGTCAATAGAGGTGCAAGCTATAAATTATTATATATCCAAACACTAAACAAGTCCCAAAATTTAAACCCATGTCTTCTAATGTTTGGCCAGTGCAGAACATGTTACTTACAGAGGGGTGGCACTGTGCATAAATACAAAAACTACAATAGCAATTGATGTGATGTGACCACAAGCCCATTTCTCCCCATTCCATTCAGTCTGGCTCCATTATTGGCATAATGACGATAAAAATCAGTTGTGCACTTTGTATATTTAACAGTACATGACCTAACAAGGTAATACATCAGCCCAAATTTTGGTACAATGAATTACAATATTACACAAAATCCTGGGCCATGAGGAATAGTTGTGATGTATTAAAATAGTAGTATTAATAATGTTGTTTCTACATGTGTGGTTATATTCCTTTTGAAGGATGTACTTTACTGGATTTATCCTCTTCATCATTTCAGGCACATTCACACCCACTCTAACAACAGAGTCAAAGGCATGATGAGCCATTCTCTCTGTGCAGCTGAAGGATCAATGCAGTAAAACACAACTCATCAGAAATTCATTCTACACAATGCCAAACTGAGCCAAATCGCTCAGCTCCATGTCGCCAAATGCCTCCCATGGGCAGACTACAGCTGCATCTGTATGTGTGAAAGATAGAGAGAGAGAGAGAGGGAGGGGGGGAGAGAAAGAGAGAGGGAGACAGACAGACACAGACGAGGTCAGCTGAACATATAAACAATGTATATGAAAAACAAACTAAAAATAAGCACAGTTTGTTATATCAAACATTTGCTCACCTCCCAGGCCATCCATTCCAGGAACATCATCAAACCTGCAGAAGACATGAAACTTTATAGTAATCTTTACATTAATCAGAGATGTAGAAACAGTGTAGATTTTTAATCTGAATTGTATGCATATATGTCTGTATATGTCTATGTGTGTCTCTGTGTTATATGTGTGTATGCATGTGTGTGTGTGTGTGTAAGTGTGTGTGTGTGTGTGTGTGTGTGTGTTTGTGTGTGTGTGTGTCCTACCCTTTCTGTCCAGCCTTGGGGGCCTTGCTCTTGAATTGCCTGGTCTCCTTCTGCTTGAATTTGGGGGGAGCCTTGGCACCACCCTCTCCTGCTGCTGCATTCATCTCTGCAGGACAAATGAGATGAGAAAGTAGATCATCCAACACTGAAAAATCATTTTATTTCCATCAGCAGTTCTGATTCAGTGTGGGTTTATAGGAAATTCCGTCTGTGGGGTGTAATCCTTTGTAAAATATCTATCAGACATTAGTGTCATTGAAAGACTATACTTCTACTATGACTCACTATGCCACATAAAAATCTAGATGGAGATGGAGAGAGTGAGAGAAGAAGTGAGAAAAACTAAATAAAATAAAAACAAACAAACAAAAAACCCCAAAATAAAATGGGAGACTGTGGCATGGTATACACCATTAATTGTGAGAAGTTTGTCATGCCAAAATATTTTAATTCATCATCACTTCACGTTGTTGTTTTTCTAGTCTTTTCTCAAATGATTGCTCACTTTTTCTCTTCTTCCTCTCTCGTGGGCACGTGCAGTTGGTAGTAGGCAAGGTAAGCAACTTCATAAAATGAAAGTGCATGTGTTTTGGAATGGTTTTCTAGATAGAACATGCTATTAGCAAGTTCATGATTGTTTGTTTTCAGAACAAACAACTCTGCTATTAGAAATTCATCCAATATTTTAAAAGCGAGTGACATCTGAACAGCACAGATGGGCCATTTATTCTCAGTAAATTTGTTGGGTTGCTCTTTGTAATATTGCTTTTAGTTTGGTTCGCTTACCCAGAGGAACTGCCCACTGCACGTGCCTACTCGCCATGCATTAACTGAAAGACAAGGTTCTTATCAACACAGATGGAAATGATTATATGACCGGCATCAGTATGTGGAGTTGTAGTTCCCATGATATGCTTTTGCAATGCCCCTCAGTCACACTTAGTGATAATGTGCTATCTGTAAACTCAGTGCAACTTTAGTCTCTGGTGAAGTGGATTGAGAAAATGATAATAATAACGGTCTTACTAATTTGTTTTTCATGAGCTTTGCTGTATTGGCTTTTCAAATGGCAAATAAAACTCAACACATTCTCCTCTGGAATCTTTTCTTGAATCTAATGTTTTTAAAGCAAACATTCCGTAATTTGACAGTTTAAACACAAATATTTATTCATCCAAAGGTATTCTTTCAAACATCAAATATATAGTTCTATCAGTAACTTTCACATTAGATATTTAAATCTGGCAGTTTTTCTTCAATATTTTACAGCTACTGAAGCAAAAGGCATTTCTTACCTGAATCTTAAATGGGTAGTTGTCTTGGAACAGAAAAGTCCAACCTCTTGGTTTGTCTTGTTTTAAAACTCTGTTCAGCTGTCCTCCTTATATTCCCTCTGACTTATAATCCCTAATACATAACAAGGCTGTTTAGAACAAGAGAGGAGTATATTTTGGACCAAGTCTTAGTGTTCTAAGCCTAATCAGTACACCTCCATAGGCTGCTTCTATTTGGTGGGTGGGTTTGTGGTGAACTCTGACTTCAGCCTGGCTTAGTCTTATGGTTAGCCATTTAAAAAAACATGTACACAAATGCATAATTGGTGTAATTTGTAACAGATGCAAGTATGTCTACAAAAGTTGGTGTGTTGGAGTCTTTGGTGATGTCATTGTAATGTAGACAATGCTTGTACATTTGATGTAAAAACAAACATTGTGAAGAATAAGAAGTTATGAAATCTTAACTCTATGCATCACAGTTTCAAAGGCTTTTCTATGCTTATTCAAGCACACAAGCATAGAAAATATTATAAATATCTGTATAAGGATAATACATTCATTCATTCATTCTCATACTTTCAAACTCTTGATTTGTTTTGCTTCATGTGCTTACATTTAACATAGCTAAATGTAGTATGCGCATTTCTCCTTTATTTCATAAAATTGCACCTTTTAGCTCTGACCATGTGCTGAAGCTGGTATAGGTTACACCGGGACTCTAACACGGTCCCGTGATGTCGTGGCGTGGCAACAATGCATGATGTACAGTTTTATGCACAGTATGTTCTGACCTCATTCTCTTTTGGCAAGCACGTAATCTTAAAATGGACAACACAGTGACTGAATTCTGTCCAGCACAGCAGAGAGCAAGCAATCATAATCCTCCTCATCTTCTTGCGTACCAGTTACTGCAAATGGTCCTAATGTAAACCCATCTAATCACCCAACACCTTGGATCTCTCACAGCCCCAGATACCCTCTGTCTGCCAACAAAGCACATTATCTTCTCTGCCGTATTACATTGCACTGAGGCGCAGAGGAATTACCAGTGCAGAGGAGGACAGTCGTAGCATCACTACTATAGTTGGACTTCACTCCCTAAAGACTATGTCAAGTCCTCTTGTACAGCTATTGTCTCTGTTCTGCACATTGCACCTCGTCAATTAATGTTTCTAACAGATGAGACTTTTTGTGCCTGCACGATCATGATCATCGTCTTCTTAGTGAATTATTACTTCTCATACTCACCTCATAATCACAGGCTCATTTCCATACGAAATATATCACAGTAGTCCTGATTTAAGTCAAGATTTATAATCATTTATATGAGGCTAAGTTTCAAAAATAATATCTTAAATATTCAGCGTTGTGAATGTAAATGTAAGTATTTGCTCAATGCCCCAAGCCAATTCCCATATATATATATATATATATATATATATATATATATATATATATATATATATATATATATACACACACACACACACACACATATGTGTGTGTGTGTGTGTGTGTGTGTGTGTATATATAATATTAGTATTAGTTTTTAACCAAATCTTCAAGGCTAAAACTGGAACAATCAAGAGCACTTTGAATGAAAAAATGAAAGTCATGAATAATTATAAAAGCAGAAATCACCCCAAAGCTATGGGTCTGTAACATATTTTAACCTGGCCTATATTATCTTAAGATAGAAGATGACAGATTTTAGACCTACCCAGACTATATGAGCAGAGCAGAAATTAGACATGCACATACCATGTATAGACCACAGCCCTGTATTTTAAGAAGGCTGAGTGCAGACTTAGAGCAAGATCACCTCAAATGGCATTAGGTCTATTATGGGAGCAATGTTATGTGAATCTCAAAAGGCCATATAAGGTTTTGTTGACTAATAACAATGCAGAAAAAAAGACAAAATAAGTTATCATTGGCTGTCCCATGACTGTGTTCAACTTTGTCTCCATGTGCTACCGTAAATAGATCAGTAATACTGTCTCACATCTTAAGCAGATCTAACCATGGAACTTTCCCCTAAAATTCTGAACCTCATAATATTTTGTCCCAAGTTGGTTGAAGGAATCAGCTTTTTTATGTTATATAAGGTCATTTATTATATATACATTCTAATTAAGTACCAAGAAAGAATCATTCAAATGTCTCCTGACTGAACATAGTATACTGTATTTATTGAATACTTATAAACATTTATGGAGTTAGTACTGCTATTTCAATTATATGTAATGCACTTCTCTCTTGTTGGAATGGTCTCCAAACTGGCTGGTTTAAAATGATTTGTCTTGTTCATGTAAGTGGATATGGGTATAATCAACTAAGCATTACGGAGTTGAAATGAACAAGAGTTTGGCACTGTATGTGAGCCTCTAATGTGAGACCTAATGTTACTTCTATTGCTTTACCCAGATTAAATTATTATAAAGGACCATATCCTATATTTTGGAAAATATGAATAGCACTGCGAACGACCAGATGAACACAAAAATAAAGATATTTATTAGAGTAATGTGATAGTTGACAAGTTCCTTTTGATTGATCTTTTGATGGGCATAAAACAACAATATACTCAGTTATATAAACTACCCTGAAAATACAAATGATTGTACCGGTAGAAGATATGATGTTCTGTACAATCAGTTCAAATGAGTGACAGATTCAGATTGGTGTTTAAAATGACTCTGTTCATCCATTGCTAAAGTTTACTTTGACCTACCAAACACATACAGATTTAGATAAATAAAATAAAATGTCAATTACAGATAACATCAACAAAATACAGCTTAGATAACATATTTTGACACTGTCAACCCCATATCTTAACCCATATTTTGGTACAATGGTTTACAATATTACACAGAAAATAGGGCTGTATGGGAAATAAGTGAAACAGAAGCACAATTAGTTTTATGAGGTATCCATGAGACCAGACAGTTTGGGCTAGAGTAGAGAATACATTAATCCTTTAGTTAAACAGAAAAAGAGAGCGGTTGCCCAGGTCTGGTCCTTGGGGGCTGCTGTCCAAAAGGATCTCCTTCCACTTCAGCAAGACACTTGATGTGCTCCAGTTAAGACTAGAACTGGTCCAGCTCTTCCAAAAGTCCACATCCAAAGAGTGGAACAGCTCAATTAAAATCAGAGAAAGCTGCTGGAATGCAGCCCACAAGAACATAGATCTGGATTGGCTCTCTAAACAATGCCAAACTGTGCCAGATCACTAAGCTCCATGTCGCCGAAGGCCTCCCATGGGCAGACCACGGCTGCATCTGAAAAAGAGAGCGAGAGAGAGAGAGAACGAGAGAGAGACACACACACAGAAAGAGAGACACAGAAAGAGAGAGAGAGAGATGTGGTCAGCTGAGCATACAAACAATCTATATGAAAATAAAAACAGTTTCTTACGTCAAATGTCTGCTTACCTCCAAGGCCATCCATTCCAGGGACGTCATCAAACCTGCAGTGCACATGAAGTGTTTTAGAAAGTTTTGCATTAATCAGAAATTTAGAAATAGTGCAGATTTGTAATATGTACAGTGTTATTTGGTGTATGCGTATGTATGCATGTGTGTGTGTGTGTGTGTGTGTGTGTGTGTGTGTGTATGTCTGTGTGTGTCTGCGTTTGTGTGTGTATGTGTCCTACCCTTTCTGTCCAGCCTTGGGGGCCTTGCTCTTGAACTGCCTGGTCTCCTTCTGCTTGAATTTGGGGGGAGCCTTGGCACCACCCTCTCCTGCTGCTGCATTCATGTCTGCAGGTGGGGGATGAGAGAGAAAGAATCAACAAGAGACAATAAGACAAGGCAATACGATGATTAGATGCAATTAGATTAGATCTTAATTAAGATTACAATAGATTAGATCTGCATACACAAAACATAAGCCCATTGCCATCAGTGATATTTGCGATACACCTTACTGGTAGCCTGCACGACTAAGACCCTGTTAAGCCTCTACCACTAATTCAATGCCTTTAACACATTAACTCCTTGGCTTACTAAAATGAGGATCTGTACTAAAGCTGTAAGGCCAGTCCAAAGATCATAAGTCACTTTAGTGAAGACATTGCGTAACACAACAGACTCAGGTGAGGCGGCTTAGTTCCAGAGTTATACAGGGTCACTCCCTCTCCATGATGCTCTGTAACATGTCCTAAACATCAAAACAACTTAAGATCTCTTTCATCGTGTCTTGTTTGGCTTCATTTACAAAACCTCAGACAATTACTGAAGGAAATGGTATAAGCAAATATTGATATATTTAAATATTTATATGTACTGGTCAAAGTTAACAGCACTTAGATAGGTGCTGCAACCTACTCTGAACTTATCATTTTTTAAGAACAAACAAACAAATACTACAACATTGCCTTATCTTTTAATCTTTGCAAAATATCAGCGCTCAGGTCCCATAGTTTTAAATTGTTAGTAATTCAAAATTCTCTATGAGTCCTACCCTTGTCCTACCTGGTTTGTGTTGTTGGGTTGGTTTAAGTCCACAAAAGTGAACCTCCTTGGAGGATGAACAAAGAAGGAGATGCAAAACAAAGATGAAGGGGTCCTTCTCTTTCTTTCTGCAATCTCTCTGTTCTCGCTCCACTCTTCCTGTCCCATCTTTATATACCTGCTCTCTGTAATCTCACATACATAACAAGAGTGGGGAGAGGAGTGGTGTGGACATAAGTAGAGTAATAAGATCAAAAACAGTAATCCCAATGTTCTTCATGCTGGAACATGCTAAGTCAGGCTTTGTCTGTTTTCCATCCGAGTCTGTCAGGGGCCAGGAGTCAGTTACACTTGAACCTGTCGTAGATTCCTTCAAGTCAGTTATTTCCCCATTCTGCCTACAAAGAAATTTACCATCTTTGTTTTCTTCCACAAAAGCAGCTCACTGTTCAGTTGCCATGGCTTTTGCCATAAATGCTCTCCAATTCTATTTGGGATTGCTATATGCCACGTAACTGTAACTGCAAATTACAGTAATGCACATTACAATAGTGAGTATAATAGTGAGTATATTCCTTTTGTTGGTGTGTTTGCAGGACAGCAGCCGTATTTCAGACCCATGTTGAAGTGAAAGTTTGCTGTGCCAGTAATAGCGGTAGTAAGACAATTAATACACCATAATACACTGCCCTTTCCATTTACATGCATATTACAGTTCTCTGGTGCATTAGTTGTCATGTCTGTGTATGTAAATTTGTCTAAAATTTTTGGGAGTACTACAGATTATTTGAAAATAAATATTACTCAGATATTTTTGATAGAATGATTTGCAGACCTATAATTGCGGTTACTGTTCTGCTCAGGGTTTTGAGAGTTTACATAAACACTTTGCATGTTTCAAACAAGATGAACATATGAATCCACAAAGCTGAGAAATTACGGACTCAGTTTTTACATGGGATTCTGGGACCACACTCATGCACCATGTGGGAAATAGTCATTTATATTTAATATTAATTTAAAATAAAATATAATTTATTTAAATAACCTTTTATTTAAATACATTTAAATAAACGTAACTTATTTAATCAAATTTTAAAGAGGACCTGTGCATGTGACATGATGAAATAACAGTATGTGCATTAACTCAGCAATGGTATTTTTATATATGACCTGCTTATGGGTCACATGTTTTTACCTTAGTTAAGGTAACGTCAATACACACTCTTCGAGATGTTACATTTTTAAATGCCAAAGATGATTATCCTCTTAGAAGCTTACCTGCTGGCCTATGAGCTATCAGTGTGCGACAGGGAAGAAGTGCAGCGTTTACATAAGCACTTCTTAATTAAATAATTAAATAATAATTAAAACTAAAGCAACAACAAAAAACCCTAAAACTCTACAACAAGACTCTTTGTTGAGAAACTCAAGAGATCATGATAATGAAGCTCACTGAGCTTAATCCAGCATTCAGTTGAATAAGTTCACCCAGGGATGCAATCCTCCATGGTTTTCTTTGTTTATTTTTATATGCAACAAGCAAACAAGCAAACAAACAAACAAACAAACAAAAACCTGCGACGACATTGACTACAGTGCACCATATCACCTGATTACTGCTTAAAGAGCAATATGCTTCTCTTTAATGTTTACTGAAATAAGCCTTCAAAGACTTTACCAGTGGTTGTTAACACATTAACAAATATTTCTTAACACACGAGAGTTACATAGTGGACCAATGTACAATATGTTGGAAAACATTAAACTGCAAATGGTACAAGCCCCTGGTTGCAGTACACATTGTTTGTAGCGTACTTATACAGCATTCTCACATGAGCCGACAGCATTCCCAATCTGGCACACATTGAAAGGCATAACAGCATTCTCAACAAATAATCAAATATTCTCAAATATTCAAAGTTTGTTTACAGTCCTAGTGTTTTGCTGTTTCATGGTTGATGGTCACTTTCCAAGCAGTTTACCAGCACAGTTTTTTTTCCCCCAGGGAGCGCTAAATGAGCTAACCCTGATGATAAAGACAGATGAAAATACCCTCTTCCACTGTTTCAGAGCTAAGTGAACAAAAGGGTCTTCTGTAATAGTCTCTTGCCTTCTTACATTGTATTGCAAATGACCTTGAGACATTCTTCAAGTCTTTAGTTAGTTTCTTCAGGAGTACATGTTGAATGTGTTTCTTGCTTAGTCACTTTTAATCCATTTGACTTTTTTTGATGACTGTGCAACCAGCGGCTTGGGTTCACGTCCAACTTCAGAAATCCGAGTACCCATGGATCCTTCTGGGCACCATCCAAAAACTCCTCCAGAGATATCTGACCTGGCAAACAGAAATGCATATATCCAGCTCATCTGGCTTATATCCATTAAAACAGCATTACAGCTTACAGTCAAGCTTTGACGCATGCAGTCTCTAACACACACAAGCCTTGATGCTTGGGAGGGAGAGATAAGCCAACTGAAAACAATGCAGCAGGTAAACATCGCTTGATCAAAATACATTCTTGTAACAGAGCTAATGGTTCTTTTGGAATCTTCAGCTCACTTTCCAGGGCACCTAACTCCTTACCTGAAGTTTTACAGTTTGTGGTTGACAAGGAGGAAATGTGTTATGTTTGCTTTGATAAGATCTAGTCTAATGTGCCATTTTAGTTCTTTATTTGTCTTTGTGTTTACATTATAGTTAATTTGTACTTTGGGAGTATCCACATAAACGCAATGTATTAATAGTTTTTGCACTAAGATTGTGCTAACTGGTTTGTAAAAACAGAAATATCTGTCTTTTTTTACAAACAGTAAAAGGCCAAATGAATGAGTGTTCTAATAAAATGACTCAGGTAACTACCCCTTACAGACAGGCCCACTGCATCCATATTCACTCACTATAAGTAGGCTACATTTCTTTAAACTCTGTTCTCCAGAAGAGAATTCTACGAGGGGAGGGCTTTCCAAAACGTCTATATTCAAATCAAACTTTTATGGACATTCGTGTTGTCCTACTTAAAATTTCGGGTTAACCCTTTGTGTTTCACGTTTCAGTAATTTCAGTGCTAGTGCCCAAAAGGCATTAACCTGAGAGATAAGAATTAAACCTCAAATCCCATCTTAAAAAAGGTTGCTTGGGAGACTGATTTGTCATAGATTTTTACAGCGTTGATTGTTAGACACGTTCGAGGGCCAAGTTCAAACACTGTGTATCGCAGAATTCCAAAGCATCAGTACGCATTACTGACAAAATCATTTTACTGTTACCTAAATGCCCGGCGCGATACTTCTTTCACATGGTGTTTACGACTAATGTTGTTGAATGCTTAATGGAGACGTGGTTTCACTATGTTGTGGTAGGCTATATGTTAACTTACCATCACCGTTCTCATCGATGCGGTCAAAAATCCGGTTGCAAACTTGTTCCACAGTTAGTAAGTTGTTTCCCGTTTCGTCAGTGATATTACCCTGCTTTATCTTGTAAATGATCTGCATAAAATACGAAGAAGTTTCTTCCGTAAACTTCAGGGACCGGAACGCATGTATGAGTGTCTTTTCAATCTTTCATATGGTATATTATAGTGCTATTGGGGGACTGTGTATAGGCCTATATATTACATTACAATAGCCAACAAGCTCAAAAGAGTGGATTCTGTAGGTTATTACTTCATTGACATTTTAGCAACAAATAGCTAATTTATAGTAATAAATTCTTTCATCACATACCCTGATAATTCGTCTAAGCTCACGTCTGTCTAGGCGTCCATTCTCGTCGCTGTCAAAAACTTTAAAAGACCACCTTAGTTTATCTTCCAGCTTCCCACGGAGCACAAGATGTAAAGCCGCCACATATTCAATAAAATCCAACGTGTTATCCTACAACAGACACATTAGTTCAGAATTCCATTCATGAAAACTCAAATTTTAAATAAATGTCGACTGCAACTTACCCCATTCATATCAAATGAACGAAATAAATTATCCATGTACGTGGACTCAGGACTTGCCCCTGTTTTCACACCAAAAATTTTTTTGAATTCGTGTAAATGAAGAGACCCGCTCGGGCATTCCATGATGAAAGTCTTGTAAAGATCTTGTATCTCGGATAGCTCCAGCTCATCGTCAGCATCCTGAGACTCCGACTGCCCCATGTCAGATCAGTATGTGTCGTTATTGAGGAATATTAATTCAAAGCACTTATATTTAATGCACTTTGTGTCTGATATAGCAGTTCAATTAAACCACATAAAAGTAATAATTCAAACGCACGTAGCCTGTGGTCCACTTGCATAGTTGTTTCAAGGCACTGTGCCACTTCTTTACTCATCCTGCCAACTCTGGTTCTGGCACCCTATCTTTATTCACTAAGACGCTCAATATTTTTAGTGGGGCTTTATTTGTGTAATCCATTGACTTTACCTTCCATTTCAGACTTGTCTATCAGTAGGCCTACGATAGGGAAAACAATTTTGTGAATTCAATTTATGTCTTTCAAAAATTATATGGATAAATGTAATAAGCAGTAATGTAAATGTAATAAGAGGCCATACTTGACTATGGAACAACAACACTCCAAATGGATCTTTTAAGGACGATCGCTGCCTCTGAAAACCTGAAAGAATCCGTTGCCGTCTGATTGTTTCTGCTTTCTTTGTCTACCATTTCTTAAAACATAAGTTTAATTAATATTGTAATTTTAATACAATACGATTAACATTAATAGTACAATGTTAACATTAGAAACAACAACAACAACAACAAGAACAGCAGCAGGCTGTCACAGTATTTCACAACTGTTTCCCACATCTCCAGAAATCCATTTTCTCATAACAATAAACACAAATCCTTAGCAGCACACTGTACTGGCCAAATCTCAAGACATCTTTGACAAAATCAAACATTCTGCTCAAAAACATGTTATCTTCCACTGGAGAAAACATTGTCTTCAGATAGCACACAAAGACATCAAATACATAGATGTTTGTGTATAGCCATTAAACACACTGATATCAATTCAAAACATTATTTATCAAAGGTGTTAATCTATTTGCATCCCTGTGTTTTTCAGTCCAGCCTTTATATGTGTTTGCACACCTGGTTACACAGATCTCCAGAAATGATTCATTTTCCCAAAAACATAAACACAGATTTAAAGCAGCACATTGCACTGACCAAACCTCAGAATTCTCAAACAAAATCAACCATCCTGTGCAAAAACATGGCATCATCTGGCTGAATTACAGTTTTTTTTTTCATTATCTCTAACACAGAAAGAGGTTCTATAAAATAAACACTCCAAACCCGTTACCCAACATTACACTTGGCAGAAGAAGAGCTCAGTCACCAAATTTGCAAGCACTATTTCCAGAAATTACAGAACTGTTTTAATCTTTTTGTAACACACAAGTCTCCTCCCAAAGAGAAGTTAACCCCACATTTAAAGGTGGAATGCATTAGGACTGAATATGCTGAATTCCAGACATTTCAATTCAGACACAGTCTTCAGACCTCAAACTAACAATAATAGCTGATGAATCAGTGAACAAAATTTTCATATGAATTACAAGGGTTATTATATTTTTAGTTATTATATTTTAGAATTATTGATAACACAAATGGAGAGAATTAGAGGAAGATTAAAATGAGAGGAGCTGCAAGTGGTTATGAAAAATTGAATAACTCTTATAAATGACTTCACTATTTATATACAGCTCACAAGTACCCTTACTTTTGCTGATCATGTTGATGAAGAATGTCATGCACAGTGGTTCTGTGCTGTATGTCTCTCCACTCATGTAAATCACTACCAAACCGTTTAACCTGCTCCAAGTGCATATACACTGGTGCAGACTGCCATCTAGTGGTGTCTCATAAATATAGTAACGGTGTAATGAAGACTACATAAAGTATAAAACATGAGAGCAATCCCCGCGACCCTAATTCGGATGAGCGGCTTAGATAATGAGTGAGTGAGTGAGGTCATAACAACTTAATATTATCAGATAAATTATCTCACAATACACTTAATTTTGCTGATTATGTTGATGCAGAATGTCTCGCAAAGCTGCACTGTATTTATTTGTATGTCCCAACTCATGCAAATTACCAAACTGTTTCCGAGTACACACGAACTGGTACAGACTGCCATCTGGTGGCAGACCATAAACATGCCAAATAAATAATTAGGCCAAAACAAAGTGCAAAATTGGAAAAGTCATAACAACTTAAAATTAGTAGGCAACCCCAATTACCGCTCAATTCTGAGTAAACACAGTTTTTGGGCACCTGTAAGTAAAAAAAAAGAAGCTAGATAAAGCATTTTTATCATTTTGGCAGATAGGACTTTAATTTGTCACAAAGCACCACTTAAATTTAACAGTGTTTTGATAACAGTACTACTTGGGGGCATTTTGATTCTCCTTCTGAGTAAAGAATTCTTAGCTCTGTAAAGGCAGCACAAATTTGTGGGATATATTCTACTATCAGTTTCAAAAAAAAGTCCTCAACATGAGCACATATCAACATCATATTAGAAAAGAACGCCATAAAAGTTTAAAAGGACAGGTTTACACAATAAAGTTCAAACGATGTTAAAGAGATCTAAGACTGAGCTGTGGGATTTTCTACAATGTTTTCTCAGGTCACCACTGATCAGCAGAACAGATATATCTTGGCTCTGATTGAGGTGACAGGTAAATCCCCGGTGACCCCGGTCAGACATAGTAGTCTAATCCCTTTAGTTACATCACAGCCTACCGTAACGTGGCTGTTAACCCTTGGTCTTGGGAATTCCCCTCTTACATATTCACAAATCTTTGATCTGCATTTCTGTTGACACTTCAATGGCACAAAATGAAAAAAATAATTGCCTGAAGAGCACAGTCATTCCAGTTAAACTGTCATTTTATGCATAAAACAGTTTAACATCCCCAATACATTCTGGGATTTAAGTGAACTTTGTGAAATTTTGTCAATGATCAAAGCAACAAGTATCAAATGACAAAATGGCTCTTTTGATTTTTAATAAGTTAATCAGTACAACAGAACAAAATTGTCAGTGAAATCAACACAATGCATCTGAAGCAAGCAGGAAAATGGCACAGTTCTACATAAACTTGACTACATATAAGTAAAGATACATCAGCCTGTATATTAATGCATACAGTACATAATTTGGCATAAAATAAAGCATACAAGTGAAAACACTTTAGTACATTTTTTGAAGTTACACTTCATTGATCCCCACAGAGTGGTTTGTCCTCTGCATTTCGCCTATCCTAACTATTCTAAACTGGCTCCAGTTGGAATGGTAGCAGCATTTGATGCTTGCCACCCCTTACATGCATGTCTTTGCCTGTGGGAGGAAACCAGAACACATGGAGGAAAGCCATATAAACATAGAAATGAAGTGAAAACTCCATACAGAGCAGACACAGAACATAGACTTGAACCCAGAAACTCCTTTGTGCAAGGTGTTAATCACTACGCCACTGTGCTGAGTGTTTGTAAATATGCCCATGGCAGATGTTTTTTGTATGGTACATTCAAGCAGAAAAGTGCTGTGGACAATGACTGGATTGAGGTTACACATAGTCTCATTTTTAGGAAATTTTCAAGATATGCAAGAGTTACCATTGTCAGAAACAAATACTACTCATTCCTATGGCAAAGGCACATTAAAAAGAAAAAAAAAGAAAGAAAAGAAAAATAAATATAAAAAATTAATTTTGGGAAATGAAAACACTACACTGAACCAGAGAAACAGACATTAGAGGTGGGAAACTCAGATGAGTATTTACTGAAGTGCAATGGTCGATTCCGACCTAGTGCATTCAAAATGGCATCAGTCTATTCAGATGAGCAGTGATAGCTGTGTACATCTTAGAAATGGGCGCTTTTCCTTCTTTGCTCCAGTACCCAGCTATAAGGATTCATGTCCAGACGTAACATGTTCAAGATCCAGGGGTCCTGCTGGGCTCCCTGCACAAATTCTTCTAAAGTTATATGACCTGTCAGGGGATATGATATGGACTCATTATAACCCATAACATCACTCATAATAACATCCTGTTTATTATAGATTCACACACTTCATTCCAAGCGTAAAGAACTGAAATAATTAACAAAAGATACTGCACTTGCACCATACGGGAATCACATACCGTCTCCGTCCACGTCCACTGCGCTAAGGATCCTCTCACAGACTTCATCAATGGAGATTTCAGGCTCTTTCTTATTCACCCTCTTCAGACGGTATATACTCTGGAAAACGAGATAAGGTGCTTATCTGTAGCTTAAGTGTAATAAAAGTATTAGAAACTATAGTTAAACTACAGCACTGAAAAAGAACAGTGTCATTCCTTAACTTTTTCACGAGACAAAACTGCGAAAAAACAAACAAGGTACAGCCTGTCACCTTTAACACAGCTTAAACACTGGAAGAAATACCTCATCGAAATGGGACTGAAACTGTAAACTCGAAGGCTAAAATGTTCGCATGAAAAAGCTGAGTCAGAAAGGAGAAGAAACTTACTTCAACTATGTCCCTGAGCTCCGTTCTATCCACGTAGCCATTTCCGTCCTTATCATAAACTTTGAATGACCATCTCAGTTTGTGCTCTAGATCTCCCCTAAACACCAGATTTAGTGCCGCGACAAACTCCAGGAAATCGATAGTGTTATCCTGTAAAACACAAATGAAACTGACACCGGTTAATGAACCACTGTATACCAAAAATAAATCACCAGAATGAACGATAGACTAATCCACGCACCATCCCGTGTCAAAAGCTTTGAAAGTGTCTTTCATAATTCTGTCAGTCATTCGAAATGACACATGCTCTGCTTAAGTATCCTAAAACACATTGGTTTCTTACCCCATTCTTATCGAAAGCTCGAAACATATTTTCCGCATACTCCGCCGCTTCGCCCGTTGGATCAACACCAAAAAATCTTTTAAATTCGTGTAAAAACAAAACACCGCTCGGGCACTCTGTTATAAACTTTTTATACATTTCCTGAAGAGCGGCCACATCTATCTCTGCATCCTCCTTCTTCTCAGTGGGCAGATTCTGACCCATTTTCAGTCAGGAACTGTCCACGGTGCTGAAGTCCCTTTGTATGCACACGTCAAACATTTACTGCTCTGTTCCTGCCAGGCAGGAGCAAGCTAGTTGAATGTGATTGGTCATTACTCAAGGGTCATCCCCGATAGAATCCACTGAATGTAATACTTTCATCCAGGCGATTCACTCTGTCTCGTGCGCATGTAAACAGCATTATAAGCCTAATGTTCATTCCAAATATGTACATTAAACGAAAATTCTACATTTTTAATTCTGACAAACTGAAATGGCTAAGAGTTTATAATCGAACCATTTATAATTTTTTCTTTCATTGCAAAAATGTTCAGTATTGCTGGAAATATTTCAATCACTGTAGCTAAATCTAAAAAGGGCACTTTGTAGTAGTCATAAAACCAGATAATTAGATTTTTAAAAGGCATTCAATATCATTAGGATATTATGGACAAATTTATTGTTTTGAATGCATCGAAAATCACTAGACTGAACAAACTGCACGCAGCTTATTTAACAGGACTATCATATTCAAATTGCCCTCAACACATGGATAGTTTACCATCCAAAAATAAACCGATAATAATTTAATGATGCCACCTGATTGTGTTGCCAGTAGATCTCATTATATACCTCCTCCACTTACTTAACCGCGGCAGTCTCAAGTTCTCTCTCTCTCTCTCTCTCTCTCTTCTGCAGAACACCTTTGGCTACAGCCCTGCCCCCACACTCTGTCCAGTACAAGGCCTTTCATTCACCATCAGCTTTGAATAGAGTTATCCAGCATAGCCCACAAGTGTCCACACCAGTAGGAGGAAGACAGCTTAGAAAGCAATTCTATTTGAAGATTTTGTCTACAGCTTTGTCTGCACAAATCTTCTTCAGACATGGTCAAAGTGAGTAAAACAGCTCATTAATGCCCATTATGATTCACTAGCATTAGATTCTAAATACTGTGGAAGACGTAGAATTTTCATTATTGTGCCCTGGGAATGGTAAAATAAATATAAGACATAGAATTATATTTATATACTGTTCGAAATTATAATTACATTATACAAATGTTAAGTTTTGGAATTGCTTAACTACACAGAAAAGAAATCCTTAGTTTGTTTGTTTGTTTGTGTGTGTGTGTGTGTTTGTGTGTGTGTGTGTGTGTGTGTGTATGACCCATTCAGCCCAACTGTGGGGACTTTTCTTTTGACCATTTTTTGTCTGACATATGGGGATGTGATAAGTGGAAGAAGAGGTGGACGAGTATACCTGTGAATATATGAACCTGAATTTGATGATTTAACTTATAACCTATCAGAAACCTCACTTTCAACTGGATGTGGCATATCTGCCACAAGACACATCAGTGTGTGATGAATGAATATCAATTTCATTTATAGCTGACAAAGTCAGCATACAACCGTTGTGGATGGATAGCAATTTCTTTGACATATGTGTAACTTGTGAGCAGCTGGTTGCTAGGATCAGTTGCCCTTAATCTGTGTTTGTTTTCAGGCTGTCCAAGAAGAGAAACTGAGAGGCTTTCCGCCTTGCTAAGTTTCTCACTAATAGGATTTATCATTGGCTTAACAGTGAATTAAGAAATAGAGTTATTGTCAATCAGTCAAAGTGGATTGATCATGGCTGTTACAAAGATATGCTCTTGTCAATCAGTCAGCATGAGCCAATCCCAACAGTTAATAAGAAATTCTTCTACAACAGCTAAAGTATTGAAATAAAAATTGAAAAAGAGAGTCTGCATAGCTTCAAATTACCCAACAGGTTTCCTCACCGCTAAATTGTGAGAATATATTGTGTAGTTGCTAAGAATTAAAGATTTAAATAGACCATACACAATGCAACTCTTTCCAGAAACTGCATGGACTGCTGTGATGACATCACGCCAAATGCTGTTAATACACATACAGTGAAGTAAAAGATTGTTGAAATGTGACATTAATGTAATCTGCTCACAAATTCATATCTATCTGCAGTGATATAGGCCTACATGCTCTTTGTATCTTAACTCACCTACTTACGTGACCCATTCACTTCATTTGTATTTCTGCTTCTTGTAGAGTGTAAAAGGTCATTCTAAGCTGGACTGGCCGGTTAAAGGTTGTACTGAAAAGGATTTGCCAGAATTGTGACCTGACCTGTGATTGGGCAGATGAGGAGGATCCCTCATGCAGGGCAGACCTAAGACGCGATAGAGTGTCGACTGAGGGTCGTCTTAAAAGGCAATTATTTACTTAGCACCCTAATCTTCAAAGGAACCCTTTTTACACATTTTAGCTCTGAAGGAAAATAAGGCTCAAATAAATATTTAATTTGTATGCCTATATAAGAAAACTAGTTTCCTTGAGGAAGCATCTTTCTGTAGCTGATCATGTTTCTCATCAAAACTATTGCAAACAATATTTGTCTAATTCTCAGTGTTATTTCAATACCATATGCTGAGTTTTGCTGTAACTTGTGGCAAGCACAATTGCCTAGCTCAGCAGAGGAATCAGTGGTTCTTTTTGGCTCTTGCTAATGCCATAGCTTACGACTCATTCTAACTACAGTGCCAGAGAGCAAGATTAGCTGGAGCCTACAGGTTGTCTTTGTTTAGCCACGAGTTCAATTCAGAGTTCAGATATCAATTGAGGTCACATGAGCGGATTTGATGGTGTGAAAGAAAGTGGTAAGGTAAGGAAGTAGGATAAGAATTTCCATTAATGAAAGCATATATTATGTTATGTTATATACATATATATTATGTTAGATGTTTTAGTATGCTCACAGAGATTTACCACCCTAAAGGATTTTAATCTTGATCCTCTATCACTAACCTCAATACGCTACATAAGAGTTGGAATGCAAGTTTGCAGAACTGTTCTACATATCTCCCTATTATCCCAGTCCTTGTCGTGGAAACCCACTGAGCCACAGGTTTTTGCCTTAGTCCAATATAATCCCACATGATTTCATGAAATAACTAATTACTAAGCCCTTGTTTAAGTGAATTAGGTGTAATAATTGTACCCAGAACAAAAATATAAAGTCGTGTGTCTAAGGACTGAAATTGGGGAATGATGGTCCAGGTGACCATGTCACACGTTGTAAGTATGTGAGTATGTATGATTTAAGAGGTCACCATCATTCTGTGATGACCAACGAGGTATGAATCAAGATTGTGCTTCTCTTCTTTTGTGTTGCCTTTGTGTGGTATCCAAAGACCACAAACAGAGACATAGTGGTGGATTCATCAGAATTTACTAGACATTTAGAATAAACTAGATGATTGTTTTGCTCTGTCCTGTTCAAATTGTTTAGAAAGCTGAAGGAATGCCAAATGAGTGTGTATGTATTCTCTATATGGTATCTACTTCAGCTAACACAGAGTACATTGAAACAGTCAGATGGGGGCAGCAATGATCTGTGTTCCTCTTTGCCAGACTAGGCTGTACATAATTACTATAAGAGATCACAAAGATGGTTGCTTGCAAAACAAAACAAAGAACAAAAAACAAACAAACAAAAAAAATCCTACAATGCCTCATAACTAGCTGTAATGAATTTTTCAGTTCTAATATACTGTACGTTGTAATGCTGCCCTTTTATATGTAGCTGTATTACTTGCAAAATTCAATGGAAAAGGCAAACTAGAAATAGACAGTAGAAAATATACTTTACCTTTTGTAGTGACCTGAGTAACATAAGATCCTCTCTAGATATGTAAAAACAATAAAATCTCATCTATCACTGATTGTCAGTGGAAGGTTTGTCTCGCAGATTTGTGCTGCTATGTGATGATAGACCACACCAATGACTATGCATCACAGTCCGTTCCAATTTTCCATGTCATTTACCTTCTCTACTCCCAGTGCTATTACAGTTTCAGTGAACATCAAGGTTGCTAAGGAAAACAAGGTCCATATGCACATTTATGTCATTGAGCATGTCAGCACTGGCTAAGGTTGAAAGGAATATAAACATAAACCACATGCTTTCATCCTTTGAAAACTAGAGTGTGAGTCTAAGATACCTCAGATCACAGCAGATATGCCAAAACAGAATAAAGAGAAAAAAAAGAAACCCAAACAAAAAAAACCCCAAAAAAACTACTGGCCTTCAGCGGAGTTGAAGGATAAGACAAGCAGGGTTTTGAAGCCCCCCAAATGCTCTCTACAAATAAACTCTTTGGATAGCTATTTATAATTTGTGAAAAAAATAAATGTCAGTGGTTCTGAGAAGTGATCATTGGGTATAATAATGAGGTCAGACGGAGGAGAAGTTTTTAAAGCTCCTGACATCATCTAATTAAACAAACTGTGCCCACTTCTAAGACTAACACATTCTTTTTAAGGATGTATTCGAATCACTTACAAACTGTAAAGTCTCATGACCACAGACATACCCTTATGACTGTTACGAGATCCATTTAAACACAGCCAGTGAGACAGCTTCAAATGAGCCAAAGGAAAATGGTCACAAATACAGAGAATGGCCAAATGTTCACATAGATCCACTTATCCTTCCATTCAGCAAAGCGGACAGTGAAAACATTGCTCACATTTCTGAGGTCACATAGTAATAAGCAGCCAGACACACACACACACACACACACACACACACACACTTATTGAACATTCAGTTTATATATCTTACCATATAGGTGGTATATGGAAAGTAAATATGTTTGTTTGTTCTTGTGTGTGTGTGAATATGTGTATCTATGTGTGTATGTGTCTGCATTCGGGTGTGAGCAAATGACTCTGCTATTATTCCTCCCATACTCTACAAACACCCTACAATTATTGCACACAGTCCATAATGTCTCTAAGACAGATGGCCTTCCTTCTGGTCTCTCATATTAAACTCTTTATCTTGGACTGCTGTGCCCTGCCTCCTCATCTTCTCCTTTCCCCAGCCCTGCTTGTCACACTGCCCTTAACAGGTCCCATTTGTTCTCATTAAAGCCCAGTGACACTGAAGGGCTGCTCCTCAGTTGTCCTGCCCTACGTGAGGCTTTGCAGGTAAGAGGTCACAGTCCTACAGAGGCTAGATACAGGGGATTTAAGCAATGGTGTACAACAGATCTCTACATCTCATGCTTTAAGAATGGTTCCACGTTCTGACTCTGGGTCACAGCATGCAGAGCGTCAAAACCATAAGTTCTCACATTTAGGAGAAAGAGATTCATATTATGCATAAGTCTTTGAAAATATGCTGGAAGAGGTGTGGATGTGAGTTTGGTACTGAACTGTTTGAGAACATTATGTGTGAACAATAGGGCTACTCTGGATATAAAAATACAAGACAATACAGAGTTTGCCTTAGGGGTGTGAGAAGGGGAGTGAAGTATTCCCAGCAGAGGAGGCTGAATGCAGCTGGGTTATAGGTAAAGGGCTTTTTATATATTCTGCCACAGGAGTAATAGGTTGGAGGCACTTCTTCCAAAAAAAAAAAAAAAAGAAAGAGAGAGAACAGGTAGTCTCTAAGAGGGGGGAGGAAATCCTTAGTCATTTGTTAGGACTGGTTTGATTCAGCCTGGCAAACCTTTAAAAGCTAAAGAGGTGCTACTTACATTCTGTGTCTGTGTGTGTGTGTGTGTGTAATGAGATGCAAAATTACCTTAAGAGAAAATTAAACACCCACAAAATTACATTTCTCATATTCAGACAATGACCTCTCATTGTCGATCTGTTGATTTGGTGAAAAATTAACCACTGTCTTTCAATTAAGAAAACCTACCAGTGTTTATCTAAAAAATGTATATCTAGTGCATGTCTTTCAATTGGCAGTTTTTTCCTCAAGTCTTTTTTGGTCCTTTTTTCACACCCTTTTATTCTCTTTCACAGTCTTTCTTTCTTCTCTTTCAAAGTCTTTCATACTCTTTGTCTCTCAGCAGTGCAGTTTGTGTTTTCCAGTTGTGTTAGGCACAAGTAAGTTTTATATAATTGTTACTGAGCAGAAGAAGAAGGAATAATAATGTTACTCACTGGTTCCCCCTGTGTGACTGGGCTAGTCTTGTTAAAGTCACTGAGGGCACACAGAGAATATGCTGGTCAATTAATACACAGAGGAAAGACTGATATGTAAACCACGTACATTTTCGTCTCGATTTAAATCACAAGATCCAGTTCATGCATGTTTACTACAGCAAAAGAAATTGAGATGTAGGAACATGATGATGATGATGATGATGATGATGATGATGATGATTTGCCATATTTGTTAATAATGGATATAGAACACCAAATGGTAAATCAGAAAATGTCACCAGCTTACTCTCTGGAGTATAATGTACAGTAGACAGGGGGTTTGTTTGCAAATGTTCTAAAACAGTGCTTGCACAGGCCTCTAGTCTGAAAGAGAATTAGCAATTTTTATTCACTCTGTTTATCTATCTATCTATCTATTTATCTATCTATCTATCTATCTATCTATCTATCTATCTATCTATCTATCTATCTATCTATCTATATAGATGTGTGTATGTGTGTGTGTGTGTGTGTGTGTGTGTGTGTATGTGTTGAAGCTGTGCCACTGATATGCAATAGAATTTCATGTCCCAGTTTATATTTTCAGTTGCTCGCAATGTACATACAGATTTGCCACTTATGATTCACTGTATCAAAATTCATTACTGACAAAAAGAGAGAGCTCCTGGCAAGCAACAAATGGAGTTTTCCAGGTGGTAGCTGCAATTCTGATCTCTAAAATGGGAACCTCTGACCTTTAACATCAACTCCTGCAGGGATGATGGGAATAGTTCTGTTCATAACTGACTCCCGACTCCAGAAACTCTCTCGCCCCCACATTTTTGTCTAAGCTCTTCCCCTCTCTCTCTCTCTCTCTCTCTCTCTCTCTCTCTCTCTCTCTCTCTCTCTCCCTCCTCTACTTGTACTTGTCAGATCCACACACACACACACACACACACACACACACACACACACGAACGCAAAGGCAGTATCTATCTGGGAGGAGCAGGTTGTTCTTCAGTCATCACACACAAACAGTGTAAATCAGTGCCATGTTTAATTCATTTGGTTGTAATTAGAAGCATCACCCGTGAAGTAGAGTGAGTTCTTTGCTGACTGTTTGTGGCCAACCGTTTAACCTTTTCATGATTCCTATTCCAAAACACTCAGCACCAACCCAGCGGCTATCCCAGCGCAAGGAAAATTTGCAACTGCCATATTTAGGGGAACCTGTCATAGCTTGTGTGATTCCAACTCTGACCACATGACATTTGCCTTTGTATGTGTGTGTGGATTTGTGTTTCAGAATGCAAGCATTTGAGCTCATCTGTTTTGCGTGTGTGTGAGCAGTTTATGTGTCCTTGATGTGTATACACTGCCCTGCAGTCTATCCTCAGTTAGAATTGTCTATCAGTCAGTGTGTGTCAGGGCTGGTTGTATTAGGGGAGTTCTGTGGTATTAAGGGACTTAATCTCCTCCATTATCCCTGTGAGACCCTGCACTCTTATCTCTCTTTGTCCAGAAGCTTTGGGATCCAGCAACATTTTGTTTTTGTAATTACCACGTGTAATGTGTCACAAGAGAACGGAGGCATGGTTGGAGGTGGGGTTATTCTGGCATGGTTACTAAGTACTAAATTACCTTTTTCTCTCTCTGTCTCTCTCTTAAACTCCTGCGCTCTCTCTCTCTCTCTCTCTCTCTCTCTCTCTGTTTCTCTCACACACCCCCACACCCCCCACACACATGCATGCTTGCTGCTATAAACAGGAAACTATGCTGAAAGTTATTTCATCTTCAATAATTAAGTAAAATGAGGAGGATGAGAAAGAAAGTTGGAGAGGGATGAAGAGGAAGGTAGGTGCTAATTTAAGTAACATTTTGATGGACATGCTTGTCTATGTGCTTATTAGTTGTGGTGTGCCCCAAGTGAATAATAATTGCTATTCTGTCTCATGGTTATTGATTGCTGTGCTATCTGCTTATGAGGTATGTCAGAGCTATCGATCCCTTTCTCAGCCTACTGAAAGTTTAAAGGTTGAGAATTGGATCCCTCATGACTCCAAATCCAACTGCAGAGATATAGAGGTCTGTAGAGATAAAAATTTATTAACAGTTAAAGGAGTTAAAAAAGTAAAACATTTAAAATGAATTCCCCACACTAAATGGTGTGCTGGTTGGAATATTAACTAACCACTGTTTCGTTGTCATTTCAAATGGAACGCATTTCCGCAGGCTGGAAATAGAAAGTGATAAAAGACTATGAACATGCCTTTAACAAAAGAACCATGTTCACCTTGGCAAGGTTACAATTCAGATCCACATTTTCACAGTGTCTGAATTCAAGGTGAGAGTTGGAGATATGCAGTGGCACCCCTCAATCTTTCGCAGCTGATAGAGGTCTTGGATGAATGAAGTCATGAGTCTGAAAAATTCAGCCATAAATCATTGTGTCCTTCAGCAGACACACTTTACTGCCTTACATTATGTGAAAGGCTAACACGATACACACCCTTATATACATACATACATACATACATACATGCACACACACACACACACACACACACAGGCAGGCACATTCACACAATCATATGTAGTAACTATAAAGGTCTCTCTCTTAGTTAAGTGAAATTTGCCCTGAAATGCTTTCCCCTTCTTGGTGAGCCAAAGCCAGGGAATAGAACACCAAAACAGCCCCTGGATCAAAATGGATATTCTTGTGTGTGTCAGAGAGAATGTGTGGGTGTAAGTGTATGTGTGTATATGTATTTGTGAATGAGACAAAGATGAACTAAACCTAGATATCACTAGCCTGTATGTAAGATTTTAGCAGAGCAAAACACCAGCTAATAAAACAATCCACAATGGTAAAATAACAGAGCAGTTTACTGTGAGTAACAATCCATTAATATTTGGAGGTACAGTCGAAGTCTGTTTGATTTCCCATATAAAGGCTTCATTTTAAAGGCCCTTGAGATGTACCATGATTTGAAAATTACATGCATAATGTTACTTTTTTTCATTAAAAACTCTTTAAAGTCTTCTTATTCTCCACTGATTCTCTTTCACTGATTCTCCTTCTCTTTATTTTTGTGCTCTCTCTCTCTCTCTCTCTCTCTCTCTCTCTCTCTTTCAATCTCTCTCTCTCTCTCTCTCTCTCTACATATATAAAAATGAACAGAAGGATCTCATGATCTGTCTCTGACAACAAAAAGAGCCTCTTTCCTTCAGAACTCTGTTCTCCTTAGAGCCACACGAAAATCCTCACACCCCTGAAAGTGGTTTTAATTTTGCATCACTGTCACTCTTAACTCCAGTCCCAAATATAGAGATTAAATAAATATGACAAGGTTGAATGCAGCTCATTTTTTAGAGTGCAAAATGAGACTTCTCTGTATTCCCCATATGAAAAGCCAAATACATCTGAGAGAGAGAGAGAGAGAGAGAGAGAGAGAGAGAGAAGCTATGTCGAGTAATTACCACACAGCATGTTAAGATGCACTTCTGAGTGCTCTCTGACAAAGGCAGTGTCATGGCTAATGAACTCAAACTCAATAATTACCCCTCTATGTTTGTTAACGCTCTGCCCAGCTCTGTTTCTCATGGAAACAGCTGCTTGAGGATGGAAGTAAAAATGGAGAAGTGTGGATGTGCTCAGGTCATCCAAAAATTATTTGTTTCTCAGGTGATATTGTATGGTTTGGATGATATGAAAAGATGACATCAAACATATGTGATGAAACCAATAAACCAGCTACATGTTACATGTTTATCGTGTTTTCTCTGTTCTCCCTGCCGTAATCCCCCGTAACCCCCCGTAACACACACACACACACACACACACGCGCACACACACACACGTTTACTCAAACACACTAGGATATCTGCTGTTATCATTAGTGATTGTCATTATTTCCTGGGTTGAATGCCTAATATACTATGACATGTTTAAACAATTAATTATTACCTTCTATTAAATCTTCATTCTAAATAACTACACAGGAGTAAAAACACTAATGTGAACTGTATGCTTTTCTTTCTTTTTTTTAACTTTATTTGTTCAGTATGTCCCACTGCAAGTGAGGCCGTGAAAAGGCCAGACTCTGCCCCGACTCCTCTCATTAGCACAAGGTCACAGTGCCACTTGGTAATCTACACAGAGTCTGGTGTCATGACTGTGCACAAACTTTTTCAAGGGTTACAGACAGCGATGGCAACTCCACCACACAGATTGCATATAAATTGATTGCAAACTTGACTTATCCTTAATTGACTTTAGACTTGACTTTAGACTAGAAAATAATACTGCTGAAATTTTGCAGTTTATGGTTTTGTTCCTTTTATTATAACTATTATTTTTTCACTTTAACTTTGATTGTGTTACATTAATCAGGATGGGTTGCCATACATAACTATTCCTTTCACTTCATACTTTTCTTCACTTTTTACCTGGTACTCATCTTAGGTTACATCCTTATATACTCAGTCATTTGTGATCACCTTTGGTTATGACAGTTTGTGTTCAGATAAAAATAAATAATAGTAAATGATGCTGACTCATTCAAGTCATACTTTGCAAGGCACCAAAAAACAAACAAACAAACAACATAATGGCTATAAGTGGACTAAAAATAAGTTGATAGTCCCTCTAAAGTCTTCACATCTCCCTGTCATCATCTACTATTGGTTGAAAAGCCACACTCTAATGTTAAATCATCTTTTGAGTTTACTTACGATGGTTTTGGGCTATGCTGGTGTGCAGCTGCTAATAGTTATTCATTTACGGTAGATGAGATAAACAGCTTGTCTTGATTAGCTGGGGATTGCGTGGTGACTAGTATTAGTAATCAGGGCATTTATTTAACAGCTCAATTTATCAGAGCTCGTGCACATTTATTCTAGATAAGGCACTATAGCCTGATATAATTATACGCACCATACAGGTATTTTTTTTTTTTATTATTATTATGTTCCAGAATATTTTAGGGGTCTGGACTATTATACAGTTAACCTTCTATTGTGGATTTTTACAAAAACTGCAGTGCAATGCATTGTTTCAGTGTTCACATTTATCATTTATTTTTATTGTTAAATATTCTTTTTATGGAGCTAGATAAACAATAAACAACCTGCTGTGGATTTCCTAGAACTGAAAACAAGTTCCCTACAGCTGATTGCTGTGCAGTGGATAGATTGCTCTTAGCCATAAGAGACTTGAGTGTGGACTCAGACACATAACCAGTATCTGTAGTCATGACTCATACTTATGCCTGGAAGACCTAAAACGTGATGTGGTCTCTAGCTCAAAGACTTCAGACTTGACTTTGACTCACATAAAATGATATCTTTGATCACAGCTGATCACTGATCACAAAAAGCAAGGATTTGACAAAGACTGAAATACCCACTGTTTATACTGTGGAATAGACAGTCATTGTTTCAGCAATGTTCTGTATTTGTGTAAATGCCTCTGTTTGCAGTGCACTGTTTTTTTTAAACTTATTTTTTTCAAATTATCATTATCATCTTTTTTTTTTGTTATTCCGAGTAACTCCCAAACCTTTGAAAACTTACTGTATTAGTAGCATCCACACAGGATAGTTACATAAACTGGTGTACTTTTACTTTTTGAAACTGGCATAAAAAGTCACAAAGACTCCTACACATCAGGGTGACAGAGTAGGGCAAATAATGAGACCGTCAGCAGTTATCTAGAGGCTGGAGAAAAAAAAAGGAAGATGTCATACTTGTCAAATTTAGACAATTTGGAGAGAGAAAAGAAGCGTGTTTTGCAATTGAACTTGGCTGCGGCTCTCAAACCCAATTACCGTCTCTGTTAGGAACAGCAGAGACTGCACCACCCTCCACTCTTTTTGTTTAAAGGAAAAGAGTGAGGGACTATATCTGCAATCAGAAAATAAAGAAGGCATTAACAATTGGACAGATATTTCACTGAGAGTGAATGGATGTTTTTCTGTAGTTTCCACAGAAAACAAAACCGATAGTCTCATGTTCTGGGGTATTATGTTTTCATTTGTCCACAGTTCTGTTCTTTTTTCAGGTACTGGAAAAACTGTGTCCCCTCTTTGGATAATGTTTAATGTGGTACAGCTGGAAAATTTGCACTGCAGTTGGAGCCTGTATAATTTCAAATGAACTAATTCCTATGGAATAGTGTACTTTCTCTGACTACTGAAATCATCTTAATCTGCATCAAAAAGAATGACAGATTCTCCACAAAATGCCTTTTTTTCCCAGCTCGCTAAATCCTTGTAGTCTCAGTGTTCATGTGTATGTAAAAATAAGCAAAAATCTGCCATTTTCTTGTGCCAGCACAAGACTGGAAGAATACATAGCTCTTGTTTTGTCATTAGGAGCTGTGTCAGATCTGTGGGGTGTTAGAATGTGAACTGGTGAATTCTGACAGCTTATTATCCTGGCTTCCGCGGTGAATATGCAGCTATGGTTTTAGGAGTAAAGGACAGATGATATGACTGGATCTGTGTGGAGGAGAGAGGGGTAATAGCCCCTATGTTTGTCAGGTAAGTGGAGGATGCTGTCTGGGGAAATTGAGAGTGACTGCAGACAGTGGGGTCTGATTGGGATGGGTGTGTGTGGGTTGTTTGGGTGATGGGTGTTGTGGTTGGGAATGGAGATGTTGTTGGGGAGGGGGAATCTTGAGAGGAGGCCGCTGTGTGAATTAGGAGCTACAGAAATCCCAGCTGAGCCCAATTACCTGGAGAGCACAATCTCACAGTATACATAATATATCGATCTATCAGACAGAGACTCACAGGGAAGCAAGAAAGAAACACGCACACACAAGCTAGGCCATGCTTGTTGAAAGCCATACCACTCTACTTGCCGCCCTATGTGAAGCCTCAAAAAAACATTTGATCGTTTAAATTTTGTAGCATTGCACTTCATGAATTTTTAGTAACATACCCTAACAAGTCATCTTAATCTTTGTATGGGGGTTCCCATGAGGACTGCAAGCTGAAAGCACAATAGAATAGAAAAACAGAGCTTTCAGACAAGGCTGCCAAATCTGTACTTTTCAGGATAACCTGTCTTTTAATAGTAGTCAAATACATGTCTGTTTCTGATCCGACAGTCATACTCAGGGACAAACCAGTACAATCTCACCACAACATTCCATTTAACCTCTCTGGCAGTATATCTCTTGGATGATTATTCTGATTTATTTAGCAAACTTACTTAGAACTTGTAACTTGGGCTTAATGATTTGGTAAGGTATTATTATATATCACAAGTCACAATAAAGCAATACATATGACGTTACTTGATACCAACTGTTTAATCATAGAGTAATGGTTAGACATAAAACTTACATGAGTTACTTATGCATTGACCCAAGTTCTATTTAGAGAAATTCTCCAAAACCACAGCCAATTTATTAATGTTTCCAGGCAGCTACATTGTCACAAACATCCTTAGTGTTACAGGCAAATCCATTTAAATTTGTCTAAGTGAAATAGCACTCCCAAAAAAATCTCTGATTACATATATATTTTGTTCAGTATGGCCAAATATTAACCACTGTAGCATCTAATGATACTGTCTGGCAAATGAGTTGGTTGCTTGTAAATGTAAATGTTTATATTTGTGATACACTTTGAATAATGATACATCATCATCATCACCATCATCATATATCTCTTTTTGTCATGGTTGGAATGAATGTTAGATTTAGTTGTAGCCATAAGTAGAGAGCCAAGTGTATCATAACACAGCCATAAAAAGTAAAATGCTCTGAAGGCCATGTATAAGGAACACTGTAAATCTTTCAAAAAGCAATACATTTCTGTGTGCACATGTTTAGTCCATAAACAGTGAACAAGTGTTCTGACTTAGATTTTTACAGCATGTGCAAAACAAAAGAAAAAGGAACCATGTTAATATGTTTGTTCATTTGTTCCTTCTATTTACCTTAGGGATCTTTTTAGATAAGAGAGAATTTTATATTAAGGAATAACATGTAGACACAGCCCTAACCCTCTTACTTTTTCACCTGTTCCATTCTGAGTCTGCCTGGGACCTGAAGGGGTTACACAGCAAGACAAACAATAGAGAAGTTTTTATTGTTGTGTTCTACTGAATTATTCAAAAGCCTTGTGTGTTATCATTGCTGCGCTGAGGAGATGTCTGTTGTTTGGGGAGGGGGATTGGGGTTTTGGGGCACAAAAACAAGAGGGTAGATGTCCTATGAATACAGTCCATTTGATTTATAGGATTAATATATGACTTCATAATCTGTTTAACAGAATCTTCTGATTTTTATCAGATCGATTTGAGTACATCTGACGCTTCTGAACCGTTAACAAGTCTTAATGATGTGCAAATCAGATGTAAATCAATGATTGCTTGCCTCAGACCTAATAACAGAAAAGGAAGCATGAGAGAGACGTTGTTTTAGGTTCTCATCGAGTCTTATTTATCTGCTCTGTAGGCTTGACTCAGCCTCCCCCAGCAACACGCTGAGAGACGTCAAGCATGAGATTGTGCATTTATAGATGATATTGAATGTTCCATTTCCTTCCATGCAGCATGTATAAGACAGAATTCTGTCCAGATTCAAGGAAAAGTGTGGGAGTGAATGTCAAGTAGCTGGAGGCCCGACCACCACAATACAGAGAGAAATCTCCATACACATACAAAGTACTGTATGGATGGAAAAGGATGCCAAGAGCATACAAGGTCAAACTACACTCCCATCAGTTTTTTTGTGCTTGCGTCAAGGTTGAGCTGACTCCCTTTGGAGCAAATTTGACATCACATAATAGCAGGAATGAAATTAACAAAAAGGGTGATCCAGAACAGTTTCAAGGTTAAGAACATTTATTTTGACTTAATGAAATACTGCACTGAATACATCCTAAAGAGTACTTATGCACAGAAAATTGAATAAAAGTTGAGGGTGAAAGTCTTGGCTGGAGGTTCAGGACTGTCACATCCTTACTATTTGTAAAGGAAGACTGAGGCAATTCGTGTTGAGTCCTTGTCAGAAGGTGTCTGGTAATGAGGAGGAGGTGGGTTTTTTGCCAGAAGCGTTTCAGAGGTGACAATGTGTAAGACGAGTATTTATATACCTGTAGTGCAAATGTTAGACACCTTTCTCAAAGTCTGTACGGTCTGTAACCACATATCCCCAAACAACACTAGCATTACATGTTTGTTAAATGTCCTGTGAACACCTCCACACCTTGTCTACTGTGGTGTTTTGAAATCCCAAGCTGACATAACAGGACTCACTGAGTCTCTTATTTTATTTTATTTTTTTTTTAAACAATTGATGATTGAAATCTTGCACAAGTTGCCATTTCTAAAAATACATAATGCCAAAATATAACAGTTTAGTTGAACCGCATCATAAAAGTTTATTTCTTCCTTCTTTTTTTTCACATTTTGTACAGTTGCATCATTAAAGAAACCAGCATAATTTGAAAACCAGGACATATCTAAATTAAGCACAGAAAAGGAGAATTTCTGCTAAACCAGACCTTAATCTGGAAGCTCTTAGTGATATTGAATCAAACATTTATGTCATAATGACGAATCTAACATTAATTCTACATCTGGCATCCTGCTATAATCACGAAACTGAGAGTTAATCCTCTCGAATTTAATTAAAATAAGGATGGGGGATGCTGAAAGGCACTGAAGCATTTTGTTTTACCCTACTTGGATGCCAAGCTGCTGGGTGATGGGCGAATGAATAGAGCCACAGAAAGCACTAGCGTGTAATATGTCAAAGTAAAGCAGAGATACTGAGAGAGCATTGATTACACCATAACCAGATGAACACGAGCACTGGAGATCCGTGAGAGAAGATGGCACTCATTCAATGGGAAAATCTCATGTCATGCTTTGTAGAAATATAATTGAAAAATCTATATATGTAATTACTCAGAACATTATTCCTCACACCTCTTAACAGTTTCACAGCAAATTCCTGCCACTGATTTGGCTGTACGTGCAATAATGTTATCCTTGATTGAGTGGGAGGCCAGCCCTGCATGGTAGCTTTCCTGCTGGCTTGTTTTAGCCTGCCTGCCTGACAGTGATGTAATTTTAGTTGCAATAGCTCAAGCAGAAATAGGAGAGGTGGTTCTGAGGATTATAGTACTGACATCACATCCATTGTGTGCAATTGGCTACAGCAATATTTTGAGTTTTTCCTTAACCAAAGCCATCTTGATTTAGCCTGAAATCTGCCTGTTATCTTAAGATAAAAGTGCATGCTATAGCTTCAAACCTCTTGAATGTGTGTGACTTGGAATTATTTGTTATTGCTAATGCATAACTGCATGGAACATGTGGTGACCTGTAATATTTAAGGCAGATATTTGCCAGTGATACTCATGTGACATTTATCCTTGATTCATGGATTTTGGACATTCATCAGCCAGGTGGTGGATGCTGTGCTGAATGCAGGGTGCAGGGCAGTGTTGCAGCATGGTCACCCTGTAGGATATTGTTTGGGGTGTACGTGTGGTTGGCTTGATCCGAGGTAGCGGTACTGAAATGCCAGAAACACGTGTGGCAGAACCAGCTCTTTATAACTGCAAATATTCCTCTTCCATCCCTTCATCTCTCAACCATTTGCAGAAAGACTATCTGCTGCTGATACTTAGATGTGTGTTTCTGTTTGTCCGTGTGCACATATATGCACACATATATGTACATAAAGTGTGCGTGACTGAATGTGAGCATGCATACATGGTGCTTATGAGTATTAGAAGGTGATATATAAATAAACACTATACGAACAAAGAATAATCACATGTAGTGTATGCTGTATCTGCAATATGGAATCCTCCTTTCCCATTCATTAGCTTTCATTGTTTGCCATTTAGAGCTGAGGTTGTTGTTTTGATGCAATGATAATGAGAAAAATGACTGGCCCGAACACAAGCTAATGCAAGCACAAGGTTTTCATGTAAGCAGGAATATTAATCTCTTATGTATGGACATGGTGTCCATGTTTAATTATGTCCAAAATCCATGGTCTGTCACCCTTCAGCAAACAGTGCTCCACACCGCTGGCCCAGCTGTGTATTAACAGAGGCCATAAAATTCTGTTCCTAATCAGTCAATATAAATGGCATGGTGGGCTGTTATACATACAGTATGTACTGTAGTTCACCCCTCTCTGGAACAGGTACTGACTCCAATTTGTTTTTTGCCATGCTTTTGAATGTCCAATCGTGTAATCCTGGAATTGTTATTTAATGAAATGTAATGTTTAATATTTAATACAATTTTAGTTTAACATTACTCATCACCGCTTAGGGAGCAAAACATGGGTTCTGCCAGAATCATCAGGTCCATTTTTACTCCGAAGATGTCTAAAGTCATATATCCTCAGAGACATTAAGGCTGTAACAAGAGCGGTTTGAGTCACTCTTTGTCATTACATGTAGTGTTAATATAGAGATAGGTCTCAGAATTTCATGACTGTCATTGTTCAGTGCTCCTGCAACGTGAAACACAATGAGAGTTTGTCTGTTTCCCCAGAGGGAACAGTAATGACCAGGTTTGTTGTCCCCCAGTGATGTAGCACTATCTGTGATCCCCTGCAGACTAAGATTTATCTCACACTGTGTCTTTGGGGATACAGCATGCAGAGCTCCGTGAGTCTTTGAAGTGGCTTAGAATGTGTGAGTGCAGCAGAACTCTTTGAAAAGGTCTCTAACTGTCTGAAGTGCTGCCATAATTCATATTCTTTCACTTTTTCCCCTGTGCTCTGTCTCTCTCTCTTTCTCTCTCTCTCTCTCTCTCTCTCTCTCTCTCTCTCTCTCTCTCTCTCTCTCTCTCTCTCGCTCTTTCTCTCTCTCTCTCTCTCTCTCTCTCTTTTTTAAATATAGTCTAATGTACCCCAACTCTCCTCTCCTCTCCTCTCCTCTCCTCTCCTCTCCTCTCCTCTCCTCTCCTCTCCTCTCCTTTGTGGTCTGTCCACTTTCCCAACATCAGGTGATAAAGTTTCCATTCTCTCTTGTAAGAGATTAAGAGCCTCTTGTGCCTCTGAGGCTGTAACTGAGGCTATAGATATACTGAAGTCCTCCTGTTCTCGTTTGTATTTGTCACTACTGTTAATCCACTGTTTAATGAAGGCACTAACGCTTCAGCACATCCTCCAGCCATCTTGTGTGAGCGTGCGTGTGTGTGTGTGTGTGTGTGTGTGTGTAATTGGATGGAAAGCTCCAGAAAGGACTCATACGTTAAGGGGATAGGGGATTGATGAATGGTGAGCTGGGAGATGAGGTGAGCGTTATTGATTTGTTTTAAATGGAGTGCATAATCCATAGAGCATGCCTAATAAAACACCTGTAACCAGTGCTGGACTGCCTTAAAACCTCTTAACTCGGCAGTTTGATATACACTGTGTTCCTAATATGCTTGGATCATACTATATGGAATTGACCAAGGAACAACATGGTTGACCAATGATTCATTCAAATATGAGATTCAGTTAATCCCTAAGAATCCCATGGAAACACAGTCTCACCAGGTTTATACTGAGTACACACAGGCCTACCCTATTTAATTCCAACTGAAGCCTTTTTACCCAGGCTATAAGAATCACCAAAATGAAGCAGTGTGTCTTTGCTGCAATTTATAACTCAGGAATTCCCTTGTTTCTGATTACCGAGGTCTACCAAATTTAACACACCCACCCACACACACGCGCACACACAGAGAGAGAAAGAGAGAGAGAGAGAGAGAGAGAGAGAGAGAGAGAGAGAGAAAGAGAGAGAGAGAGTGCATTCCATGCTGTCAAGTTCCAGTGTGTGTGACTGTGTAGCCAAGACTACTTTCAATTTGACCCCATTTTGCCCTCAGCAAATCAGCTGAATCTCAGCCACACCATTAATGCAATCCTTAGATTTAAGATTCCAGCTCTCCCAAGTTTTAAAAAACAAAGTTGAAGTATTTTTCAGTCCACACAGAGAGCCATAGGTCAGGGCCTGTTTTAAAGAGTCTGCATTAAGCCTTAGAATAAAGAAGTAAGACGAGGAATTTACATTAGCAAATAAGTTGCTGTGTCAGTCAAATCTGCTTTTCTGTATCTATATCAGGTTACAGCAATTTGGAATGTAACGAGTCAATCACAAAACTTCTCAGCAAAAGGAAAAGTCACAGATGTATAATTTATAATTAACATAAGTCTGCTGTTTAAAACTGATATTACATTATTTATCTCATTCGAGATTTACAGTACAGTACAATTTTCCATTCCATATATGGGCAGCTTTTAATTCCAATGCACCTGTATTTGTGGACTGAACGTTTGAGAGACCATCACACAGATATGTTTTTTTTTTTTTTTTGGCATTTTATTCATTCTTCTCTTCCCTGACTGATAATGGTCATAAAAAATCGCTCTATGAGTCCATTAGTTTCACACAAACGATGATTGGCAGTCTAACCTTCCAGACTGTAAATGTCCCATAATCATACGATTGCCATCTTCATAATCATCACTATCATAATCATCATCAAGGTTATTAATTCAGACCTAGAGCTCATTTGCAAGTTCTGTAATTTTTGTGCCCATTTGAAGGATGAGAAGAGTATTTTTTTTCAGTACTGATTGCAGAGATTTCAGCCTTGAGAACAAAAAAAAAAAAAAAGAATCCCACCATCTCCTTGTATGAAGCATTTTGCATTCATGGTGCATTCATAAAAGGTATATCCCTATGGTCAGACAATAACAATAACTTGCATGATTAGCCTCTGTATACACAGAAAAAAAAGTATTGTGCTTTGTTAAAAACAGGAACGGCGCACAGAATGAAGAAGCTGTCATCATGGACGAAGTCGAGATGATATATTGGGACATTCAGTGTAGTATTAATATTATTATTTGTTTTTGTTGTAACCTTGCCCCTTGCCTCCTCTCCCTATCTCTCTGATTCCTTTACAGGACAGATTTCATTGTTGGTATGGAGGCTGCAGAATTAGTTTCGGACCACTGATTCGCATCCCATCCCCATGCAGAGAGAGAAAGAGAGGGAGGGAGAGTGAGAAAGAGAGAGAGAAGGGGGGGGATAGAAAGTGGAGGAGTGGCTAGATGGTGAGGGCTTTACCACAGGATAAATCTGCTTTTAAATGTGATGTATGCAGTTCCAGTAACCTGTTTGTTTGTGTGGCATGGCCACGGTATGGTTTCATTACTCAAGCCAATGTCCTGAAAAGCTCAGTGAACAACAATGTACCTGAAACATAACACAAGCTAATGAAACCAAGCAGGCAATGATATGACTTCAGCCCAATTAACAATGACAACTCAGCAGTCTTGCATGCTGATCTTCAGCAAAGGTAGAACTGAGGTTTGTTAAGTTATTAATTGCAGGCTAAAGACTTTTCACCTGTCCTTATCCACCCACCAACCCTGGAGTTACAGATTAACATCCCCAATTTTCAAGTGTCAGTAATCTCCATCTCTCTCATTGTCTGTCCAATGCAGAGCCGTACTGGCACTTTAAGTTAGACCTGCTGTATTGTCACAATCAGGCAGGGCTGCAGGTCCAAGATTATTGATTAGCCCTGTTTGTTGAGACACTGCCAAAGAAAGCACCAATTTGCTTCACACTGCTGATAGATTGAACACGTTTTGCCATTCCGAGTGCTGCCGCATAGACAAGACTTCATAGGGGGGTGGGGGGTGGTGTGTCGCTATACATCATTGTTTATTGTTATAACTGTGCTTTCATAACAATAACTGTGGATTTCAGCATGCATTTCAAAAAGTGTCTGACCACTCAAACATCAGTCAAAGTCTTGTAAAAGCTGTATGTCTGTAAAGAATATGATGAACATATTGTGAGTAATGAATGTGATGATTTAGGGCTCTGCAGCAGGAAGAGGCTGTTGCTACTCCAGGCTGTAGGTGGACCAGGGCCTCACAGGCCAAGCCTCAAGCCATCTCTCCCACTCACTGCCTCCTGACGTGTATCTAGTCATAAAGGAGAGGAAGGTGAGGATAATTCCATTATATTCTCCCTCACGGTCTTCTCTTGGGTTGGGGTGGGGGTGGTCAGGGGCTTGGGGTTTGGGAGCTGAAAAAGGGCTGAAAATATACTAAAGATATAAACACAGAAGTGAGTCATTCTTTTACAGACCTCACATTTTTTTGTGTCAAGGAATAAAGGATTTGATGATACTTCCTTTAAAGAATCCCACATGTGAGTTACATATTACCTGTATATAGGACTATAATACAAGGCACACGCAAATCCATACACTGCGTGTATTTAGGGCATAAATGCCAACCATAAACCTAGTGTGGACCAAAAGACAGCTCGCTAAGATTGCAGAGGGAATAGATACTGTGGAATGTAATGGGCACATCTAATGTACTGCTGTCAGGTGGAAATGCTGCTGACAGCCAGAGACATAGCCCCCTACTACTGTACACAACGCCCACTGTAATGTTCTGTAGAGCCTGTGATGATACTGGCATTGCTTCGATGCAGGATCCGTCATAGATATTGTAAGTACATCTTTTATTTCAGTAATTGTAATTACAACTGTTTTGCCCCATCACAGTACAAAACAGTTACACTCACTCTGAAAATCTGTCACTGTTTGACTTCAGACCCATAGAAAAGCCCATAGAAATTTCACAGCAGCATAACTGATCTGACTATATAGAGAGAAAGAGTGAGAGGGAAAATTGGTGTCTGGTTCATTATTTCTGCCACTAAAATCCTGTTTGCTATGCAGGAGTACGGAGTCAGGTCCTCAATGAAAGTGTTTGAGTTGTGTGTCAAGGACAAGGAGAGCGTAGTGTATTGAAGGGAAGTTGTGTGAGTGCTTTGTGTTTTTGAACTGAACAGGTAGGGTGGTATAACAGAAGAGAGATGAAGTACAGTGTGATTGTTAGAGTTGTGTACACTCCATCTGGCTGACAGATGGCTCATATGGGCAGCTCTGTGTGAGCTTCTGTGTGTGTGTTAAGCTCTATGAATGTCTCTGAGAGTTGGTGGGTGGCTGTAGGCGTGCTCTGAATCTGAGTTTTTGTCTTGATTGACTCTCTCTCTCTCACTCTGTGTGTACTTATGTGGGTTGGTGTGTACTTATTAACTTGGAGTGTATTTGCATGCTGCTGGGTGCTACTTCTCCTCAAGAGTGCAAATAGGTATGTAGGTATGGAGAGAAAGAGAGAGAGAGAGAGAGAGAGAGAGAGAGAGAGCATGTGTGTGTGTCTGTGTGTGTGCTGTGTACATGTGTGTGTGTATGAAGGGAGAGTGGGTGAGAAAGAGAGTGTGTGTACATATACGTCTTTTGCATGTGGTTTCAAGGGTTCTTACGTGTTGAATTTGCCTTGTGGGCTGCTTTGCATTAGGGGAGTTCACTTCAAAGGCAGGGGCTCTGTAGTGGCTGTTCTCATTATGGAGCATCTCTCTATGTCCTCGGACTGCTTTTCCCATTACCCAGTGGCCTCTCTAATTCTCATTTACAAAGCCTGTCTTTCCACTCCACAGCAACTCTCTCTACGCTATTTCCTACTGTCTAATACATTACTGTCCACATGAGTGTAATAAGAACTGGAGGTTTTGCATGGGGACACATTAAGATCTTCTTCTCTTCTTTTTGTCTCTCCTGCTTTTCACTTTTCTTTCCTCTTGTCTCCTGTGTTCTATAATATAACCCTCATACAGCTCTCTGCTGCCACATGTTCTGTCCTGTTTTTCTCCTCACACCTCCAAGGCTTTGGAGATTAACTGGGACTCCAGGTTATACAAGACGATCAATGACTGCAGGATGTACAAGTCGATCAGTCTTTCTCAGCCTGCTGAGATAAACAACAGCTCCAGGTCATAGGAAATGATCAACAATGCCTTCCAGTCAAACAGTATGAGGAAGTTGGCCCTTTTGATTGGAGCAGAAATCTGAGAGGGCTAAGCCTGAGAGCACACAACTGATAAGTCTTGGACAGCAGTAATAACCCATAGGCATCAACACTGAGTAAAGTCAGAGATAAGACAGGGGTGAGTCCTCACTCAACTTCTTCTGTTCCACCGATGTTTGTGGACATTTGGTATTTGGCTGTGCCGTTTGTTGTTCTGATATGTATTACAGTAGTGTTACACTCACATTTCACCCTGTCAATCTTTGGTTTTCCTCTTCAGTTGTTTCATGATTAAACTGGAGTATATTTTGCTCAGAGTATTTTACTTTTGCCATGACTCTCCTTCTCCCTCTGGAGAGCAGTGGTGATTCTGAAGGCTGATTTTATCATCTGAAGGAGATGAGGTGGGAGAGAGATGGCTGAGCTTCAGAGCATCTCACCCCTCCTGGCATGCAGGTCCATCCATTTCTTATCAGGCTCCCTCAGAGTTACCAGCAGTGAGCTGCCACCTTGAGCCAATCTGTTCTCTCTCTCTCTCTCTCTCTCTCTCTCTCTCTCTCTCTCACACACACACACACACACACACACACACACACACACACAAACACAAACACAAACATACAGCCCCTTCTATCTTGATCAAAGTGGGATTTATAATGAAGTAGAATCATAAATGTGCAACCTCTCACATGCAAAGTGATCGAACATTCCTTGTACATTTTATTTGAGCACATTTTTATATGCCTCTTCGTGTATTTCGATGCATTCATATCATCTTTTTATTCTCTTAAATCATTTACATTAGTGCGCTCCTTTCAGCATTGTGGTGCTTTGATGTTAAGATTTCACATGAATAAATGAATTCGATCACATTCTGTATCTGCGCTACAGGAGAGCTGTAAAAAGAGACGGTTCCTTTGAATCTGACTGCTATATGAGTGCTTACAGGGAAAGGTACCTCTCCTTCACTGGTTTCACAGTGGATTTCTCTAGGGTATACTGTATAGAAGCTCTGAGACCTGGAAAGGCTCGATAGTGATGGATGAATGACAGCTGAACGGTTTCCCTCTTTGTACAGGAGGAGTGAAAAGACAGTCTTCAGAGCTTTTGTGCAAGGAGCTGAGTCACATGAGAGAGACCGATAAGGAGCTATTGCTACTCCACACGGGCGACTTATAAGTGCATTATAATAGGCTTGATCTAACTATCAACTGAAGCTGTTACTGTCATGTGGGAATGATAAAACCTCAGTGCCTGACTTTACAGCTGTGCAATCATTTCCCTTTGAATATGTTCAGAAGAATAACAAAACTGCAATTATTTTAGCATCCTAGTTAATCAGCTATTTGGTGTCAGGGACTTTTACACTTTGATGACTGTAATACAAAAGGATAGCTCTCTAGCGTTGTTTTTGTATTGAGATGATGCATATCCATTATTGATTTCTCTCCTTGTAATTTTCTTTTTCATCAGATTTTAAGAATCTGTATAACAGTAGGTTTTAAAGGTTTTTAAAGCAACGTGTGATGAGCCAAAACATGGCACTACTGATTGAAAATGAAACAATTTTTTGTACCAAGAAAACCCTGCTCCTCTATATTCCAAACAAGTCGCGCTCTGTCCTGCTTTTGTTCCTCTCCCTCTGTTTTACTGTTCTGCCCCTACTACTGTCAAAGAATGAGGGGTAGAGAGAAAGGGGGATACCATATCTGTGTTAGGCACCATTTGAAGAATAATCCAGCTGTGCCTTTAGAATACGAAAAAAAAAAAAATTGTCCCATGATAGCAGTAAACTGAAGGGTATTTTAGAGTGTTGATGGAGGAAGAGTTGAATTGGTGGATTTTGAGTAGGAGTGTGAAGTTTAATTACCAGACCGAACAGCTTCTGGCTGCGGTGTTTTAATTGCACTGAGGAGATTATGTGTCAGAGTGTTGCTCGAACCCTCAAGTATCTTCACCCTTTACATCTTGATTTATTTATTTATTTACTTATAGATAACTATGGTAATTAAACCTAGAGGTCCCAGGCACACACAGAAAAAATAAGCAAGACGTATACACACACCCACAAAGATTTTTTTTTTTTTTAATAAATTATGTATACAGACAAATTTGAGTTATATCACCACAGAGATCATGAACCATAACTAATGGTGGTGGTATGCTGAAATATCTCTTAAAATTTTTTATCCTCTCAGCTGTTCACACTTCACTGTTCCCCTTTGATTTACTATTCTTTTTAATCAGAAATTTCTTTTTTTTCTGTGCTTAAGAATAGGCAGTATAGGCCTACAAAATGAATTTGTAGGGAGGGAGTGGAGGGGTGGGGTGGGGTGACAGATGGAAGACATCAGAAAAGCACATCTGCAGGAGACAGAGAGAAACTCCTTTCATCTTGGTTGGGTTGCAAGCTGCTGGACTAATGTTGCATCACCTTGAGTTTGAATTCCTCTGAATAGAAAGACTGTGTATGTGTATGTGTATGTTTGTGTTTGTGTGTGTGTGTGTGTGTGTGTGTGTGTGTCTGTGTGTGTGTGTGTGTGTGTGTGTGTGTGTGCACGCATCTGCATGCATGATGCGTGCTTGCATAGACATTTGTGTTTGTTTTTGTGGGGTATGTCCTTCTAAACTGCCTTTTATTGGGCTGAGTTCCACCTGATAACAGTATTTATATCTCTGTAACATGCTGCTCAAATATTGATTACAAAAGTTCTGCATCTCAGACCATTGTTCCCCAGAGAGAAAGAGATGGGAGTGGCATTGATTATCCCCCGGGGTTTGATTGTGAATCATGATCTCTATGATCCGTAACAAAAGACAGGGTAATAGCAAATTTAGCAGAGGTCAAAGGAAAACATTCACCTGAGACCTCACAAGAAGTGAGGAAAGAGTGTATAGATTATCTAATGTCTCTGAAACCACAACAGCTCTTAAAATGTAACATTATAATCTTACTAGACTGATAATTCTCAGTGAATTTATGTGTATCAGATATTGAGATTACAATAATTTAACATTGACATAAAACTTAACACAGCTTTTTTCACAAGTGAAACAGAATGACTCTGAAGGATTCATTTAAGGGGATGGCTGGGGAGTAACAGGTAATGTAGCAATCTATATTTAATACTGATGGACTAAAAACTGCGTGTGTGTGTGTGTGTGTGTGTGTGTTCATTTGAGCATGTATACATATGCATGTGTGCGTGTGTATCATTGGCATGCACACCTTTATGCCTGTGTGAGAGCATGAAAGGATATTTAAGCTATTCTATCTCCTCGATGGTTGAATCAACTAGCCATTGCTATAATGATAGTGGGTATCTGGAACAGTAAGGGAGAGACTGCTCATTCCACTTTTTATACAGTGTGGTATGAATCAATCCAATCTGAAAGCAAAGCAGTTGATTTCTATGATGGACCCTACTCTCTCAAACTCCAAAGGGATATCTGAATATTTGGGAGCTTCTTGCCGTCCATTGCCTTTGAGCATTAATCAGCTGCATCAGAGCAGCAGAGTGACTCAGGAAGTTGTTGTTGTTTAGTGTTGTTTCTGTGTAATTTTCTCCCCCTTTGTTGATGCACAGGCCAGAGGAAGGAGCAATGCCCTTGAGGACGCATGCCAAGCCAAACTTTCATCATAAATAACAGATGAGTGCAGCAGTCATCATACAAAGCTGCCTTTGTACAGCTTACCGCCTTAAAGTCAGACCTATTTCACCGTCTCTATGTTTAGTGAAGGACAGTTTTTAGTCTTTATTTTGATTTTAACCAAATAAAACTCTCTTTGTGCCATTCCTGTTACTGACTATTGACTAAGCTCTTATGAGGACTAGTGTTCTGCTGTTTTCCTTTAAACTTGATCTTTGCGTGTTTGGCTTGAGAGAAAGACCTGAAAGAGTTTACAAACATGGTAAAAGAGACACTTACGAGCTTGCTGGCACATTTTGATAATGACTTTGATTGCGTGTTGTGGCCTCTGTTCTCACTGGGGATGTTGATCAGAGTTGAGCGGGGGGTGGGGGATGGGGTAAGTATCACCTTGGTAACAACGAGCTTTCACTGCGTTGTAACTGTAGTGTCTCTTTAAAGGTCTCTACCCCAACTGCGTTTGTGACATGATGACATTTCCAGGGAGACATGTCCTCCTCGCTCACTTAACCGAGCTGAGGACGTCTAATCGGATCATGGCTGAGTCAGTGCCTGAGGGAAGAGTGGTGACACCACAGAGACCAAGCTCTTACTTTGTGCACTGCAGAAAGAGCAGGACATGCTAAGTCAAATGCCCTAATTCTAACCCTCCCTCTGTCTCCTCTAATTACAGACAAAGCCAACGTTCAGTCAGCTCATGCTCATTTATTTTCACCTGCTTGTTTTTCACGATCCTGATCAATAACAAAGATCTAGTAGTCTTGAAAGTTCAGAATCCAATTTTGAACAGCCTGTTCATAACTCAGTACATCCTCTTTGAACAGCACATTTAAAATCCTCTATCGATTAACAGATACGTAATTAGACCTGTATGCATTTCACATTGATTGCTTAGCGGCTACAATTAATAGAATGTCTGCCCATTCCAGAGACTGTCATAGATTACAGATTACACAATTTCTGCATTCTCCAGGCATTGAAGTAAATTGGATTTATTTGTGTGTAGAAATGTCTGAATTTATAAATTATCTATTTTTTTTTTTTTTTTTACAGCAACCTAAGGTTATCCAGGCCTGCCGGTACTAAGGTTCTTCAACACTATATAAGTGTGTTGTTTCATCTTTGGAACGGAATAATTCTTGTTCGTGCACAAAATATGAAAAAAAAAGGCTTTGTATCTTGTGTTCTCACGATGCAATCATGCTGTCTAAAGAGTCCACAATCAGGTCTATCAGTTCCTATTGTGTGAGCTGATCATTGCTTGTATGTTGTCTCACACTGTAATCACAGAGTGGTTCATTGACGTCATAAATCTCATATTTATTTGCTCTCTGGATTAACCTTGACATTTCATTTTCACCTGTTGTGTTATGCCCTGTTTTCACTAGAGGCCTGTTGTCTCCTTTTTGTGACTCCTAATTTATCTATACACCTATGGCTCTAAGAGTTCAGCAGGTGGATGTGAAAAACAAAACAAAACACAAAGCAAAACACAAAACACAAAACAAACAAACGAAAAAAACAAAAAACAAAGGCAAAACAAAACACACACACACACACACACACACATACTCACACAAAAGGGACTGTTGAGAGGAGAGCTAGATGAAGCAGCAGAGACAGCCAATGAGTGAAGACTAGCCTACTGCTGAATTTCCTTTCAAAACAACTAGTGCAGCAGGGTTATGCATCATTCTGTCATGTTATGCTCTTCAGCGATAGGGTGCATTTTATCACCGTGAGTTACCACAGTAACAGGAAAAGACATAGGGGTAAAGGTGGGGGTAAATCATAATGGATTATTTATACTCTCGATCTAGGTCTACTGGGTTAAATCACGAACCAGTGAAATATTTACTCAGGGACCCCGCATTTCCTAACACACTGAGTACCTCATGTAAGGAGGTTTGAAAGATGTGAGAGGGATAAATCATCTATATTTACAGTACATTACAAAGAGGAGTCGGAAGCAGAGAGACTGCTGGCTTTTTATTTATCTTTCTTAAATGAGACACAGATTCAAAATGATAGTGAATTTTAAGCAGATCTTATTAGCTTGCAGTCTGACATTTAGAGTTGATCTCTTCTCAGTAACCAGACTAAGAGTCAGCTCTCTTTGTCTGTACTATGTCTATTGCATCATCTTAGAGTGCAGCTCTTTGCAGCTGAGAGAAATGGCTCTGAGACCAAACATTCTACTGACGGAGCCACACTGCTATTCCTGTTTCTGAGCTAAATGTGGGAGGCAAGCAGAAATAATGAATCTTCTCTTACTTGTAGTTTATACACCTGAAAAGTCAAACACTTGTATAAACATGTGCTTATACAGAGTGGGCACACAATATTTGACAATGGTACGACATAAGAGGTTTGGTATCATTTACCTCCCAAATTTTCGCTGAATTTTCACGACACTGAGAGATTTTCCTTAGAAAAGCAGGCTTCTAGACAAACATTTTAGTGTGCTCTCATGGTGGATCCAGGAGTATTGATAGACTGTTTCATGGCAGAGATCACTGTCCCCTTAGATTTCTCAGCATAAACAGCCAATAACTGTAACTTTCCAGAACACTGAATCATGGAACAGGATCAAAATATTCAACCATAACAACATATCTGTACAGTTTTGAGTTACCAGAGGTGGTGCCTTATACATCTCAAATTAACAACAATGTCGAGACTCAATCTTCAGATTCTCTTTGTCTGCAATTGTGTCTGAATCCCCATTGACCCTGGGTATCATCTAATACTTGCTGCAGAACTTGTCTGCTATCAGATGTGACACTTGACATCTATATCTAGAAAACACCTTGAAGACCTGCGATTCTCTGATCCCCATTTAATCTCAGACAGTACTGAAGTGAGGATGGATGAATTCTGTAACCGTATGAGGGGCCTGGAATGACCTGCTCCCTCACAGCATCATCTGGAGTATGACTGTGGTTTGACCTGAATTTTCTCCACAGCATTTGGCACAGTAGCTATATCAGTCCCTCATTACTACTCTAACTTGTTGTTTGAATAAATTCTCTAGACAGACTGCTGTGACAAAGAGACCTTTCCACATTAGAAATTTACCCGAAGTTCTCCTTGTTTTTATCTTTCGATTATTATTACTAGCTTGATTCGTAGTTCACTGGACTACTTTGTGCTTAATACATTGATAACATGTGCATTGTTTTTTATTTTAGACCTGTTATTTATAGTGTTTATTTACATCATCAGCATATGTGCCAAGATAACATTTGTACCCTCCAACACAATGATTTCTGATACCATAGTTGGGAAATGTATGCTTTGTCCTCTTGTGTCAATCTTTTAAAAAAAGTTCTTTTGTTCCTGCTTTTGATTCTGTATTATCCATACACACTGAACTTTGAAAACATTACAGTTTTTCCCAATCGCTAACACACTATAACTGGTTCCCTCAGCAAGAAAACCTATAGCCTTGCCTCATTTCTCAAAAGATACACACTTTTCTCTCAGCTGTCTAAGTGTCTATGTGTAAAACAGTTTTTGCAAAACTATATGCAAAAGTGGCCAAATGAATCATTCACAGCACTATATGTTCATTCAGCAAATACACACAACCAATACAATACACCAAAGTCATTATCTGAACTCAAAAAGCACACCTTTCCCCAGGTGTAAACACAAAGCCACTAAATTAATGACACACCAGTCAGAATCACAGGATCCCTATAAATAGGGCCATTTGTTTGCATGTGCTCTGGAGCAATGGGTCCTAACCATGCAGAGGTTGAAAGACATCAGAAAGCTGGTGAAGGTCAAGCACACAGAGGAAGAGGACGATGAAGACCAAGATGACAACAAAGACAATTTGTTTGCACTTTAAGGCGAGAAAACAGGTACTTTGCATTGGTGTTACAGTAATGCATGTATACACATATGGCAATGTTGTAGTGCATGTACAGACTGTAACTATAGTTGGAACTATAGTTGGATCTCATTGTGGTTTTTACAGCTCCACAGTAATGGATGACCATTAGCTATCAGTATTCTTCTTCTTCTTTTTTGTGTAAATAAAAGGCAACCACCTGGTGGGGGTAGGCGGCGACTACTGACAAATGTGCAAGCGATAGCTTAAACACAAAACCTGGCTCCTTTAGCACAAAAACCCATACCCTTACATCATTCCCAAAAACACACACACATTTCCTATAACCATAAACACTACTCAACTATTTCCACATGTTTCAATATTCAAAACTCTTTCTCTTTACACAAAGGGGCCAAATAAATCATTCATTGCACTATATGTTCATTCAGCAAACACATGCTCTCAGTATTATTAACTCAAGTCATCACAACCTAAACTCAAAGAGCACACCTCTCTCCAGGTGCAAACACTAGGCCTCAAAATTGCTAACACACCAATCAGACTTGCAGGATCAATAAATAGTTGTTTTTTTAACTTCTGTAGAGAATCTTTGAGCTGGATGCCAGGGCTGACCCAGATGAGTACATCTTCACTGACTAGGCAGGGTTCAACCTAACACCATTGGTCACCATGCTATCATACAAGTTTCTGGCCAGAGGGGAGGCAACATCACCCTGTGTGCAGCCATCAACAATCATGGCATCCTCCACCGCCATGTCAAAGTGGGTCCATACGACATGGCACAACTCCTTCAATTTATACATCAGCTGCACAATAACATTCTTCAACAGGAAGGGGAGCCAGGGCAACCAGAGCAAGCCCAATATGTTGTCATTTGGGATAACATGAGTTTGCATCAGGCTGCTCTGGTTCACGCCTGGTTCAATGACCTCCCTAGGTTCACCGTTCTTTTTCCGCCTGCATATTCCCCATTTCTGAATCTGATTGTGGAATTTTTCTCAACATGGCAGTGTAGGGTATATGACTGCAACCCCTATGCACAGCAAAACCTGCTATGCACAGGCAGTGGATGATGTGTCTGTGGTGATGTGTCTGTGGAGTCTATCCAGGGTTTTCTAAGGCACACAAGGGCATTTTTCCCACACTGCCTGGCAAGAGCAAACGTAATGTGTGACGCTGATTAGATATTATGGCATGACCTAGACCTGAGATGAGATGAAGAGAACGCTGATACTGATGCTGAGTAACCTGTATGTTTGCTGCATTTGGAGATAAATCTTTTGGAAATTGGGTATTTTACTGTGCATAGACTCCTCCTTACATGTTTTGTCAGTATGACATTTTCAAAGGGCAGGTTTTTGACCCAAACACCATATACAGTAGAATTCCCTTATCCACTAATGTAAGAGGTAGTTATTAGGGCACTGTTTTGAATTTCTCTTGCCAGGATGTTTCTGAAAGTGTTATCTGGATAGTCGGAACTGTGATTTTACAAAGTTCCAAATTATTTATCTGAAAACCTATTCTAATCATTTTGGTAGCAGTGTTTTGACAGCTTGTGTGTACAGTGGTCCCTCGCGGTTCACCTTTCGCGGCCTCACAGTTTCGCAGATTTTTTTTAGTGTGATTTTGCATGCTTTTTTTACAGCGCATTGTGTTCTGCGTCCTGATTAGCGCATTGTGTTCTGCGTCCTGATTGGCTGTAGACCATTGTCAATCAATCTCCTCCGTGCCGTGTCTCCTGTACAGTACAGAATGCGTTCAGCTTGCCAAATTTACATAAATCTTTGATCGCTAGCAGTGTGACTCTGAAGTGCTGTACTGTATGTTTGCAAGTTTTCTCCCCAACAAACCCCACAATGTCGACGAAACGTTCTGCACCGTCAAAGGCACCTGTGGTAGCACCCAAAAGGCAGAGGAAGATGCTAGCCATCGCACAAAAAGTTGGACTTCTGGACATGCTAAAGGAAGTTTTACAGCCTTAAAACATCTATAATAATTGTAAAAAATATAGCTGACTACTTCGCGGATTTCGCCTCGTTATTTTTAGAACGGAACTCCCGCGATTAACGAGGGACCACTGTATTGTCTGAGGGCAAAGTTTGAATTGGGGCCAGAAGTTAGATGTTTGTACTGTTGGGTGTGCATTTTTAAAATTGTGTGTGAAGATTTGAGAAAATGGTGAATTGTTCCAGAATTGTGTCTAAGCAATTGAGAAAAACTGTAATAATGCCATAAGGTTGTGGGAAATTCAGGGGCACATAACTGAAGACTAGGTGGTGTTTCAGGGTGTTGATAGCATCAGTATGTCCACTATTGATTGTATCCTTCATTGTAACAGGCTACAGACAAAACAGTTGTACCATGTGCCTTTTGACAGGAAATCTGACAGAGTGAAAGTCTAACGTTTGCACAGTTTCAGTTCAGCTTTTTGGGTCATTTCTTCTGGTTTGTTCAATGACTCTCCACTCCAGTGGTGCAGTGTAGGACATGTGCTCTGCTACTGTAAACTACACTGTGGTTATTTACATTAGGCATGGCATACCTTTCATTGCAGTATAGTCAATGTAGTAGGCCTATGTGTGTTTACAACACTGTATTTACATTACGGATGTCCTGATCAAGTATTTTTGCCCCCGATCCCGATCCAAGTCATTTAACATTGAGTATCTGCCGATACCAAGTCCCGATCCAATACTTGTATTTTCCTAGGTAATGCAGTTGCACAGTGCACATTTCAAGTACATTATTAAGTTATTAAAACCAATTCAATGTATATGCCTGACAAATGAATAACAAATGCATTAAGAAAAAAATTTGGCCAAGCTGTTCCTTAATTTTTTTTTTTTTTAATTATTTTTTTTTATTTTACAAAATAACAAAGTAAACCTTCTTGTAAAGCTTCAGTAAAGCAGTGTCTGAAATGTAGTATCGAGAGGGTAAGGCGTACTGTGGAAGTTATACCAGGAAAGATATGTAAGTGTTCAATTTTATTTAATCCTACAGTAATTCAAGTGGTTGAGTTGTCTAACTGTCAGTTACGTTGATACTTTTTCTGAAAGCCTCTTTTTTGTATGCTGTCGTTATCAATCCTTAGCGTTAGTTAAGCAACTGTATCGGTCTCTGTGGTTGTCAGTTTAGGCTAACTTGCATACGTCACGTACAGCTAAAGTGTTAGGTGTTTCAATGTTGAAATGATACCTTGGTTGTTATTAGTAGCCTTAAGGATTAATGTCACTGGAGTTTGCTGACCTAAAAAATGTTCAAATTTAAAAGTTAAAAGAAAACCTATTCGCCTGGAACATTCACCTCAATTTGCTGAATTTGAACGCACCCCTGTATTTGCTACCACATGGGCTGGTCATCCAAAGCGATTAATTCACTTGCCCTCTTGGTAATCTTTTAGGCCTTGTCGCTGTCTCAAGGAAATTTCTGAGTGAACTAACTGTATTCCGCTGAGTGTTTATTTTTTAGGTGCTGTATCAGAGTGGTAGTAGCCTATTGAACACAGCTCTGTCTTACCACCACCTCGCGAAATGCTCCTGCCACAAAACATGCTCTCCGTTTACGACACCTGTGTGACAGCTTACAGAAAACAAAGGATCAGGCTTAAGGTCGTGCTCAGTAAAGCCAATACCGATAAGTTAAACAATGCCTTGATCTGCCCCGATACCGATCTTTGAGATCAGATCGGGACATTCCTAATTTACATCTATTTTTTGTTTTACTGTTGTAGAGAATCTTTGAACTTGATGCGATGCATCAGCCCCATGAGTGTATCTTTGTTGATGAGGCAGGGTTTAACCTAACAACAAGGCACAGAGGGGGACGGGACATCATTGGTCGCTGTGCCATTGTGGAGGTTCCTGGCCAGAGAGGAGGCAATGCGACTCTATGTGCTGCAATCAGTAATTAAGGGGTCCTCCACTTTGGGTCCATATGGCATTGCATATCTGCTTGAATTCCTAGGTCAACTTTACTAAGGACTAAGGAATGGGAACCAGACCATTCAGAGCAGTCTCAGTATGTTATCATCAGGGATGATGTTACTTTCCATCGGGCTGCTCTGGTTTGTGCCTGGTTCAATGACCACTCCACATTCACAAATCTTTTTTTACCTGCATATTCCCAGTTTTTCATTGCAAATAGAGGAATTTTTTCAGCATGGCAGTAGAGGGTTTATCACAGAAACTCCTGCACAAGAGAAAACCTCTTGATTTCCATGGAGGGGGCCTGCGGGGATGTGTCCATAGAAGCCATCCAAGGTTAGATTAGACATACCATGGCTATTTTGATGAAATGTTGATGTTGATGAAATTTTGTGGCCAGATGTTCATTAAACATCCATGCTGTTTGCGTTCATTTGAGCCAGCAGTGTTTTGTCTTAAAATATGTTGCAGTATCCACCGTTTTAGTGCTGTTACGTTCATGGCGCTCACTGTTACAACTGTCCCACACTTTCTCTATGCCTGTGTCAAGGTTGTAACATGGGACATGTTCACTGTTTTGTGTATGACTCCTTTGTACCCTAATTTCACATCTTTTAAGTCTATCGTCTTTGTGTAAACCAAGTTAGAACAGAGACCTGTCAAAAAGTGTTACGATTGTGCCGGTTATAAAATTTGTGTTAATGTGAAACAAAGAGGCTGCAGGATCATTGGCAGTAAGTGAGGACTCATTAAGGTGAGACAGATCATGACAAAGAGCATTCTTCTTCTTCTTCTTCTTCTTCTTACCTTTGCCAAAGAGGTTATGTTTTTGGTGTCATTTGTTTTTCTGCTTGTCTACAGACAGAAGTACATGCACATTAGAGTAACCACGATGCCTAGATCAAAATCCAGAAGTGCATCGCAGAGAAGGAAGCAAAGTGCAGAATGCAAGAAGAGAGCATGGATTCAAGAGATTCCAGAAGCTACAGACAAACGGGAAGCTTCAGTGAGAGAGGGAATGCAAAAGCAAAGAGGGAAGCAGAATCCAGGGGCTACAGACGAATGGCTAGCTTTAGGTAAAGAGCTCAAATGGCAACAGAGAGTGAGGGAGACTCTAGAGGTTGCGGACAAACAGCTAGCTTTAGATAAAGAGCTAAATAGGCAACAGAGAGCAGAGGAAACATCAGAAGCTGCAGACAAACGGCAAGCTTCAGTGAGGGAAGGAATGCAAAAACACAGAGCAGAGGAAACACCAGAAGCCGCAGACAAACGGCGAGCTTCAGTGAGAGAGGGAAGGCAAAAACACCGAGCGAAGGAGACTCCAGAGGCCACTGAGAGCCGGCGGGCCTCTGTCAGGAGCAGCATGCAAAAGAAAAGGGAAGCGGCAAGAAGTGAAGAATGTTCAGTTGACGAAAGTGCCAAAAATATTCAGAAATATTGGAAGGACCCATATATGCCTGCTGTTAATGGTACTGTCTGCATTGCAGATCTTCAGCAGTCCAGATGATACCTGAGAAGTACTGGCCAACTGACATCACCAACAAACTTTTGAAGTCCTGCAGAAATGCATACACACATGGAAAGTTGTGGGCATGCAAAACATGTCAAGCTGCACTTAAGGCTGGACGACTATCCACACGATCCTGGGCCAGTGACTTGGAGTTAGATGATATCCCTCCTGAGTTATAAGATCTGAAGCAATTGGAAATTAGGCTTGTATATCAGCGCATCTCATTTATGAAACTCATCAGACTGCCCAAAGGAGGTCAAAAGACAATCCATGGTAGTGCTGTGAATGTAAGCTATAGTCAATAACATCCAAGCTACAGTAAATAACATCCTTGCTACCGAGAATCCCAGAGACAGCCAAAGTGGGGTGATTAAATTCAAAAGAAAACTGACCTGCAAAGGACACTACATGTAATGAATATGTTTGTCCAAAGCGTGCGATAGAGGCGCTGTGTTGGCTGCAGCAAAACAACCCAATCTATAAGGACATTACCTTTTGTGAGGACTGGGAAAGTCGCTGGGAGGACGATGATACTGATTTGTGGGAGGCTGTCGCAAAAGAATGCGACGACAACATGGAAGCTGAAGATCAGCCAACCGATGTTGCAACCTTAGATTTGTAATCTTCTCCAACTTCCTAATATTACTGAAGCAGTTGTTCTGGCATCACTCACAAGGCTTAGCCAGCAACAGCTTCAACAGTTCCATTCATACATTGATGGACTACGGAATGGTGACTGGGCAGATAACCTGGCAGTACTAGGCGTGACCAACATGTTAGACATCAGCATTAGGGTCATCAATACTATTACCCCTGACTGGGCACATGATATACATCCACGATGCCAGAGATCTAACTATACCATAAGTGTCAGCCTGATGGGAGAGCAGTACTATGTAGCACTAGAAGATGCTGAACAAGACATAACAGCAGAGAGAGAGAGAAGCTGAAAGAAGACAAAAAGAAAAAGAAGATGAAGAAGACAGAGTTGCCTTCGAAAAAAACAAATAAGCTTCAAGGAATCCCTTATGACATGCTGCTTCAGGAGGAGCAGCTTCAAGATGGTGACACCAGCTACTCTGTTGCTCCTGGAGGAAGCCAGAAACCATGTCCTCTCCTGACAGACAAGTACAAGGAGCTGGATAATACTTCCAAATATCCCTCTGGGAACGGTTGTCTGTTTGAAGAAAGAGGGAAGCCAATTAGTGTAAGGAAATACTTCAACCAGAGGCTACTGCACAAAGACGGCAGATTTGCCAAGGATATCGACTACCTTCTAGCTGCTCAGTATGCAGCTGAGGCAAAACAGGTATGAAAATTCATGCAATTAGTATACCACACTCATTACTAATAATATCACATTACAAAAATAATTAAATGCTGTTTCTTACATTTGCATAATATTTCAGTCTGAACATCTACACATTTATCTATGTTTACATTTCTATGTGAGAGATGATATACAGATATTGCTCCGTCAAACTTGTTGACAGATGTTCCAAAATCGACACTGAATGCTGGTTTTATGAAGTGCTCCAACAATGTTCAGACCATGATCCACACTGACACACATTTAGATTCCTGAAGAACATCCAGGGATCTCCTGCATACTGGCACACAGTACTCCTTGTCTTGCTTGCTATGGTCAGACAACTGGGGACACTGACATGGTTCCTGATCCTTTCTGCTGCTGACATGCAATGGCCAGAAGTGATCCAACATCACCCCCTTGGTATGGGAAGCACCTGACGAATGAAGATGTTAAAAAAATGCCATGGGAAGAAAAATGTTGGTGGTTGCATTGCAATCCCATGACAGCAGCTCGACAGTTCCAACATCGCTTGGACTGTTTCTTCAAAGAATTCAATGGAGGGAAAGCGAGCCCAATTGGCAAACTCCAGGATTGCATGATCACAATTGAGTTTCAAGCCAGGGAATGACCCCATGCCCACACTATTCTGTGGATCAAGGATGCCCCTCAGCTTGACATCAACACTGATGAGGATGTTGCCTCGTTTGTCAGCAAGTACCAGACATGTGCTATTCCAGAAAAAGAGGGTGAACTGATAAACTTGGTTTTATCCATTCAAAAGTATGTCCACTCATCCACCTAAAGAGGAGGGGGACCATGCAGGTTCTATTTCCCTCACACTCCCAGTGGTGAGACTCTCATTGCCCGACTGTCAGACGAGACAGGCCTGATTCGCCGGCTTGCAGTACAAAGAGAAAACATGCGCAGGGTCAGAGAAGTCTTGGAAGACAAGGAGGTCCCAGAAGATATCCCCCTTGAATGTTCACTTCAGAAAGCACAAGTCAGATCTGAGTGCTATCAGCAAACAATCAAACTGATGAAGTTGGGCGAGCGGATAGTTTTGCAGCATCAGCCTGCCGAGAGATGGATAAACCAGTACAATCCCAATATCCTGCAGACTCAGAGGGCAAACATGGATTTCCAGTACATCATTGATCCATATTCCTACAACATGCACATAACAAGCTACAAGATCAAAAGCGACAGAACCATGAGCGACTTGCTAAAGAAATTGGCAGATGAGTGCAAGGCCGATGACAAATCCAAGCTGAGAAAAGTTGCTTCTGCCTTTCTTAATAACAGAGAAGTCAGCACACATACACGCTGCTTTCCCTGCCACTGAAAAAGGCCAGCAGAAAGGTAGTGTTCATTAACACTGCCCCTAAGGACAAGCAGGTGGCAATGCTGAATCCCCAGAATGTGTTACAGGACATGGATGATAACGATGAAGACATATTCTGCACAGTACCTATTGACAGATATGCTGCAAGTCCTCAAAATCTGTGCATGGCTTAGTTTGCGGCAACCTACACAACTGGGGACTGGGATGGTCCAAATGAAGGAGGTGACCATAACACTGATGTCTTGGATGGTAGTGATGTCAATGAAGCTGGTGGGAATGAAGAGGATGAAGAAGAAGACATTAGGCTCCCATCTACTATCACACTTAGAAATGGTCACATGAGGGAACATAAAAGACACTGTGTCATCAGGTATGTACACTGGTTTCCTGATATGCACATTATTTTCTATATTTTCCTAATATAAAATTAACTTGCATGCAACAAACATAATTTCTAATGGCATATTTCCATTACAGATTCCACAAAGAGAAATCAGGGGGAGAAGAAAAATACAGGAATGTTCTCATAGTATTCTTTCCTCAGTGTGACAAGAACATTGATCTGAAGGCTGGTATGCCCTCTTTCAAAGAATATTTTGAACAAGTGAAGGACACAGTGCACATGAATGAAGCCAAGATCAGCAAGAATTCTGAAGACATTGACAAGTCCTATGATGATCTGCAGCAATATGGACCTCCTGAGAACTTATGGGATGCTGTTGCTCCAAACGCAGAATTTCAGCAGGCAGAACAAGAAAAGGAAGGAGTGGACCAAGAGAGAGATCTGCCACAGGATGACAGTGATAAAACATCAGTCTGGCAGAGGCTTCTCAGCGAGTAACCATTCCGAGCTGCATGCACGATTCTCTGCATGCACGATTTTCTGCAGAGCTAGGAAAAACACTTATGGCCCTCAAGCAGTACAGAGCCAATGGGAAACAGAAAGAAGTGGTCATTTTTCACAGCAGCAATTTGGTGTTAAGAAGCAATTTCTGCTCTCAAACATGATCAAACCTGCCCGGTATACAGAGTTTTCTTGAGTGGACCCGGAGGTGTCAGAAAGAACCATATCATCAAGCTAGTCCACTACAACACCATGAAGCTTCTTAAGCCCCTTTCTGGTCATTTTGAGCCAGATGAACTGCTGGTTTTGTTGACTGCCCTCACTGGAACAGCAGCTTTTGGCATTGAGGGAATGACTGTGCTCAGCTCTCAGCTTCTCCTGTGGTCCTGAAAGCAAGAAGGAGTACCAGCCAGCCAACAATGAAAAGCTGAGTACACTCTGCTCCATGTAGGGAAACTGAAGCTGCTAATCATAGACAAGATTTCCATAGTAGGTGCAGATCTTCTGTATCGCATACACCACTGGCTACAAGACATTTCTGGGAGATGTGGTCCGGATTCTTGCTTTGGTGGAGTCAGTATTCTGGCTGTTAGAGACCTGTTTCAACTTCAGCCTGTGGGCCTGAACAATGTATTTGGTCTTCCTTCAGACAGGTAAATATATATATTACACAAAATCACCTCCCAATACTTTAGGTATATGTGAGTAAGGAGTAAGAACATGTGTTTAATCCAAGTATTACATGTATGCATTTTATTTGCAGCTATGCTAAGCTCCATGGTTCTCTGTGGGTAGAAATTTTACCGTGATGGAGCTCACCAAAAAGATGTGGCAAAAGGAAGACCAGGGATTTGCTCAACTGTTAATAAGGCTTCATACTGCAAGCTGTACTAAGAGTGACGTTGCTATCAGAAACAGTTGACAAATATTAGTCTTATTTAGTGTTTACTGTCACAATAGTATCCAACTGTAATGTATCATACAGTATTTAAGCTGAAAAATAAATTATGTCTATTTTCTATGTAACAGGAAGCATGCAGGAAGTTGTGTCCATGGGAGTTGGAGCCAAAGTGATGGTCACCTTAAATATTGTTGTGGCTGATGGACTGGCAAATGGAGTGAGTGGGACTGTTGTCAGAATCGACCACACTTCCAGCTACGTCAATACCATTTTGGTGAAGTTTGACAGTGAGAGGGTTGGTCGACAAGCAGTACCTAGTAGCCAGTACAAATGAGTCTACCCTGATGCTGTACTAATTAAGAGGCAGGATGTCCAATTCTTCATTGGCAAATGTCGGCGCTCGGTTGAGGCTAACACTTGCCTGGGGTTGCACAATCCATAAGGCCCAATGCACAAGACGCTAGACATTCATTGGAAGGCCAAAGGAGATTCATGCCTGGGCAGGCACACGTTGCCCTGGGCAGGGTCAAAACTTTACAGGGTTTATACCCTCTAGGATTTGATCCGAGCGCAATTAGGGTAAATCCTGTTGTACTCGAGGAGATGGAGCGCCTTTGTACTTGTCCTGTTAAAGCAGAGAAAATTCCTGAAACCCAGATGTCTCTCATGTCTGCTTTTGACATCAGACTTCTTAATGTCTGGTCCTACGAGGAGCACCTCATGCATTTGAAGTCTGACCCTGAGTTTGGAAGGGGTGATGTTTTCTGCTTTGTGGAGACATTCCTTAGAGAGGGTCAACAGCTACTTGCACAAGATCAGATACTACAAGATACAGTCTGCTTCAGAACAGACAGACCACTATCACTAGGAAGAGGAGGAGGTATGATGACAGACATCTCAAACAAGGTTAAACCAACAAAGTTGTCACTTTCGACTCAAGGCTTTGAGTGCAGTGCAGTCACCATTACCAAGGGTACTACTAAACTCAATGTGGTCACCACATACCGCCGGCTGTCACTCAGTCTAGTGATGCTCCAGAGCAAGCTGGAGAACCTGGCGCTCTCCCTGCCAGTAGTTATTCTCGCTGTCATACGTAGAGATTTCAACATAGATCTTTTGGGGCATCCAACACACAGCATATTGCTCACAATGGAGAAGCTGGGGTTCCACCAGCATGTGACTAGGCCAACCACAGACCACGGGACACTCCTGGACCACGTTTACACCAACGCCAAAAACAAATGTATCTACTGAGGTTACTGATGTCTACTTTTCAGACCATGACATGGTTTCTGTGTCTATTGCTATTATTCAAGCTTTTCTTTAGTGGTGCACTGTATTATTATATATTTTTTCTAAATTGTATGATGTTGTACGGTATTTGCTTTCTTATTGTATATGTGTAATTACTAAATGATTTGTGTGATCAGAGTTCCAATATAATTGCTATAACAGATTATTTTCATGTGTGTTAATACAGTTTTGTGCTGTTGTTTCAAGATTTACTATATCTGTAGTTATACTTGTAGCTTAATGTCTTTTGATCTCTACAATGTATGATAAATACTACAATTATTTCACTATGTGTGTAAATATTAAGTTACTAAATCATACTGGTTTTTGTAATAAGGTATTTTCCATATGCAAATTTAAATTTGACTCAAGTAAAAATTTCCTCCCTGTGAACACAGAGTTTTTCGTAACAACTGTTTTTGATAACAAGCTGCCATGTTCATGATGTTATTTCAGTCTAAGCATTTGATATTTGTACATATGTAAATGATAATAAAATATTTGCTGGTTTTCACAAATGTATGTTAAGTATGTGAAATATTTTCAATTTAGAAGTACATACCAAATGCATAGCTGAGACGACGTGGCTTCAGCTAGGCACAACCATATTTTGAAATAGTTCTAATAGTTTCCAGACATATACAGTAGTTGCAGTTGCAGATCTGAATATCATAGAGGAGTGGACTACTGGCCTTGGCAGAGGTCTGCGCTCTCTGAGTGCCCTTCTAGTTCCATGTGGTTTTCTGGAAATAAAGGGTTGGTAAATTTCTGCTCTCTTCATACAGTAAATTTGTCAGTGTGACATTGCAAAGGTGTTGCATAGTATTATTTTGAAAGTCTCTTGATGGTGTCTTCCTGCACGGGTAATCTGTATGTCAGTAAAGTGATGTTACAAAGTTCAAAATAATGCAGATTCTCAAAATACTGATTTCAGAGGAAAAATTACATTTTGGTAAGAGTGTTTTGGATTAATCCCTCTAGTGCCTAAGAGGCAGTCATGTAGCGTATGCTTTTGATTGCTTGTAAAGTTAGCTGGTTGTACAGATGAGAATAACATTTTGAGGATGTTTGTGTAGTTTTGAGAAAATGCTGAATGGTTTCAGAAAATGTGTCTTAGCAATCGGGAAACACTGTAATATTGAAAAATAATAATAATAAAAAAAAAACCTATGAGCCTTTGAATCTGATCTGTACATACAGTGAAAACTGTGACATGCCATGATAACATGGAGAGAAAATTAAATGTATTTTGTTGAGAAAGCCAACGTGTTCATTGGACCTCTGCAGGTGGAATTACATATTTTCAGAGTTGTGCACACAGACCAGAGTACACACTTGACAATGAAGTAAAATGTTTTGTATCTCATAGATTCTGACAAAATCAGTGTACTTTGCCTGACTTCCTACTCTACCTCCCGTGTTATCCAAAGGACTAACCACTAATTTCTTTCGCTCACTCCCACTATTTTACCATCTGGTATCTCTCTATATTTCCAATGACCATATGTCATTGTGGGGTGTGGCCTTATTCTGGTTCTCCATCGAGGTGGAAGAGAGAGGCAGACATGGTGGTAAGGCACAACATGTTCATTAAACAATAAAAAGGAGACTAGATCTGTTTCAGCTCTGCTCCTGAGTCTTTGTCTCACTACACTATCTGGTTGTTTGAACTACTTATGAAAGAAATAATGGGCCAGAGGTCCAAACAACATGAACCACTGCTAAGGATTACAGCTTGATTATTTCATAGTGCTGTATGTATGTCTGTCTGTATGCATGAGAAAGAGAGAAAAAAAAGATAGGAGAGAGAGAGAGAGAGATCACACATTGACCATTTACACAGATTATTGAAAATATTTACACTTTAAAATAGAGAGAAAATAGGACATTGAAATCTACTCTATACATGTATGGAAGCCCGTAGAAAAACAGAACAGAAACAGAAATAGTCAGCTGGATAAAAGGCCGTGAGGGTCATAAAATAAGCCTACACCTCTGGGAAAATATGTGACACATGATATGTTTTCAAATTCATTTAGCAAGGAAGAAATACTCTCCCCCGTTTTAAATGCTCTGGGGTAGTTTAACAGACTCGTAGAAAATGTGTCAATATATGTCTGTTGACCGCAAAAGTTACGTCCACCCTCTCTGTTCCAAGGATACACCCTGAGTACACATGTTTATTCCAACCACAGGCAAACTGAGAAAAGCTACTGGACAAAGATGACTAGGCCTTTCCCAGAATGACGTAAAGCTTCACTGTCCTGCCTCTGTGTCCCTGTTTCTCCTGGAGAGAGCCGAGAGAGCACTCAGCACACGTCTGAGCCCACACACTCCCCCCAGGGCCACTATAGCATCAATGGAGCCTCAGTGTAGCATCAGCCAACCCTGAATCTGCCAGCAGGACAGGCAAGTCCTCTGAGAGAGGCAGTGAGGACCTCTGCCAGCTCAGGCCATTTGAAAACGCAGCAGGAATGGAGAAAGAACACTGGCTGACTCATGTGCCCATGGCCTGTGTGATACAGATATGGATTAGGGAGGATTCCTTTTATGCCGTTAACCGGCAAAATTATCAAGGTTATTTCTCATCTACATGTTCTGCAAAGGCATAGGACTTTCATAGAAAACTTTGCTACTGATCAAGCAAGAGTAACCACTGGCTAATTATGAGCAGTCTTTTTTTGGATCTGATGTGGACACATTTTGACTATCAGGACACATAAATTGACTGCTGGTTGATGTTTCTGATTGTGTAGCTGTAAAGGTACTGTGCGGTAAGCTAGACATATCTACAAAACTGAGTCTAAAAGACAAGATGGCCCAGCCTCATAATTTTCCCACTTACAGACTGAATTTTATTTTCAGAGCCAAGGCAAATCTATAAGAAACATATGCATACAAGAGCATATGTAAATCCTCCGTAGTGTTGAACGATAATAGTGGGATCTCCCTGCACTTGATAATAGCTAAAAGCAGTTTCGAGATTTTTTTTGTGGGTTGAAAAGTACATAACAATTCTACACCATTCTCACTGGAGCAGCAGGGACACACATTTTTTCGTTCATTTCTATTTTGTAAGCCATATGTTTTGCCCAAGGAAACAATAAACATCATGAGTCGATAAACAGCTCACGCAGTGCATTGCACACATGGGGAACAGACAGTGACCTTTCAGATAATGTTACCCTTATAAATCAAGCACTTTTAAAAGTTATAACAATAAACGCCAATGAGGCACTACACAGTGAAGCGCAGATCTGATATTCGCCACACTGTTAATTTTAGACAATGTATCATTGCTCTTATCTGCCTGGCTGTTATTCTGTGCTATCATAGGAATCTTCAGATTTGCGCTTTTAATATTGCAGCCAGTGAAACTAACCTACTCGCTTAGGCTCACAATGTTCTTAGCAAAATATGATCAAAGTATAGGTTGGAGAAAAGGTCAGGGTTTAGAACAGGCTGCCATGACACATTGTCCTGTCATGGTACATATCTGTCAACAATTAGCTTGTACTCTGAACTTCTATGCCTCAAAAAAAAAAAAAAAGATTTTTAAAAATCAAACAAGAAATGCAGCACCACTGTAAGACCAAAACTGCACAGATTAACCAAAACAATGTTCTGAGAATGTTATTAACAATTTTTCTATGAAGGAATTACATTCCCTCATCTCATACTCAGAATTATGTGAACATATTGTGAAATGGTGCCACCTAATTGACAGTTTCATGTAACTTTCAGAAAGAGAAATGCGTTTCTGGAGGCATGCTTGCAACACCCCTGAGACACTGTGAAAAGAGGGAGTGGGATTCCAGCCACAGTAGTCAGTCACATCAAAGCCTCCCGCTCTCTGCTCTCTGCATCTCAATGGGCAGCTATCTACCATCAACACAGCAGCCTCAGACCCCTCAGTAACATTTACACATTTATTATTTTAAAGGCTTTGCCATCACTTGTCCCTGCTATTTATATCTAAAGAGATGGTTGTAGATCACTCAAACTACAGTTCAATACAATCTTATGAAGTGTTACAGGCACATACAATTAAGCCTTCCTTAGATCATGCCTTTTCAAATGAATCCATCCTCATTATCAGTAGAAATACCATATGTTAAAGGTGGAGTGCGATATTAACAATTTATTGCACAGTTGTTCTTGTACAGTGTGTTCTCTCAATCACAGATAATCTTTTTTGTGACCATTCTCTCAGGTAGCATAGCTCCAGATGTAAATATGGCAACATTCACTTGTTTTAAAGCAACTGCCAGACATAAAGAAACCCACATTTAGAACTGTATACTTGTACATGTCACTGAAGTGAACATGGTGTCTTGTTTCCTATGCCCCTCAACATCAAGACAGTCTGTAAACTGCTTACTCTTAAAATGAAAGTACTTTGTGCTATTGTTCCTAAATAAACAAGGAGCTCTACACATACAGATTCAATGACTTTTATCTTTAGTGCAAATCTGAAATTCATAGAGGGTAGGGAACAGTAACTTAAACATTTATCATCATAAGGCAACATATATAAATATATCAAAAATAGTCATCCATAACTACCTTAATTATAAAAATGGTACAAAAATTTTGTCCTCCACAAGCGAGAGTGACATATTTTTCAGTTCCTCTGCAGATTTTACACTCTTATAACCCAGTGTGTGTAGGATCTTCTGACACACGGTTTGCGTGTAGTCCACCATGTCAAAGGACAGTTTAAGCCTCCAGCTTTCAGCATTAGCTGCAGAATCTCTCACTGTTCCATATTTGTGTTTGGTCAAGAGCTCGTTACTCCCCCTAGTGTTGGCCTGTATCCAGTCCACCACATTTTTGTCCATAGGTAGACCAAGGAAGTCATATATCTCCTTGGTCTTCTGAAGTGGGTTCCGTGCTAAGTCCTCATATCGTACCAGCATGTATTTCCCCTTTAGCCAATATGGGTGGCTTAGACCAGTAGAAACTGAGCTCAGAAAGTCCTCACATACTACTGTCAGCTGACCTAAGTCTAGGTTGTAGGGCTTCCTCCCTGTTGCCCTCCAGATCCTCCACAGGCGGTATGTGTCTCTGAATGTCTCAATTCGTGAGGACAGGATCCCTCGTGGGTCTCTCACCAACTGGATCACTTTAAGGTTGAGCCGTGGATCCTCAACTAATGCCCGCAGGTCACCAATCTCAGGAACACGGACAATCTTTATGGCCATGTGCCGGCGCTCCCTGCAAGACTCTGCTGCTAGAGTCATGTTAAGAGTTGCACACTTCTTCACGCAATCACCCTCTTCCACAATGCTCTCTCCTGGGCCAAAAGCATCGCACACAGGCTGTGAGCATAGCGCCTTGCTGGCCCCTCGTCGGAACAGCTTATCTGTAGTGTGATTGGTCGGGGGAGGTTTGATGTAACTTTCCAAGAAATGCAAATCACAATCGTACAGGCTTCTGAGCAGGTCGCGACTAGCTCCAAGCATTACCCTACGGTCTGCAGGATTACGGCTATGGGAGAGCCGAGGGATCAGGGCTGTCTGGACGTGATATAGGGGCTCAAAGAGATAGAAAACATCTGAATGTTGGTTAAGCAGCTGTCCCACAAATGAGGAGCCACTACGTGTGGTGGCTAGCACCAAGATGTGGGTCTTACGTGAGACATTATAGGTAAAATAAGGATATTCATCACAGCCACGCTCAAAGGGTGGGTCTGTGTCCTGGGCTCCGAGGCCACAGTTCTGTGGGCTTGGAACAGGGCAGAGCTGGAAGGGTTTGGAGGTGAAGGTCCTGATGGCCGTGTACTGGATAGCGATGGAGGCCAAGGCTAGGAGGATCACAGCCTTCCAAGAACATTGCATGGCTAGGACACTTCATTTAGACTCTGCTGACTGGTTCTGGTCCTATCTACAGTGCAGTAAGAGAAAATATTTGATTACAGCCCTGCATTGTGATGATCAGGCTGAAAACAGAGTAACCATTCATGCCTCTCACGAGTCACAGTCAAACAGGAACCAGCAATCACACTCTGTCTTTGCATTCTTTTTAATGGACACAGTAAAAGAAAAGTAAAGAAAAAATCTCCCTGAGTTCCATACCTAAGTATATAGGCTACTGTTGTCTGTATATAACATTCACTCCATAGGATTAAAATATCAGGTCTCAAGTTTTTGTTTGTTTCTGTTAAAGAAAACATAGACATAGGCTACACACAATAGACGCGTTAAAATCCAGTTGGCCGAAATATCTTTTTCAGTTTTCATTCGTTAAAACAAATCTCTGAAATGTCGCAAAACTGGCACCATAATCTGTCCTGACCACCAAGAAATGCCATTTCATCAGAACAGAAAATAAAAACAATTTAAGATATTCCAAATGTTCCCATTTTCTAGCATGCTTAGAGCAATACACGAAAATGATTTATTCTGAAAGGGTTAGGAGGGGGGAAAAGAAAACACAGGAAAGAACGAGAGGAGGTAAGAAGTATAAATGGTAAAACCTTCACTGGTACACTTTAATTTCTTTCAACCTTCAATACCCTTTTGTAAAACTTCGGACTTCGAAGGCTGAATTAATTGAGAAAACACTGCGGTCAGCATCTTAGGCTCTGTAGTTCGCAGTTTAATACGCGACTTTTCAGGAAGTAACGGGTTGGATAATGGCCAATTTTACACACGAATATCGGACACTTACAGCGTTTAATTCCATGTAATTGCACGTAAGTGTTTAATGAGTCTCTCTAGTGTGTCTATCAGAAGTTTATACTGGTCCAAGAACCCACTGGAAAGTTATGCTTATTGTTGAGCTAAAAATACCACACGCCAGCCACACGACTAATGTGACAGCTGCCGATTTATGGCAGCAGCAGCTAGATCGAATGATTTACAGCGCACAACAACGACAACACAAATATGAATACCCTGTGGTAAAATATACTTTTTGGCAATACCGGCGGTTTACAGATGTTACAAAAACAGAACATTCTATAATGAATTAACTATGTGAAATGTCCGCATAAATACGTGATTTTAATGAGAGAAACGTAAGCGCCGAAAACATGGTTCACAATACTTGCCTCATCGATGTTATTGTTGGCTGTCATGAATCACAATCGACAATGACATGTGAGTGAAATAGATAAAAAGGATCAATCATATTCATCAAGATCGAACCTGATCCATCCTATCCGCAAGAAGCATCTGTGCGTAGTCGTCTTGTCTGCCGAAGCTCAAGCATGAGAAAAATGAAATCGCTTGTCCATGCACAGTAGCCTAAATCCATGAAGCGTCATGGAGAAAAAGATGATGTCGGCTTGATCAACCAGAACAAGGAAAAATTTGGGAATGAAAAACAGTTTACAAAATCACAGAGTAAAAGAATAAGATAAAAATCTGACTGGTACTTTGTAACCGAGACCAGTGGTACTATCACACATCCGATATGCTCCCTTGGAGTTTGTGAGTGAGAAGAAGAGTAGGCATGGAGGGTCTGGAACACCCCTATACCCCCGCCTCTTGCTGTTGCGTCTCCCCCTCGCTATTGCGCCTCTTGCTATTGCGTCTCTCTCTCTCTCTCTCTCTCTCTCTCTCTCTCTCTCTCTCCTCCATCTGATTCAAAGGAGCAAGGCTTCGCATGGTGACTGCTTTACTTTTAATGCTCTCCGTAGACCGTAAGATTAGTGAACGTTAGCCTTACGCTTGCCGAATCATACGTGGACAGATGGTGCCAAAAGATGTTACATAAGATGCACAACAGATGTTGTCCTAAAAAAAAAAACAGAAGGAAAGAAAAGAAAATATGTAGGCTGTTGCACAATGTATTGAGTTGGGATGTTGTGTGAGATCACGTTGTCAGGACAAATGAACAATGAGAAACAGTGACAGAAGCAACCAGCAGTCAATAAAACTTGTCATTCAGTACTTGAGCGTACATCATTGCGTCACGAACGTCTTATGCTTTATGTTCAAGTTTACCTAAACGAAACAGAGAGACAAAGCCTAGTAGGCTACATCCACATCGGCAATGACACGAGCGACTGTGTGAGAATGCTCGTGGTCTGGACATGAGTTACATAGTGAGACATGCAGTGTTGTTGTTTTATTGCTTGAGCATTTCTACAATGAAGTTAAATATAACAACAACAATAACGACAGTAATAATAATAATGATGAAACACTTAACACAATTTAAGACAGTACAGAGGCTTATATAACTTTAAGAATGGATCTAAAGAAGACCAGTAAAAAATCAGCTGAAGCAACCTTTTTAAAAATCTCATTCATCTATTTAATTGTACCACTGACAGTAAATGAAACATTCTAATAGAAACATAAAAATGTGAATATTACTACTGATCACTTTTGCAATGTGGTTCAAGAAATGAAGATCACAGGGCATCTGATGTAGAATACAGCGGGCTGATGAAATTATGCTCAATGAAAGTTTTTAGGTTTTCATGGATAGCTTCAAAGATGAAGCATATTTTGGAGATTCAAAGATGGTTTCAAAAACAAACTAAGTGTTAAATCATATAGTTGGCAGTAAATTAAATGAGAGAAAACAGCAAGCCAAGCAGACAAGCTTCCCTTCAAATGAATAGCGAAACACATTTTTAATTTATTTTGATACTTTCAAGCCATGTGACATTTTAAGCCTGAAGCAAAATGGCTTTTGACTGCTGCAACTCTGTCAAAGGGTCCTCGAGCCATTCACATGGTAAATGTCATAGTCCCTCCATGCAATATAATATAAATCACCTTTGGCTTATTCAAAGAATCACTTGGTGAAACTGGTGAATAAAATATTTCTGTCAGTCAGTTTCTTGCTTTTACATCATTTTACAAATAGCAGCAGTGTTTTTCATTTTTTCCCATATGGATGAAAGGAAAAGTGTATTGTATTCCTTTACAACAAGCATTTTTAAATAACAATAGAGATACTCCAACAAACACAAATTTGCCTAAAAGCACCATATTGACTGATTTCATTTTCACAGTGCCTTGCATTTTCACAGTGCCTTGCATTGTGCCTGCTGGAAAGTATACATGGTGATTAAGTTTAAGATATCCACAGAAAATCTCATGATTTAGATAAGACAGACATCTGTGTGTTCATGACTGTTGTGAACTCTAGACCTTGACTTTGTTCTATAAAATTTAGAGATTCTAATTTACTAACGGGATAAAACATTCTTCTCATCAGAGACAAGATATAATACTTAAGAGGAGCATATTTTTCACCTCATAATAACAATATTTATAACACGGACATTCAAACAGAAGAATTATGGGTAGGTAAACAGTGTAAAAAGGACAGAGGCCTAGACACTGAAGTTCTAACAGCTCTAAAGAAGCAAGAAACCTCACAAAATAGTCAGTGTTCTAAACTGACTTTATCCTCATCATCACCCACACATACAGGCACTGACAGTCTTCTGATATAGGGAACGTATGTCATCATTGCACACAGAGACAAAAGTATAGTATATACAAATACTTTTGCTGGCTCTCCAGTGAATCAAAACAGTCATGTTAGGTAGAGAATGAGCTGATACATCTCAGTAGATACCTTTTGTCAACAAGATGTTTTCAGTTTAAAATCCTGATGAACATTTACAGAAACAGTTTTATGTCAAATTGGACATCACAGCCAAGCTTTGTGAATCATTCCACTCTGATTACTAATACATGAGTAAAACCCAGAGAAAATGCCCATGGAGATGTTGTTGCTGTTATTTAGAGGACCTGTTTCTGATGTGTCCTATTGACAGGAAACAGTTTCTTTACTTTTACAGTCACTATGGTCTCAGTTCATCGTCATGACATTGTTCCCTGTGCTGTGCATGTGTTTATTACCCATTTAATTCACTGGGTTCTTGTAAGAATTATCTTCATTTTTGTCCTTTTCCCCTTTTATAGGGGCGATTTTAGGGGAATTCAAGGAAGGTTTCAATCCTCATGTGGATATCTCCTCAGATGTTCTCCCCACTGAGTTTTTAAGCCTCACAGGACCCTTCAACTTAAAGCAGCACATTTTCAGTCCAATCCATAATTGTGATCATGCTTTTGATTTGGTGTTTACTATTGGCCTGTCACCTCAATAATCTTATAGTGAATGATGACTTTGTTTCTAATCATCTCCTTGCATTCAGTGCACACTTCTCCTTTTTGCATGATCAGCTCTCAAAGAATTCTCAAGCTCATTGGCATTCTCCAGTTATAGTCAATATTGTCAAATAATTTCACACTGTAAAATGACTAAACAAATTCAGTAAATTATGTCAGTCTTCCTTAACTGCTACTGCTTGATTCTTTTATTTAAAATAACTAATCATCTTTTGAATCCTTTACCTGTTGCCCCCCTTCTCTTTGTCCTCTTGTGATTATGGAAAGTTTTTTTGGGGTAACATTCGGACAACATTCATTAATGCCTTTGCTTCATACTGATGTACCCTGGTCTTGTCACAATTTGTTTAATTTCTTTATACCAATTTCCATGCAGTAGCGTATATTGTGTCCTATCATGACACCATCCCCCAATCCCCAAATATCGCAATCATTAGGCTCTTCAAAAAAAAAAATGTGGCTATTGGCCCTCACTTAATCTTTGTTCTGAAAAGTTCTCTCTGTTCCATCAGTGTTGAATAACTATTTACTCTAAGCTGCCTTTTTATCACAAAAATCTTAGATAATTTATTATCAAAGCAACTATTAGAGGTAGTGGGAGAAAAACAATATTCTCTGAAAAATATCAGTGCAGCTGTCATCAGCACCATAACACACAGAAAATGTTGCCCTTCTCAAGGTTACTAATGATCTTTTGCTGAGTGCTGAGTCTGAAGATTGCTCTGTGTCGGTGTTTCTTGATCTAAGTCTAGCATTTGACACTATAAACCACTCCATACTACTTTACAGACTGCAGCGTCAGATTGGGATTTCTGGGATTGTGGTCTTCATCCTATCTCTAAAACAAAAATTCTCAGTTTACATTAGAGATTATGTATCTTCATGTGTATTCATTAAAATGGACTTCGTCTGAATAAAGTATTTCTTAATGAAGCACATCTTATTAAATGAAATACATCAAGATGTACTTCATCTGAATGAATGTACTTCATCTTAATGACATACATCTTAAAAAATTAATTACGTACTTCATTTTTGGTCTATATTATCATGCAAAGTAAGCATGAGCACCTTTCCAACAGTAAATTCAGATAGTCTTCAGGAATGCTGGGATGGGTAGCCTAAATGCTGTTTCTCTCATTACTGAGCTCCATACTGAGGGAAATCTGTATATGACTGAAGGTTAAATATAGCCAACAGTGTGATTCCATTCCCAGCATCAGTTGGCATAGGCATGAGTTCTGTTTGTTTGATCAAATGTTGAAACTGAAGAAGGGAAGGCAAAGTGTTTGTTGGTCTCATGTTTGTGCACATACAAAACTATGTCTGAATATGTTTTGGTAGTCATACTGACAAACTTAGAGTCTTGATGCTAGAAGCTACTTGGCTCCTCTGCATTGTATGGGGCCACACACTTTATGAGGATTTCTTCATGGTTTCTCCCTCAGGTCCTCCTGCAGAGAATGCCGCTTATGGAACAGTGTTGGTAGGACATCCCTTAGATGGCATTGTACATCTGCTACTATGAGATAAACCTCTGGCTTTGTCCTCTGGACTGGCTTGACATACATAAAGCAGATCATAAACATTTGAATGAACCAACGCTCTTACTATTTTGCCTGGGGAAAAAAAAAACAGAAAGTAGTATTCCTTGTTCATTCTTGATTTTTATACCCAAATACGTTTCTTAATCAGAAGCTTCTCCTGAACAGAAAATGGGAATTACCAAGTCGTTGACCCAAGAATGATTGATTCCCAGCACGAGTGCGCTGTCTAAGTGAATAAATCTATGGAGCTTAAACAACATCACATTATTTCCTCTTGCTGCTCCAAGTTGCTTCTCCCACAGAGTCTCACCCAGTATGAGCCTAAACCTCTTGACAAGACTCTAGTCCCCTGGGAGGAGCCACCTCAGAGCTCTGTCTGTCATCCCACTGCATATGAAGACACTGTGTATTCTGTCAACAGTCTCTATGCAGTTTACTTTAATTCCTGAGTCTATGCATTGTGTACACATTATATTGATGGAATGAAAATAACCAGTGTAACAAAAGTGTGTGTGTGTGTGTGTGTGTGTGTGTGTGTGTGTGTGTGTGTGTGTGTGTGTGGTAAGTGTTGTGGCTTTCAGTGCAACCTCTCATTTTTTTCTCTCCCTCGATGAGTGTGCTCACTAGAGCCTGGACAAGCAGTTGTGAGTCCAGTATCAAGTGACTATCACAACTACATTTTAAAGGTCCAAGGAGGTTTCTGTTTTCCTCTAATCAAGTTTGGGTTTAACAGTAACAGAACAGAGCTCAAATTCTATTTAGATGGGCTTGTCTACACATGGTGCACATAATAATATGAGGGCATCTTCGCAAATGTGTGTACTGTATTTCACTCCCATAACTTGAGCAAATCCTTCAAAACAATTGTCGTAATTCACATTAAAGTGTATGGATTGTATCTTATTTTTCAGTTGGAAAAGTATGATTGCTGGTAGTGTGGATGTGTATGCAGTTTTGCAAATATGTTGAGCCCATTAAGGCTCCTCTTCTAAATATACACCTGGTGAATTATAAATGAGTTGCAGCAGTCTAGGATGAATTTAAACATGCAGCTGCAGCTTGGTAGCTCAGGGAATATCTTTAAGGGTGCTGGGTATACTGAAAATACCAAAGCTAAAAGAAAAGTACAGCTGCTATTCAGTGTCTTTTTTATGTGTATATATTTAATCAAAACTGAGTAATGAAATGTGATTTTATATATATATATATATATACACACACACACACACACACACACACACACACATATATATATATATATATATATATATTGTAGCATGTCTGTTATTAAATCCAAACCATTTGAAAGTCTTCTTATATTGCTTTGTGACTCTGGCTGACGTTTTAACTAAACTAAAAAGATGTGAACTGACTCAGCACATCATTCAGTCACACAAAAGATAATTTATGCATGTGAATGATTTGGGCAAGTTAAATTATTTTTGTGTCACTGTTAGGTTGCAAAACTCATAATTAAAATATTACAGTATAAAAGCCCATTGGTTTGGCAGAAGCTTCTGACAACAAACTGAACATCAAACTGCATATTATCTAGTATAACGTAAATTTTCATTAGATATAGGATTAAGGCAACAGTTTGCTTCACATCTTCAGTCATATACTGTTTATGTATGTTCCCTTATGAGTAAGGGATTATCATCCAACCTATGGATGAATCATGTGATAGCACAGGTATGATATATGTCGACTCTGCCTCATGAGGACATTCTGCACATATCAATATGTATACACAAATATGATAACAGTATGTATATTTTTGTGTCATAACCACATCTTCAAAAAGCTCCTGAGATTTGGGATTTATTCTTTTAAAAAATTACAGTATTTACATTGATTTTGTGTCTGTAAACATGTATTAAAATGGTCCTAAGAATTTTATACATAAAAGACTGCTGTGAATGTGTACAAGCACCGTTAGATGAATTGTGCATTACAGGAACTGTGAAAGTCTTGAAGAACTGTGAACATATTTGAAAGATCTGTCTCAACTCTAGGCTACCATAATGTTTTTAGAGAATTTTTTGCATTCTCTGTTCTGTTTGGCCATCAGCTCGCAATCTATTCCTTTCCGTACAAAGCCAGACATCTGCATTTGTTACAAATAATTCTGCTTGACAGCCTAAACTCCACCCACACTCTACCTTACCCCTACCCCCCAGTTTAATCCAAGCACCTCCCCAATGTTTCCAGAGCCAGATTATGCTCATCTTCGTCTAAGGGGCCTATTGTCCTGTTGTCCTGTTCAGTCTAACATTTGCTTTCCCTTAGGATCAACTGAGGAATCCAGGATTCCTATTTCTACCAAAGGAATGACTTTGTCTCATTAGTTATAATAAGTAATAAGTAATAAGTATTACAAGACCTTTCTGGAAGATAAGGCATTTTGATGGCTGTGTGTGTGTGTGTGTGTGGGGGGGGGGGGGGGGGGCACTGCGTAGGATCTTTTAGAGATGGCTGCAGTGTGAGACAATTCTGTGAAATGACACAAAACTTTACACTGTGGAAGAAAGCCAATAAATCATTCCAGTAAATTGGATTAAAGGACATAAAAATGTGACACAACTGTACAAACAGCTGCTGCTCATACTACTACTCTGGCTGTGTCAGCTTCAGCTGAAGCTTTACCAAAGAGATGCTCAGGTCACATCAGTTATTAAGTCCTACTAATCCCTATCAAACGCCTGCTCATGTACCCTTCTCTAACATTGCTTCCCTTCTGTTCTTAGTGTGCTTGCATTTATAAGCCACACCCTCCACCCCTCCACTGTCAGTTTGAAGGTCCTGTCTGAAAGGGGGCAAGCCCTTATTTCTCTGTCCCATCGACTGGCAGATATTTCTCCCCATTGGATTTCATACAGATCGGATCTGTGCCAAAACCGTTATCTATGTTGATTTCACTGTGTACAATGTGTAATAAATTTTCTTTTACCTCATACTTTTGGTCAGTGTCATCCTTGTAGAAATGCATGTACCAGCCATAGCAATACCGTCATTCACATCACTGGTAAGATGACCATCAGCTTGTCTGATTTTTATTGCAGCAATGTGCATATCTGAACATATCTACTCACAGTGATTTATGGGTATCCTTAGGGCACAGAGAACACCAATATGAGACTATTATAAAGCTTTGTTTGTATGGTAAGAGTTGCATACAATGCAAGTAATGTTTATAATGCAGAAAATTTACATGCATAAATCAGGCTTAGGCAGCATGTATACACATATGTACATGTTTTCTAAGCTGTGTGTGTGTGTGTGTGTGTGTTCCTTAATCAGCTTTCACGAGCACAACCTCTTATGTGTTAGCATTGCCAGGCACAGCAGTGGTGATGTAGATGCTGAGGCTGTTTGTTTTACAAACAGGATGAACTCTGCTTACTGCTTGGGGACAGAGACATGGGCTCTCCACTTCTGTTTAAACACAAGACCGGAGAAAATGACAGAACACCCAGAGGCTTGGGCAAATGACGCCAGGCAAACTCTTATGAATTCATTTCTATTTGCACGTCACGCCGCAGATTTTAATTGTGTTAAAGGCTTTGACTAGGATCAGTAAGCAAAAAGGAGAAGTTCATTCGATTTGAAAAGCTAGCGTGTTGCCCTGCTCTGAAGCGTCAGCAATTCCTCTCTACTGCTCTGAAAAGAAATATTTACACTGACACACATTTGAGTCTAATGGAATGAAAGTGTTTCCCAGGACACAATGCTGAAGTGACCCTAAATGAATCCTGTCCTAAATACATCCCTTGTCTCACTCCTAACTTTCATGCAAAATCTGCCATCTGTGCTGCTGAAAGCACTGCTATACACAATCTGCTGACACTGTGACTCTTAAAACTTACCTGATTATATTGTGCTACGTTCAGTGGTTAGTGAGCTATGAGACACATTCTCATCATTATGGTTATGTTTATAATATCTACTTTGGCCTTTGCAGATGTGTTAAGATCCTATTCATCCACAAAATCTTAGTACAATTTTGCTCAGTCTTTTCTAGTTAAAGTCATCTGTAAACAGAAATCCATGTTACAAGTAAGACTGGCGTAAAATATCTACCGGCTCCAAAATAACCCAAATATGCCATAAGGAATTAACGTTTAAAAGCACTAAGAAATTACAGGAATCTGATCAGTAATCCCCACAGCATTTAATCTGAACTCTAGAGCATTCAGTTCAGCTTGGTTAGTTCTCTGAAAATATTCACAACTTTTGAACTGGCGGTGCTGTCTCGCATTGACACACAAAGGCTGAGACATTCAGTCAGTAAGTAAAAGCACTGAGAATTTCTTGGTACCCTCGCTGTGCAGTGGTTATCAGCTGGATGGTGGGGGTAGGGTATAAAAGGGGGTCTTTGACTAGTGCTGAACGCGGAACAAAAAATGAGCACAGAGGGGGGATTTCTAAAGGGTGGTCAGGGTTGAGCAGAGAGAGACAGTTGTCTGATAGCCCCCCGTTGTCTCACATTCCCCACTCACACAGATATGTCTCCTTGGAGTGAAGCAGAGGAGGGAATGAGGAGGGAGTTTAAGGAGTTCAAATCGACTCCTATACTAGACTCTCCAACCTTTCTAAAGAACTGAAACTGAGAGTACACTCCCTCTTCGTTCTACTTTTGCATACCCACTTCCCCAGCCCCTTGACTCCTTACACACACAAAAAAAAACAACCTACTGTTCAGGCTAGAAGCTGTTGAATATTAATGGGGGTTCACTCAAGGGCAACTGCCATACTTGGGTATCATTTACATGTGTGGGAAGCGTTACTGATGGTTTAGGTTGTTTTTTTTTTTTCTCTCTGGACCGTGGTGTTCTGTGTTCTTCACCATGAGCCCCTAACCTCAGACTTCCCTTTGTGTGTAAGCCTGCAGGGGGCCACCATTGAAGTAGGCAGCGAGAGGAGGAGGAGACGTGTACTTGGGCCCTCTTTCTTTTCAGGGAGCAATGTGTGTCTAATATCAGGAGCAATGTGCTTTGTGAAGAACAACAATAGAGTCGATACAGGCAAGATACTGGCAAAGCTGGATTGCTGTGAGGAAGGATTTGTTGACTTGCCCACCATATTCAGGTGCTGTGAGGCCCGTAATGTCACTGGATAAAAGAAGGCCAAGTTTATTGTTTCTCTTACTGGGGAAGTTTACTCTGTTAAACAAACAAACACACACGCAACATCTGCACACTTATTCATGGCAGAATGATTTTGGTCTCTTACTTTTATTAGTTAAAAAGAAAGGAATAAGAACGATTAAAACTGCTTATAGATAAAAAGATAATCACATACATGCATACATACACACATGCACATGTACACACAACAACAATAAAAGCAACAAAAGCTGGTTGGAGAGGGGGAATTGCAGGGTTTGATTTAGTAAAAGCTTGACAAAGTGAATTATTTGTGATGAGCCAAGAGTTTTTCCCCTGAGCACTGTGCATTGTGTTCTTCTTCTTCTCATTTGCATTTCTGCCACATACTCTCCTTAGTCAGCTGAAATTGCTTTAAATCTTGACGGTTTAGCCAGGACAATACATGACCTATGGCTTTACATGCCAAACTGCTGCACTGTATATAATCAGAACTCAGTGCAGGCTTGCAAAATGGCTGACCTTCACCTTAAGGTCTGATGGATGGGAACAAGAGCTCAATTTTCAGGATGATTCATTACAATTCAGCTGAAGACTAGTCTAAAGGAAATGTTCTCTTATATGTGTGTATTGAGCTAATGGCAGTGATGGAGACTGAAGAACATACACATTTTCATTTCTGGACACCAGGAATGAAAATATTGGGGAAAGTACAATCATTATATTTGCAGTGAAGTCCAAAATGGAAATGTAATGTCCTATATTTCAGAGGGCTAAGGCTGCTATTATAATTCATAATAATTTGTGAGCTCAGGTAGGGACGGGAAAATGCTGAACAGCTGGTGAAATTTTAAAAAAAGGGTACAAAACTGCACTTCACACAGATGGTGTACCAACCTCTTGAATATATGAATAAATAATCCTAAACCTTAACATAAATCATATAAGTAGGCAAGGAAACCTTTAATGCTGTACAACACCATATTATATAAATAATAAAATAAAACAATGAAACAAATTGCTTCTCATGAGTAACAGGAAATTAAGAGTGATTCAGGTATGGGGTAAAATATAATTGACATTTGCTGTTGAGATAAATATGTATTTGTATTTCTTCTTTCCATTGTTCCTCATTGTAGTGTAAATGGAACTAGGACACACTAGTTTTTCCAGCCTTTAAGGGACATCCTACATGTCACAAAGGAGAACATAAATTGCAGAAAAACTTCAAGCCTTGTGATTTAAAAATGATGGAGATGAATAACAACTCTTGTAACAGATCAGACTAAAGTTATTAAAATTTGATGGTCACTAATGATTTGAGAATTGAGTTTTCTTTTCCAGACATAAAACAGTCAGAAAATACAAGCCTGAAGGCTGCGTGAAACATTGCAAATCTAAATAAGATTATTATTTGGTATTTTTGGTATTCTCTTGGCATTCTTGGAATCATAATTGTTTAAAGTCTTTATAAGATGCGAAGTGGAGCCTGTCAACAACATTGCATTAATTTAAAACAGAGGGTCCTCTTATTTTGGTAATTTGAGTAGAGAACAATGACTTGTTTTTATGGCATTTTAGATCCTGATCTCACAGTCTTGTGATTAATCAGATGACCAGAGCACTGGTGATTGTTTTCAATATATTAAGATGGAACATAAAGTAGTGCTGGAACTGGTAGCTGTTCATGTGTCAGTGTAGTTGTAGTGGTAATGTGTGGCCATATTACATATCATTTAACCAGTAGTCGTTTTGAACCAGAGATGTTCTTGCTTGCTAAGTTGGACCAAGGCAATAATGAGTGTTAAAATATAATTTCAGTTTATAGTCAATTAAAAAGTGTACTACCCATTCTCCTATCACTGGCCAGGAACTGAATACTCAGAAAGTACCCACAGAGGTTGTAAACATTGCACAAAACAGAACTGAACAAGCAAACAGTCCCCAGTGCGTTTATCCATTGTTTCTTTACAATACAAGACTAACAAAATCATTGTGCTGTATGTTATTTTCAGGATAATTTCCTTTGGGAACCATAAACAATCTAGCGATGCACAATAGCTATTTCAACTGGAAATTATTTATTTTTGGTGAAGACAATATTGACAAACAACATTTATAAGAAGCCATGACAATAATTTTAAGTATGGTTTAATACGATGCGTAAACAAACTTTTCATTTCTGAATGAAGCCACCGTTTTCAGCCACAAAAACTTGACTGTCTGATTTAAGTGATTTATTCTGAAATTGATTTGAAGTATTACTTTTCACTGCCTTTCAAACAGAAAGCGTATTTCTGAGGAGCAGCATAAGATTAACATGTAACATTTCTATCTATGCCAGCCTATAGCAGCTTAGTAGTTGAAATGCGCATTAACCTATTAGCTAAGAAACCTTGCTTTTATAAATAGATGTCATTACAAACACACCAATGGTCTCTTGACCATTCTCCTCTTTCTTCAACCATTTCTACTACTGCTGCAATCAAAAGTGACTGTCAGAATGGACAATGTCTCTTTAAGAGTTTCTGTAAATGTTAATATGTCTTGTGTAATCTATTAAACATTATTTAATTCAGTTTATCCAGAATGTGGCCCATTTTGGATCATGATATTAAATCACAAAGCACATTACATGAACCAGTGATGAGGTTATTGTGCTTGAAAGGACAGTATTGAATTTCCATCCATTTATTATGATAAAAATCAAACGAATGACACTGAGTTCATTTTCCCTCAGCTCCTCCCAATAATCACTTCCTGTGTTTAGTTTAAAACCTTTTCCAACACCCCCTACAATTAGAGGGGGTTTGGAGAAGGGGTTAAGAGAGAGGTTTTGGAGAGAGGGTTTGGGGTCAACATTCTTGTAATCCGATATGTGATATTTATCAAATGGTGTGGTTTGCATATCAATGTATCACATCACTGAAGTAAAAGAGCAATATAATTTTTTTTTCAGATATATATAATTGGCAGATGTATGTGTTTGCTCTGCCATCTCTTTGGGTCATTACAGGACAGACATGCAATTAGACTAAAACAAAAATGACTGTGGGAGAAAGCATCAGAGTTAGAGAGATGTAAGCACGTTAGATCACAGAAGACCCTGTTAGAACACAGTCGTTATGAAAGAATACGGTATAGGAAATACAGGAAGATAGAAGAAACACTCATTAAAAATGACAGCTCATGCATTATACTGTTGAAAATGTTATATTAAAAATGCAGAGCCAATTCTAAATTAATGCAGACACAAAAGGTAGTATCGCCAAGAAAACATTAATGTAAGTATTTTATCACGTAACTTTTGTCACCAGTTCAGATCCAGTGCCTTGGCCTCTGACAGATGGGTGCGTTTTATGCTCAAACTAATAACAAGTTAAAGCACAGGAGTTGTATTGAAATATAACTGGACACAGTCTACAGAATACATGGAAATACATCCACTCTTTGTAAAGTCTGGCAATACAGTGCAATTGTAATAAGAAAAACAATAATTTAAATTGAGGTGGAATTGAGAAGATGACAATGTTCAGGGTCTGAGCATATACTTGATATATTTTACTGTAGATAAAGATCAGGAGATTGAGGCTCTCCCTCTATCATGACCTCTTAAAAACATTGTAATTTATTCATATTCAAGAAAGACAGTCCGCTAATAGGATTGGTGACCATTTGAAGTATACATGACATATACATATACATATACATATACATATACATATACATATACATATACATATACATATCTTGTCGATCAAAGAAGGTTTACCACAGCCCCTGTACTGTATTCATATGGTTTCATTTTTTCTTTTTTTCTGAATTGGTCCTATTGGTAATGCCCAGACTGCGACCAAACCAGATCAATAAAAACTGACATGTCAAATGTGCTGGTGTAAAATCAATATGTCTGTTTCACATGAACTGCTGCTACAAACATCCTCAGATTATGCCTATAGGCCTATATGCACAGTGAGTACCTCTGTTACTGTGTGTATCTGAATCAAGCCAACCAACATCTCAAAACCACATCCAAGACAATCCAACAAAATCAAAACTGTGGATATGCATTGCATGTGGGCTTGAATATGAAAATAAAATGTTTCTGAGAGCATCACAGAGGTCTTCTACCCACTTTCTGCTTTGCTGGAAGAAAACAAAGGATTAAATATTATTAATGACATTACATGATAAGAGATATAAGAGTAACACTTGATGAGAACAAACATTTACACAGCCAAGGGGGAGAGAGAGAGAGAGGGGGGGGGGGGGGGGGGGGGTGCTGCAGGTGAAAACAGCAACATGTGATTGAAAGCATATTATGTAAAGTTTGCCTCAATAAACGTATAAATGTAACACACCTTCCAGGCCCCCATGACATGGTGCAAATCCTTTGAGCTCTAGTCTGTGATGATACATCTGGATGGCTGATCTTTTGTCTGTTTGTGTACCTAATCCCAAACAGAGAGAAAGAAATAGGTCATACTCTTGCTGGTAAGTAATGAGAGATGTATGAATGTCATTAACATGGATCTTGAATGCGGGTCACCATATGCTGGATACATGTCCCATTATGCACAGCAGTTTGATGCAAATAGGTTCAGAGTGAGAAAGGGAACTGTAAAATACACATTGTGTTTATGCAGACATCTGTTACATAAACAATAAAGAGCTATTACAGCTCAATACTGTTATCTAAGTGTTGCACTGCAGATTATGATGAATAGAGGGGGAAAAAAACATCCAGTGTATGTATTGATTCTGCCCTCAGAGAGAGGTCAGGGCAGAACAATAATATAATCTGATGCAGGCTGCAATAAGCCATATCTTCGCTCTGTTTTTCTTCTGTCTGGCATACCACTGTTTCAGCTCTCTTTCTCTCTTGCTCTCCAAAACCCCATAATTATCATATGCTGTAGTAATCACTCTCTCTCTCTCTCTCTCTCTCTCTCTGATGCTTTAATGATGTGGTTCTGTGCAGTTTCCACTTTTCAAGGTTATATTGTAGTGCCCATCCCCTCCAGTTTTTTTCCCCTCTATTTCATTGCGTGTCCCCAGTGTGAGAGGGAGTGGGAAAGGATGTTCCAGTGCTCCAGTCACAGACACTTTGACAATGAATGTTTTTGTGTGACTTGCATTCTTGTGCTAATGTGAATGGAACCGAAGGTAACTTTCCAGTGGCTGTGTGTGTTATGCACGTCCTTATCTTTCTGTCCCAAACAGTCACAGAGCAAATACTATAGTAAATGGAAAATCCCAGACAAATGCTTAATGTTCTCTCCTTTCATAGTTCTTAATTTGACTTTGCACAATTTTCTTTGGAGTGCGACATAGTGAGCTCCAAAACAAACAAATGAACAAACAAAAAAAAAACATGTGACAGAGAGGTAGATACTGCACTCTTACACAATTTGTCATAAACAGGATGACTTCATAATTACAGGAATTATAGAATGTATCATATGCAAACACAGTTCTTTACCCAAGTAGAAATTACATAAAAATTTGATCATTTCCCTTGTTTGGACTGTTGTTCTTCATATTGTGTGGCAGACATTCACGTTGGTACAGAGGGTTCTGAAATCATCAGATGTTTTTGCACTGTTTTAAGGGATTTTCTGTTTGGAACAGTTTTTGTGTAATCTCTGAGGACATGGAGTAATGGGTAGGATGTGAAAGCCCTTCTCTCAAGGCTTTATGGTGTACCATAGACTGTGTCTAATGTTTGCTACATGAAGATAATATGAGTTCCACTTGCTGTACTCCCCCCTCCCCTCTCTCTGACCAATAAACCATGTTTTCCATGACTGCCAGTGGTTCATCATAAACCAGTCTAATGCATTTGGTCTCTATTATGGTGTGTGTTCTAAAAGCAGTATGCAGGCATGTAGTTTGCTCCTTGCTGTAGCATCTTAATTACTGCCCTTGAAAATACTTTTAAGTGGAAATAAATTCAGCTCTCTCAAACCTGGCAGCGCGGATATTAACAAAATGAGTGTTTTGTTATTTTTACACACATTGGCTGAGGCAAACCCCACAGTTGCTATAATTCAGAGAAGTTGTGAGAACAAAAACAAATTAATGAAAAATTGTTCTCCTTACTAGGCCCCATATATTTGAAAATGCCAGAGAATAGGGTTGCATTGCAAATTGCCATTAAGTGCATTTTACTGTGCATATAGTGAACTGCATCCCAATTTTGTTGGATCTCTAGCACAGTGTTACCACAGGCCTCCATTCATACTGTATTTTACAGATTGCATGACTTTGTTTACAGTTATATTATACATCTGTCTTTGTTTTGTTTTGTTTTAGTTTGCACATAGCCAATATGAGACAATAATGCAAACCAATGTTGCTCACCACTGACATTCCCCCTAAGTCCTGTGTCAGCTATAGTGAGAATTATGCATAAAGATATCCAGAATCACATCATCTGTTTTCTCTGTGAGCAGCTGAGCAGTTGGAAAATCATTTTTAGACTTGAGAAAATGTCAATTTCACAGCTGACCCGTGATGTTTATTGCCCTAACCTGTGCTTTCACCCTTTCCTGCAGAAATACACTGGGACACTGGGAAAGCCCCTGCATTACTGTTATGTGTCTGTACTCTCTGAGAGATAACACTAATCCTCTGCAAATGTTCCTCACACAGTTTGATTTCCCTAATGAAGTCTGACCTCAGTTTATCATCAAACAGAGCTGTGCAAACTGCTGAGTTGATGACCTCATTTTGTGATATGTCATGTGGAATCAAATAAATTCTGCAGCACTTTGAACAGTATCTTAGTTTAAAAAGACAGTTTAACCTTCTGATCAAAGATTCTTTTTCTTTTGGATAACCAATGAGCATATGTTATGGAATCAGAATCCAAAAGTCAGTTGACACAAATGGAAGGAGTGCAACTCTAATATACAGTCCAACTTCACATTCAACTCCACACTATTGCTAAATTGTTGTACATATGGTGAGTATTTTTGCATGATAGTGGTGTCATATAATGTATATTACTGTTAAATTACTGATGTCATAACATTCTCTGCTAAGCTGAACTCTCTTAGCTGATGTCAGAAAAACCTTGATGACATAACTTTGTACTCAGACTAAACTCTGTCAGCATATTGGAAACAACGGTAGCCATGTTGTCAGCTGTCCTCAAAATTAAAAATACAGTAGATGTGAGTGTGTGTGTGTTTGAATGAGAGAGGAAGAGAAAGAAATCTGGTGATTATCCTCAGATACCATGGATCAATCAAAGCATTGTTTTTGTGGCATCATTAATCAGTCCACAAATAACACAATGGTTTGCTAGCCAATACACAGAGAGTGTGTGTATGCATCTATGTGTGTGTGTGTGTGTGTGTGTGTGTGTGTGTACACATATATGTTTGTATGTATGTGTGCGTTTGTGAGTGTGCGTGCGTGTGTGTGTGTGTGTGTGTGTGTTCATCCCATCCCTGAACAAGTATTTTGAAAAAGGAGTAAATGGGCTGAATCATGGTCTTTTAAACTGTTTGCACCTATGTTGTTTATTATGATTTATAGCTTACCATTAACAGGTAGTGCACATAAAATCCAAAGATAGTGAATTAATAATAGGATCATTTGTTCAGAGAGGATTTCATGAGGACAGTCCATTTACTGTGTGTGTAGGTGTTTGTGTTTGTGTTTGTGTGTGATGAAGGGGGAGAGAGAGAGAGAGAGAGAGAGAGAGAGGGAGAGAGAGAGAGAGAGAGAGAAAATCATTCATCAGGTCAGAGCTCTACACAGTACCTTGGCATGTTGCAACATTGCTCAATAAATTCAAAATTAATGTATAATCACCTCTAGGAAATCAGGAACTCTTCTCAGAAATTATGAGCCAATTCTAATTTCATGCCTCAGCTCATTCAAATGGTGTCTATTTATTATAATTCTGGACAATTACATCATTGATTATTACAAAGTGGTTTACAGACGGCTCCCACACTCTTACTCACAGACTTCAAATTTCAAGCATACATCCGTAAGCCTAATAACAGATCAGGGAGTAAGCCTACTACACTCACAATGAAGCACAGTAACCCGCTACTGACTTCAGTTCATGATGCAATATTATTATTATTAACTGTCTTGCATTTTACCTTGAAGTAGCAGTTTGAATTAGCAAAGTCCTTAGATGCTGATAACAACAGGACTGATAGCTTTAGAAGTTGGTATAAGATTTACTTTCAGTAGATAGTCTCACCCTCTATCTGAAATATCTCCCTCCTCAGAACTGGTGGTTGCCAGGTTACCTGGCTTTCCCTACATTCCAAAGGGCAGTCAATGGTGAGACCCCTTGAACATGAGTGGAGAGGTTTCGACTCAGCTTTTTGTACTGAAATGAAAAAGATAAAGAAGGGAGCAGTGAATAGATTGAGCTTACAGAGCAGACACACTGCAGTTCATGTCACTGATAACTACAGAAATACAGAAACAACAGTTTGTACAAGTTATGAATGATCATCTTTGAATGGTCTTACAGTATGAAAACATAAAGACATACCCAAAACAGAAGTACATGTTTCAACAAAATTACAGTATGGTTGAACCTCAACGTTAGTGAATATAGTGAGTTTGCAATATTAACATTAATTTGCAATATTTGGATTTGATCCGTGGGTGCCATGGAATCATTCCAGCTCCAACGTATTAGGCTTTCTTTCTTTACCAAGATCACTAATAGCAGAAACGTGTTTATGTTTATGAGTGTGGGGATTTATATCTAAAATATTCTAGGAGCACGTCATCCATAAGATATTTAAACATATTCTATGACAGTAAGTGATTATCTTTCATTTCAGCATTAGATACATGATAAAAAAACAAAAACAACAACAACAAACAAACAAACAAACAAACAACAAAAAACATTAATTATGTCGTTGGTACAACTCAGTGAAAAAAAGTTAGAGAGAATTTCAACAAATAAAATGAATCATTTGCTGTGCTTTCATAAGCAACCTAGTTTTCAGTCATATAAATCATCACATCTCTCCAAAGTCCCCCTCTGTGTTAGGGATTTGGTTGGTGAAACAGTTTTAGGCACAGTACTGCTGCCTTCCCAAAGCCACATCATGGTCAGTCAAAAAATGCGTCACGAAATTATGCCTCTAAGAAAGTACATGTTAAAGGTCAACATTTCAACTGAAATTTGGTGATTGTTTCTGAGGGGACATGAAAGAGTTTCCCACTGGCATGGTACTGAAAGGGTCACCACAGAGTAGGGAGCAGTAGGTGAGCCAGTTAAGTGCATGGAGTAGGAGATCAGAAATAAAGTCTGTGTATATAAAAACCCTTTGTTTCCTTTGGAGCATAGGTTAAATGTTAAATAACCATTGTGAAATGTGGGAACGCTGTGTATTATTGAGGCATATGTGAACCATATATGGGCATCCAATTTCAGAAGCACAGATGAAGACTAGAGGGCATAACAGAACTGGCTACTGCCCTGCTTTAGGCATGGGAGTGGCCTCCAGTTCAAACTGTCCGTCTCTACTTTGTCTCTTGGATGAGGTGCACTGTGAACTGTCACAGCTTATTGCATGATTTGTCACAGTCCACAGACTGCGGCTTTACTTGGTTCAAGAGGCCTCTAAGATTTGCAGGCTGCTCTCAAAAAGAGAGAGAGAGGAAACAGCTTAAAACCCAAGACATGAGATTCTGTCCAGTGAATGTTTGCGACTTCAAAGGCAGATGGAGCTATTTTAGGTGGTGGCATTATTCACAACGGAGATGCATACAGCCATACATTAATTTCACAGCACAATATGAGGTATGCCAAATAAAGATGTACACTGCTATAAGTGTGACTGAAGAGTAAACTATATTACTCAATAAAATGAGAGTGATTTTCCTGCCTAAGCTGTGCCCAGCACAGTTTCAGATCACATCTCCCCTTGTGCAGCTGTGTGCCTGTCGGATTACAATGATTTTCTCTGGCTGTGGGTCAGGGCCGGATTAAACATTGAATCCCAGGTGCCACGACACTTCATTAATTTACTCACTTTTCTGGAAAATTCCCAGACAGTGCTGATAGGTCCTGGCAGACTGCCAGACTATCAGCTTTTCAGAGAGGTGAGCCACCAGGTCATTGATGTAGGACAAATGAGAGTTACTAACTCCATATATGGAGAGATGGCAATAAAAAGAGATGCATCAAAATAAACAAATCTAACATTTTATAACCCACCAACATACATATAAATACATTTCTTAAATCCAGTCTGATTTTTGCTCTGTTGTGGTCTGCTGACTGCATTAATGATTACTAAAATTAAACCTTGATGTATTTTAGCCTTTTCCCCTGTTTTGCATTACCTGTGAAAAATAATTTGGAAAACAAGTAGCGCCAAGATAAACATCGAGACTACGAAAAATACCATACTAAAGGAAACTCTAAAGAAAATGTGTAGCAGAACAAGCATTACTCTGTTCATGTATTGGTTAAATGTACTTGCTAAGGTGCCCAACTGATGCTATGATAGCCTCTGGGTGGACAGGCAACTGTAATTATCCACACACGTCATCCACCACGCCCGACAGCTTGGCGGATGTCCTTAGAATGGTCATAGGAATGAGAGGCCATGTTTGGTGTGGGCACCGTGAGTACAACAATGGTTATGGGAATCAGATTTTGTCCTGTAAGTGAAAGTTGTCTTTGACCAAACTGTATCACATCAAAAACTGAGATGTATTGAATAGAACTGATTTGAAGCATAGTCTCTCCAAGCCTCTTCTGTGGGTCATCACTGCTTTCAAGGTCAGTCAAGGTTTGTTGAACATCCTCTGTAGCCACATGGAATCACCCTTAATTTGATGTGTCTAGAGAATACACTCACTGGGAATACACTCACTGAAAGTAGTGTATAGCTGCTGCTATACACTGCAAGTATTTATATGCTGCAAGTATATATGATGAAAATTCAAATTCGTATTCATATTGTAAAAGCATTTCAGATATGCTTGTCACAAACATCAAAGTACACCTTTGTAGATGCTTCCAACCATGGTAGCAGATTATTAAACAAAAAGTCTTGAACAAATTTTCAAAGAGAATGCACAGCTGTTTTTTTTTTCCCTTTCCCTCTGCTGAGACAATATTCTATTTTACCCTGTTTCTTCTTCATAAAGCAAAGACCCCAAAGTCACTCTCTCCATTAGGATGAATGAAATTGAAAATACTCCATAGGGGAACAGGAAATTGAATTACATTGCTATCTCTCACACTCAGATTGTGGCTCCCTCTTCTCTCCTCCTCTATTGTGTCCTCTTTACCCAAGCCCAGACATGGACTCTCGCTTTCAAATGCACAAAGCATGGGCTCCTGGGATATACAGCTGAATGCGCTGATCAACATGCAACAGTGTCCTATAATCCAGCAATTCAGGCTGTGTTACTTGAGACGTGGTCAGCTAGTGTGATGTGACTTAAACAAAGATATTAAAAAACAAAACAAAACAAGACCAAACCAAACAAAATAAATAAACAAACAAACAAACCAAAAAAAAAAAAAAAACCCATGGAAATGCAGGCTGTGATTTAACACAAAGTGTAGAATGCACAAACATAAATAAATCTAAATCTAAAATTTAAACATTAAATCCAAATAAATGGAATGACATGAGTGACAAAAAAGCTCTGCCTTATGTTTTTCAGTAATTAATTATTTCTCTCTTACCAATCTGTCTTCATGACATTTTGAAGTGAGGAAATGTAGAACGGACATTATTGTGTTTCATCATGGTGAAAATACACGCCCATTTGGTAAACAATTACTTTTTATGGAAAGCTACCCTGTCTGTAGAATCACTGATTCCATAATTGTGGAGAACAAACAAACAACAAAGACAACTAACATCTCACAATGTACTGCAATTCAGGCTAATTTTTTTTTCCAGTACAAGGATAGGTGTAAATTGTTTAAGTACTTAAAAGTAGATTTTTTAGGAACCATTAAAATGACAGAAGCTGCTGAGGCATACACAAATGAAAAGTGGCACCTAAACTGGATGGAACCTTTGAGTCTTGAGATAATTGGATGGCAGCAGTCACCTGGTCACGATAGCACGTGCTTTTGATATCAGTATAACTCAGTAATGAGGTAGAGTGTATGCTGTCTTGCACGTGCACACTTCTCAGAAAAGCATCACGGTAATGTACACTAATGAGCCAGCATCCCGCAGACACTGCAGCCCTGCTTGACAGTTGAAAAGGAAGTTTGAGCCTGAACCTGGTGCTGTTCCAAGAATCCAATCCTCTCTGTGATTGATACATGACAGGTCAGCAGTGAACTGTCTGATGTCAACATATAGACACATAGAATATTTTTCACAAGGTGTTGCCACATGTTTCTCTGGCACACAGCTAATTCAGTTGCATTTGTCCTCTGCATATCTTCAGGATTCTTACCACCAGTGTCATACAAGCATATTAAAGACTTGTTTCTGTTAACAGGAAAAACATTATCATTATTAACAGCAAAATGTTGCCTCAAAGTTTGGTTTAGTAGTTTCAGTGAAAATATTGCATATTTAGAAGGTTAAATAGACTGAATATCAGTACTATGTACGTCTGCAGTCTACAGATTCCACAGACTATTTACATCTGTAGCCCTCAAAATACAGATAGAATTTTAAGATAGATTTTAAAATATTTATTCCAAAGATTAAGATCAGTCTTGCTTGCCTCTCATTTGTTGAAGTAACTTGTTTCTTTTTACAGCAATAAAAGTTCTCAGATTTTGTATTGATCAAGATTAAGGGATATTTTTTCATACGATTACTCAAAACTCAGGTAAGGGAATAGCATAGAGGTTTCATTGTATGTTTATTGTCTTTGCTGACATTAAAATTATTACCATTACCATTTAACTTGAAAATGAACATAAATTTACAGATATGACTTTGAGATGTTTTTGTGGGTCTACAGGGACACAGAAGGAGGGAGAAATAAAGAACAGCCGTCATCAGCTATGCCATCACAAAGACACTAACCCCATTTAGAGCCCTTTTGGGAGCGGTTTGCCATTGTCTCTGAGAGTGCGTGTCGATGCAACTAGGTGATGCATTACTGTTCCTTTTCCATAACACAGCCCAGCGTTTCTGAAGATCTGCCCATTTTGTGTAAGGAAGAGCAGCTTTAGCCATTTCTGCAAAACAGGACATACAGAAATGAAAGTAGGTCTTCTATTTTCAGGAGGTAATCATTCTTTGTAAAAGATCACATGTCTGTGGTGCACTTGGTTTGATTAGTAGAAAACAACAACAACAACAGCAACTGCAACAACAACAAAGACAACAGCAGCACAAACCTCTCTCTAAATGAAAAATTAATGTAGTTTAACCACTTCCCAAAGCCAAGTTTGTTGCCCACCCAATACCAAATCCTAATTTAGGATTTTCAGATATTACTCAACCTCTGCTTCCATCTGGCCAGTCCGAAAATGGCAAATCTGTGTATACTGTGTGGTACTCTAAGAAAAACACCTGAAAAGTTACCATTCTCAGCGTGCTGAATTTGAAATTTAAGCATTCGTCCAAATTTCATTTAATCAAGTCTCTTCCTCTTATACACATTAACTACTTCTCAACAGGCCAGAGTTCAGTAATATCCGATGATGAATTTTAAGGATGATGAGGGATTACAGCACAAATTCTAAAGGTGTCATTAGATCCCTGCTGAATGTAATGAACCTCCAGAGCTTTAAAATGTTTAAAAAGAAGTTCATAAAGTGACAACTCTTGCCCCCCCCCAACCCTCCTCCTCTCCCTCTCTCTCTCTCTCTCTCTCTCGCTCTCTCTCTCTCTCTATGTGTGTGTGTTCATTGTGTGAAACAAATCTCCCCATGATAAAATAAATATTGCATTAACCTTTAGATACTCCAAAATGGCAGAAATTTGGGATACCTATGAGGATATAATGTCAAACGTGTGTCTCTTTGATTACCTGTAAATGTGCAGAAGGGTACCAGAATATGTGTGAAACTGCTAATTTGTTTACTATGTACTTCATCTATTTAGGCTAATGTACTAACATATTTTTGCAGCATAAAGGCAAAGGATTTCAGGACCATAGACAGCGACAAATGCATAAAGGAGGTAAACCTGTATTTGTGAAGACCAGTAAAACGTTCATCTTATCTGGAACCAGCACTTCACTTGTTATAGAGAAGGGACAGAAAGATAAATAGGGTGGAGAAAGAGAGAGAGAGAAAGAGAGAGAGCCTTCACTGGATGTGCACTGCTTATTTTGAAAGTCTGACATTGTTAACCAGTTTTAAATACTAGATGATACAAATTTGAGCTTCAGTCTTCAAAGAGACTCATCATTCCTTCTTATTTACTAATATCAAAATTACAGAGAATTCTAATTTTTCATTTAATGCTAAACTAAATATGTGTTTTGTTTGTTGTTACAGATGTGTTATGACAACATGAATATAGTGTTCTCTCATCTACTCATAACTGTTTTATTTTTCACCCTTCTGGTTGTCCTCAAACTTAGGACAGTCACAGACAGGGACGAATTATTCAAACTGTGACTCTTAAAACAAATGGAGTCATATCCTCCTAAAACAAATGCAGATTCATCTGAATATGTACTATAGTTTTATCTGTCATACCAGCAATTTTAATTTGAACATAAAAAACAAAAGTTCTGTCTTTTTCCAGAGAAGAATATGTGCTTCTTTTAGAACTTGAATTTATAATTGTACATATAACTGTTTAATTGTACAGATTTACAGTTCTGATATATCTGTAACATTACTCCCTAATACATATTTGTTCAGATATGCAGGATCTGCTGACAAGCATGTTTCCTTAAGCCAAGAGTAAAGTGTCTGTGAGGATTCCCAAAGGACATGGTACTGTAGGGTGGTTATTGCTCAAAATAATGTTATTATGGAGGAGTATGTGATTTATATGTACTTTCAGTGCACAGTTCATTAAATACATCCATCCAGAACTACCTGGATTGCACTAGGTGTTGCTCATGGATGTTGGTCCATGCTGATGCAATGTTATTACACAATTGCTGCAGATTGGACCACTCTACATTCACACAGCAAGCAGCCTGTACCATCTCATCATAAAAATGATCTATTTCTTACTGTTTGTAGGAGTGATCTGTTTTTGTGAACAGTTTGGGGTACCTAATACACTGGCCACTGACTGTACACAACAGTATTTCACTGTGGAATTGTCCCAAGGCTAAAGCCATTATTCTGTAGAATTGATGACCTAAGTTGACTTGTGCTATTGCTCCATCTTCACTCAAATTACCTAGGAAATTAGCTTTGCTCCTGCAGGTAGTAGCAATTATTCTCTCAGCTTCAAATACAAACCTAAGTTGTCACAAAGGCGGAAAGAGGAAAACTAATATCCTTGTTTAATTTAATTTTACAGCATTGTTTCTTGTTGCATTGTACTATATTATACTTAAATACAGAACAATCAATAGTTCTGTATCAACTGAATCAACTGAAACCTAATTTACAAGTATTGCATGAACTTTCAGTATGGCTAATACACTAGTGCTGATATATTTTCTATTAAGTAAATTACTTCATGAACATGACATTCACAGTAGACCTCTAGTCATAGTGGTTTTCTCCAGGTTCAGTTGAGGACAAGGAGGAGGTGTGCAAGGTTTAGTAGTAAACCACATCCCACGCCTCTCTCACCCCTCACAGATACTGCAGTAAAATGAGTCTTGAAAAGCCTGACAAGCCCCCAAGGGAGAGAGAGAGAATTTATCTGCCCAGCCAATTTGCTGACGGAACTCTGAAAGTCAGAGTGATTTTCTCTAACAGGAGCTAAGTTCTCCAGAGCAAACTGCAGCACCAGATAAGGGGGAAATGCTGGTTCAAATAAAGACACAGGGGTGGGGATTAAGAAAAGTTACACTCTGAACTAATGTTTGTCTGTGTCATACACTCATAAGTCTGTGTTACTTTTTTTACTATGTGGTACAGAGTTTGTATATTGCACTATTCCCTCCTGGTCCTGTTGTCATAAAATCTGGTGCATGAATCAGCTGCATACCAGTGCCCTTCAAAGTTTTTCTTTTACCTCTTAGGTCTGCCTCACACAGCAGTCAGCCAAACAGCTCAATTGTAAAACCTGGTCTGTAGCTAATGAATGACATACATTCTCTATAACAATGTTCTCTCCATGTTACACAGGCTCTCCCTTTCTTGTTAATTCAACTTCCTCTGCCTGTATTTGCAGTGCAGTTGAGTAAGTGAGATAAGGTAAAAGATGATGCTATACGCTGATATTTCTTTTAGCTTGGCCCTAAAAGCAATGTCTTATGTCTTGTCTTCAAAATTACAGCCTCGAGCTCACATACTGGTGAATAATGCCTGCATGAGCAGTCTTAGGAAGGAGTGATCTGACCATGAGAAAAACTGAGTCTCTGTTCTCACCTTCCACTGTCAGACAACACAGAAACCAGCTCACGAAAGGGTTCCCAGACCCCCTGATGTGAAGCAGAGTATAGTTGAACTGACAGGGCCTGTCCAGGCTCTTTAGACAGGGATAAGCCAGCTTGCTAGGATCAGTACACTCAAACAGGGCCCTCTGAGAGGACATCCACTGTAAGGGCACAAAGGCTGACTGACAAGCTTTGCTAGTGAAGAAAGCAGAAATGACTGCAGTTTAAGTCCAGCCAGATCATCAAACTTTTTATCAGTAACACATGCTACCATATCTATACAGTTGCTCTGTTTACAATATTTACATGAGAGAGCTAAGTAAAATGTTTGGGTGATTTGTTGGTTACTAAGGAGCAACGCAAAGACCAATTTATAATATACAACATGTATTAATTCATTTACCACACAATGGGCCTTAAGAATCATTCCTACTAATAAAATAGTTGTAAACTGGTCCTATGAGCAATTTAAGAGAATTTAATCAACATATCGAACCTGCAGTGCCAAATCATTGATGAATTTAATTGCACGTATTCTCCCGTTCATCTCTGTGACATTTCCCCTGTACATTTTCTCTGCTTGATTCTCTCCCTCTGCAGTCACGCACCACCTTTCTGTAACAAGACCTGAAAAAGTTCAGTTATGGTAATTTGTGGTTCTGATGAACACGTGGAGGCCTTCATCATGTTTACGCGAGTCATTTCTGACAGTTTTTTGGAATTAAGAGTGTTAGCTGAATCTGACGTAGCAACGTAGTAGGAGTCCACCATCCGAATAAAGGTAAGGGAAAGTTAAGAATACGAAATTTTTCTTGCGGCAGGCATAATGTGACAGTCAAGTATCTTCATGTCAAGTAAGAAGCACTTTTACTTGGAGAGGTATTCTTACATCAAGTATACTTTTAGCTGTGCTCTCATACATCTGCCAGCTGAGAGCTAATCCTGCGATACAGGCAAACACTACTTGGATGTTCTGTCTCTCACTTGGCATGGGTGTTGGGAACTCATGATTGAGGTGTCTGTTTTCCTGTGGCATGCTAACTCCTGATAATAGCTCAAACAGAGGCTGAAATCCAATGCTCTGTCTTTCCCCGAGGGCAAGAGTATCAAGACAACACAGAGTGTGTTTTTTTTTTTGGTTTTTTTTTAACACCATCACAGCTCTCTGTATCCAAAATATATGGAATAAGTATAACCACTGTATAAGAAAGCAATAAGGCAATCATTTATGGGCAGTAATTAGATAGCCTCAGGGTGTGATAAGAGAAAAGACCATTAAATCACTACAAAATGAGATACAACACTCATAGAATCAGTGCGTCAGCATGGGAGGCTGATTTAATTTAATTGTCAGGGTTTTCGTGGTACCATATGGGAATGCCTTGTATTCAGTTAGCATTGGGTGTGATAAGATATCAAGCAAGCACTTGCTGTCATTCATATTTACTATTCAGTTTATGTTTGAAACACAGCCTCATGACTGAACTGACAATGCTTCTGTTATTCTTCCATCTTTTCCTTTTCTACACAAAAAGGGACTACAGTCACAGATTGACATGCACAGGAGGAACTTAACCTAGACTTTGTCTCCCTAGGGTGAAAAAGAAACATTTTTTAAAGTGTGCAGGGTTGCCTCAGACTTCAGACTGAGTGAACTCCCGTCTTTTTTCAAGCAAAAATAGTGTCACAGATTAGATATTGTTTTATTTATTAGCTGAAGGGTTGCATCACACAACATTTCCTCTGCAATCTAGTCACAGATCCATAAGAACATCAGTGGCTTGAATGATCTCAGCATATGCAGGTGTTTCCTGAATACTCAGTGACTAACAAAATGCATCACTGCCATGCTATAAACTATGCTTCCTTTAGGGCTTTCATGGACAAAGCTGAATATGGTAATGGACCATGGCCTGGCATTCAGTGACTATCATTTTATCCTGACTCCTTCTGCCTTATGAGTCATTTTGAATGACAACTATTTTTCCTCATCCACCTTACTCAGGCACTATGGCTGACCCACTCTCTGAGCTTTGGAATGTCAGCTCTGTGACTCTCACTGAGGGATATATGTGTGTTTCATATGCCTTGACTATGATAAGAATCCAACTCTCTTGATGGCATAACCCTTTCCACAACCTTTCTATCATTATGCTTAGCAGTTTCTAATGCTAAACTCCTGGCTAACATTAAAATTCAGACGAACATATCATTTTCACTTAGTGGTCAACAGTTTTACCATATGCAAGTTTAAAACCCAGTCAGAAAACAATAGGCCTCATTCAAGAACCTCTTGTACGAGCAATTTAAGACAGCTTGCTGCATTCACCAATTTTCTCTTACATTGGCTGTTGAAGCTATTGTACAATCCTACAACACCAACATCTCAAACTGATTGGACAATATCATCTATATATGGCATGTCCGCCCCTGTGACAGACACTTCCTCTGCCTTGACCTCCTGCTCTAGTGACAGACCACCTTGGTTTGGTGAGAAGTTTTTCTTTTTTAATCAAGTCTCATAAAAAAATTTAATCTAGCAACTGTGCTCCATTGACATTGTGCTAACAGCACTGGTACTTTTTCCCCATTCCTTGGCTTTAGTAGGTCCCTTAATTACACTTTTGACGATGTTAAAAATGACATGTTTTTGTTGACTGATATCTGAAAGCAGGACTTCAGTTTCTGAATTCCTGAAGGTTTTTATTTCACTGTTGCGTCTAATTCCTTTGGAAAACACTTTTAGAAAAATGGGATGAGACACTTAGCTGCAAATGGCATTTTTGGGGTGTCAGTTGGTAATTTTAAAATACTCAGGAACGCATGCTTGTCTACAAAAAGGCAGCATTCATCTTGTTTGCACAAGTAATTTATGACAGTTTTGTAAAGTTGCAAGCATTTTCTGAATCTGACTAGGTGAACTCGTGTGAGCCCACCTTGTGAAAAAAAAATAAATAAATAAATACAAGTTATAAGAATATGACAATGTTTTTGCATGAGGCCAAATATTACTGATGTGGTTGCTCATTATGTTCACAGAAACAATGAATGTAGTGGGGAATCCAAAGCCTGAAGAGACTTTACTGCCACTAAGTGACTTGGCAAATGTGCTGTTTGCACAGTGGGTGCCGGTTCCCTCTTCAAATGTTCTGTAAAGTACAGGAAAGTGACACACAATGGAAAGGTACACCTGTGCTTGTCCTAAATCATTCTCTTGGTTTGACGGTTCATGGCAAGCTGTTTGTGTTTTAGAACACGTAAAAAAGAAGGGGTTCTCTTTCCTCTACAGTATGCTTGTCCAACTTATGAAGGAAATCCAGAAGTCTGGGGCATGACTTACGGAATGAGATTAGGATAACAAAGACAAAAAAGTCCCTTATACTGTGAAACTCAAACCTTTTTCAGGCTGCCTGTATTAAAGCAAGCTTCTATTCATACACACTGCCAGTACTAGTACTTGATGCCATTCAATACAATAGCTGATACAATGCAGTCCAGTGTTGCAGTGGAGAAGGTTCATCTAATAGTAAGGATTAAAGAAAATGACTCAGTGAGACGCAGCAAGGATTGTCCTTCTCTCAGTGATGCTAATAAAATGTGATGACTGGAAGCAACACAGTACACATGCATACTGAAGGCTGCCAAGGAATATCTCATATGCTCATTTCAGAGGTATGTTTGTTTTCATATGATGCATATGCAAACATATTTTGAATATTTTATGCTATTTATTTGGTCTCATAGTATCTAGTGCATACTACTGCAGCCTTGAATGTTTTAACCATTTTCAGCCTTCTTTTTTCAAGCCGCACATATAAAAATTTGAAATCTTACAGTCTATGAACATAAGCCACCAGGATGTACTTTTACAGCTGGTGAGACAAGGGAATTTCAGCTCAAAAGAGGGGTTGTGAAGAGCATGTAAACACAAGAGATAAACACAGGATCAAATGGATTTAATATATTTAATCTGCCCTCATACCATCAGTGCATAAACTCTTTGAGAAGAGCAAAAAGTGGTTTTTCAAAGTAAGTAATCATTTTTATCAGCTGTGAACACCACATATATACACCCTAAGCACAACTCTTAATATAATGTGACAATTCACCTTATTGTCACATTATTTCTGACCTGGTCTTTCAAGCTCACAAACTGCATCCTCTGTAGACATTTTTAAGTTACATCTTTTTTTTTTAAAGGAAGGAATATGAAGGAAAGCTGACATTATTTTACTCATGTTTAATCTTAGCTTTTGCATCAACTGTTAACAGGGGAAATTCTTGGGCTCAGAAATATGCCAAAGTAATTTGTTCTGTCTCAGGAGGAAATATGTATTCTTGTGTGTTGGGTAGGATGAGGTTACAGTAGAGAAGCTGTAGTACTGCTGGATGAATCACTCCTCTGTTCTCAGCAGTACATAACAGGATTCTTCAACCACCATACTGGTTGTTATTATTATTATTATTATTAGTAGTAGTAGTAGTAGTAGTAGTAGTTTTTTATTTTACTACCAATAACAAGCATTAAACATATTCTGAAAATTTAATTCACCGGAATGTTGTTTCAGCATAGGTATATATGTGTGACGATTTCACAGATGGCATTAACTCAATGGTTTCAATATTTGATTTCATGAGATACTGATAAGACAGCTTGTAATTCACCTTGCTTCCTATCACTACTGCTGAATGTCATTTGTCATTTGTCTGTATCATAGTGGTACAAGCAAATCAAAGTGATACTCTGTTTATTCACATTTCATTACCTTCATGTTAGATAATTGGAATTAAAAAGTGGAGGTGTTATCACTGACCTTTATTAAGCCAGTGGGCTACTCTCTCTGAGTGAGTGTTGTTATTTAGCGTTTGATGTCCCTGTGTACCTCACATATTTCTACTAAAAAAAAAAGAATAGCCTGTCATATTCCTTTCAGATGTATAAGGCTGGGCAGCACGGTGGCGCAGTGAGAAGGTTTCGGGTTCGGTTCCCGGCCGGGTCCTTTCTGTGTGGAGTTTGCATGTTCTCCCTGTGTCTGCGTGGGTTTCCTCCGGGAGCTCCGGTTTCCTCCCACAGTCCAAAGACATGCAGGTTAGGTGAATTGGAGACACTAAAATGCCCTTAGGTATGAATGTGTGTGTGAGTGTGTTTGTCTGTGTGTCTGTCCTGCGATGGACTGGCGACCTGTCCAGGGTGTTTCCCCGCCTTTCGCCCTATGTGCGCTGGGATAGGCTCCAGCACCCCCGCGACCCTAATCAGGACAAGCGGTTTAGAGAATGAATGAATGAATGAATGAATGTATAAGGCTGGTGAGAGAAGGTTGGCCCAGCTAATCTCAGTATCAGCTACTCTCATTAGGTTACTTCCCCCTGCTTGTCTCATAGCTAGAGATCAAATAAATGTGATCTACAGACATGGGAATCAAAATATATCAAAGGAAAGTGAGATTTATTGAAAAAGGATATAAAGAAAATGAAGACCAGTGATCATTATCATAATAAATATGCAGCTTCAGTGATTTCTGCATATGTGTGTGTGTGTGTGTGTGTGTGTGTGTGTGTGTGTGTGTGTGCACTTGTCCACCTATCTAACAGGGGACCATAGCGTTGTTACACATCCACCTAGAGGGGACCTATTCAGTAGCCTACCTGCTTTCACTTTCAAACTGCAGCGTTTGTGGTGTCTCCAAAGTTCTGTTCTGACATACAGAGCAACAAAAAACTTACATAGTAAATAGTCTGTTGCTGATGACTTAAAGGTTGCTTGTCTTTTTGGGCTGATTTCCCCTTCCCCAGAACGTAGTACAGAGCAATTGTGGTGGTAGTTCCCCATATTTCTTATTTTCATTAACAAAAGCTTTTGCTGTTTAGATCCTTGTCTGTGTGCTAGTGCCATTGCAACATCTACTTCATGTGCATGCTTCTGCTTTAGATGCTTTGTAATTTTGGTATATGGCTTTTTGCAAAAAAGGCAATAATTCCTTTTGTCATAGACACATCGATGTTCTCTATTTGAGGACATTTTTACTTTGATGTTCTTAGATTTTAAGGTCTCTGAACATTTTGATTTTTTGCTAGGGATGATAACTTCTTGCAAACCAAATGAAAGCTGTTCTTCTGAGTCATTGTCCAACGGCAGAGACAGGCCCTGAAAGTACAGAAATGCAACTTAAATTATACTGTGATTATATAATTGTTTTATTCACTCAGGTACAACCCATATAAAATGACCCAGGTAAAATGTATTTACCCATAATATGGCTGTTTTTCTGTTCTTACAACTACTTTCATTAATGCTCAAAACTGAGGGCCTGATGTTTTGCAGAAAATGTTTGGATTTCAGTCATATACAGTTATCAGCCACAACCATACCTCATTCTGGATAGGTCATTAAGTTTACAAAAAGCTACTCCAACAGTATAATTGTGGAATTATAGCTGATGTATTGGCATGCATAATTTTGTGACCGGAAATTTTGCATATATTTGGATCAGTTAAATACATTTTAAACATAACTGAAACTGTATGTTGATTATTTCTCTTCTAAAATTGAACCCACAGTTTACAAACTAATAGCCCCTGAGGCATTAAAACACCAGCTGCTATACATTTAAATCGAATAAACTTTTTAAAGTCAGCTTACTTGGATATCTGATCCCTTCTTGTTCTTGACTTTGTCACTTTGAACAGATTCAAACTCATCGTAACTTGTCCAACAACAATTCCAACTGCTTGTGTGAGCAAAGTGGTTTGTAAAATATCCAGTTTTCTACTTGTGCCATAGTCTGTCAGACATAGTTTTTCACTCACATCTGCAAAAAAGTAAAAATATGCTCCTTAATCATACGGCAACATATGTAACACAGCATATGTATGAAACAGTATGGTTCAAGACATTTGCAAATAAACACATTCATAAATTTCAGAAATTGCTTTAAAATTGATCTCACTATCTGACCAACTAATAACACTATCAGATTGCATTACTTTGCATTGATAAATTTTATAGTATTATAATGATTGATCTATATAAAAGGTTTCACTTACCAAACACAACATTTGCTGGCCAGGTTTTGGTACAAAATTCCAATTGTATGGAGCTCCTGAAGTCTTTGAAGTAACTGCTGGCACATCTCCATTCTTCGATTCTCTATTAAATATTTGCTTTGAGGAAAATCTTTCTTTTCGATCAGCTCGTGAAGATTATATTCAAAAGGGGGGAAACAAAATAGGCAAAGTCATCATCTTAAAATAATGCAGTGCTTTGCAAAAGATGCTATGCATTTATATTCTTAGAAGAGAGGACATGGAACATTTCTAGTTCATTGTGGAAAACTTGAGTTACCTTCCATCCACTTGCAGTCTTGATATTTCTGTTGAAAAGTATGTCATCAATTCTCTTCATACCGGGCTTGCTGTCAAGATCAGCAAATGTATTCTTCCACAGTGATTCCTACGAAATGCACAAGCACATAGATACATTTAAAAGATATATGAGTGGCAATCACATTCAATTCTATAATAAGTATGAAAACTTGTTTTATAGCTGACCGTTGTGTTCAGTTAAATTAAAAGATATGATGGGAGAAATTACCAGTCATTGCAAATGTATACAGAAAACTCCACAAATAGTTATTTACCCTGTGTCCCATGATGTCTTCGCAGGAGGAATCATTATTTTTCCAAAATAAATTACATTTGCACGGGTTTTGACCCACAAGTGAATGATCACATAAAAATGATCAATAATACTAATACTATTACTAATACTAAAAGGACGACTACTACTTAAGAAGAAGAAGAAGAAGAAGAAGAAGCAGAAGAAGAAGAAGAAGAGGCATACTTATTGCCAAGGGCAGTCCGGGTCCCCACAGTCATACAATTTCATCTCCTGCACTGATTCTTGTAATTGCAAATGTGCAAAGATGTAATATTTTCTCTTCATCCACTATCTGTTGGTCAGATAGGAAACTCAACTGCAGATTATTAAGATCAAATGTTCTTTGTTAACATTAAATATAATAAAAAGACACTTTGTATTATAAATTTTGTCATGCAATATTCAGCAGCCCAAAGTGATTGATGTGAAATCATTATAGAAACAGTATATCAAGTAAACAATACATTGTCAAGCTATTATTCTCAGCACACATGTCAGAACTAGCATAGACTGATCTGTGATTGTGATTACTTACCAGTTTAATTTTGCTGTTTGATATGATGTGACCTTCATTTATTAATCTGCCAAGTCTTGTAGTATCTTTACTCCCATCATCACAACAAAAAGCAGGAAAAAAGTTAGAAATGTTTTTATTGTATACTTGAGCCATTCATTGTAATCACATTCATAATAAGATGTTTGTTTGTTTGTTTGTTTGTTTGTTTTTACCAGAAAAGCTTTCCTTGAAAAGAGTAGAAAAACAAATGTTACATCTTCTCCAGAGTACTCTTTGAATAGAGCCTCTCCCTCAGATCCAGTGTTGTATGTTCCAACATACCCCAACTCTTCTGGCTCAGTGTCCTTTATGAAAAACATTCCATAAACGGTTAAATTAGTTACTGGTTAGCATATATAAATGATTATGATGATGGGATTATAAATGTCTTGTAGTGTATGTATTTTAAAACTATACATTCTTAAACTATTTACTTTCTTGTGTGGCGAATGATACCACCCAAACAAACAACTAACTCACCTGCTATAGATACTTGAGATGTGTACAATGTTTAAAACTTCTAGCCCTTGCAACAAGTAACATAGGCCACTTAAGGGCTGCATAGTAAATGGGAACATTTGACATTTGTATATATTGAAATGTATATGTACAGAGAATAATGCAATATTTTCTTGCCTTTACATTGATCAATTCAGATTACAGCTGATGTATTGGCATGCATAATTCTGTGACAGGAAATGTTGCATATATTCGGATCAAAGAATCTGAACAATGATTGGTCTTTATAGTGGGCTCCAAAATGGATGGTGTTAAGTGCAAGTATGCCAATGGCCATTGTTATGAAAATGAAACAAATATACCTGTGATCTCTAAATATTAGAGAAGTGGTGATTATCAGTTGTCATCAATTAGTATGAGACAAAGGGATCGATTTGATAATAGCATGGATTAAACCAACATTCACCAATATCTGACTGAGTGATTTAAATAGCGGTGTTAACCTGATCAAGTAAGAGGTAATCATGTTTCTTATGTAATAGTGAGTTTGCACATTTAAGAATAGATGACAACAATGATTCATGTTGTAGTTACTCATACTGAAGAGTACAGAATACTCAAATTACTTGTTTTTTAAACTAAAATGACCTATGGAAATTGGTTTCCTCAAACCATTTGAGTACTCTTAACTCATCAGGTTTTACATTGTTTAAGACAAATGTTCATTGAATCCAGACCTCATACCTCATAAGTAGTTTTTTTGTCTGTAGAAGCTGATTTGCTTTCTTCAAAAATGAAGCATTTGTTAATCTGTAAATTGTCCTTTTTATCTCAACCTAATTAAAATGCTACCACAGAGCCCTCGTAGGTCAAGGGAAAAGGACTTTTTCAGTTTATCACACCTTCTCCAATGCCACTCATTCAGGAATGGACTGATCTTGGCTTCTTTTGAAAGAGTTGGGGGAGGGGTGTGAGGGCAAAAAGTTCCTTTCGAATGTGCTGTTACACTGTAAAACTCATAAGTTAAGTTTAATGAAATGGTTTGAGGAAACCGATTACCGTAAACTACAGTTCAATCTACAGCACATACAATCTACAGGGACACAGTGTGTGATTTCTCCTAATTATGTGGTCCACACTTGGATGCTACATAATGACACGATTCCCCTCTTTGCTGACACAGAGTGATACAGCTCCTCCCATGGATGGTGTGGAGTGACGTTCACACTCCAGCATGTATACATAAGCACTGAAAAAAATATCTGCAATGCTTAACATCTTTTAGAGGGAACACTACACTGTTTAAATGATGACTTAAACATAATTTATTAGTCATTGGCATGACTGAATCTACAATTGTTAATATATATGGATTATACAAAATCAGAGAATCATGGTTGTTTGTGGTGGTTTATTTATTTATTTATTTTATTTAAACTAAACCTGTTGTATCAAAATATTTGTGTAATTGGAAAATATAAAACAATACTATCCCTTCTTAAAGTAAGCGATAGTAGTGGAGAACATGGAACAGACATAGACATTGGCCTGATGCAGGATGTTAGGATCCCTCTTTGTTAGGTATGCGTGCTTCAGGTCCCCTGTTTGCATTAAAAAAAAAACAAACCAAAAAACCAAAAAGCATTTAAAATGTTCTCAGTAAAGGTTATGAACAATGAACTTAAATGCAAGTTTCTGTTTCTTTATTTGTTTCATAAAAATATGTAGAAACCATGGTCCCCTCTTTGCATGTATTAGGTGATAGTCCCATTTTAGTAACATAGATATGTGTGTGTGTGTGTGTGTGTGTGTGTGTGTGTGTGTGTATGTGTGTGTGTGCGTGTGTGTGTTTATTTTCCTCTAAGATCATTTGAAAAAAAAAAATCTGAATCTGAAATATCATAGATACAAAGATGAAAGGGTCCTGACTTTTAATCCATGGTGAGGTGATGCACTTTGTCTTTCTTCACTCTTTTCAATTGTTGTTATTTAGGACATAAAAAGTGTACAGTGCTTAACTTTGCCTTGAGTATGCTGGACTAAAATTTCATGAAACCAATTAAATTCTATGAAATTCCACAGGCAGGAGACATGGTAACTGTAAGTATTGAATAAATCAATTGAATTGATAAATGTATTCAAAATGTATACAAAATAAAATGTATTCAGTTCCATGTGATAGAACTGGAATCTTCCTAATGTTAAATTATCCTGCTGTTTCTCAGTTATGTGTAGTTAACCCCTAGCTTGGTTTTTATCCTGTTCTAAAACAAACAGTCAACATCTGGGTTAGGAACATCTTGTGCCCATATATGCATGTGCACACACATTACACACATACTGTATATGCACAAACACACCTCCCCCAGACTCAGCTGCTCACAGCTCTCTGTTCGTCTGTATGTCTACCCCCTCTCCCCGCCTCTCTTTCTGGTCCATTGTTTTTCTTCCACATAAAGTACATTCCAGTCATCCTGAGTGTATGAAAAACCTATTACCAATATAAGAAGCTGTCTGGCCAGTTAGTTAGGGTCTGTCTATTTACCAGAGTACTCTTTGACAGGAGAACTGACAGGACAACAAGTTCATATATCAGTTCTATGCCAGTACTGTACAGAGTGTTTTATCTATTCTGTACTGAAAGCTTACTTTGTAAACACTGGCTTGAGGACCTTTGTGCATCATTATGCTTATTGCTCTGTGTATCATCATTTTTTTTTTTAAATATCTTACGAATCTTTGTGTTTTAGTTCACCATATAGGTTTAAGTCAGCTCAGAGAGTAGTTTTTCCTATTGCATATGTAAGACTGTTTCCTGATTATTATATTACAACTGTATTTTTTAAGACTATTTTCAAACATTAGTGTCAGAGGGATGATTAAAAACTGTGTTAATGAAATGAGTTACTATTGATTAATGTATAATTAATAACAATAAAGAATTTGGTCAAATGCAGCTCTAACTAAAGACTCATGTGTTAGTTTAATTAAAAGGTGTATGATCACAAAAATAATATGCCATAGAGATATACATTACAATATTTTTTGTCCATTGGCCTCTGAGGTCCCAACTCGAGCAGCACAGCTTGCCTCGCTCCATTAGGCCTTGTCTTATTAAAATGAATATTCAGGGAAACAGGATGCATGTACTGGGCAGACTTCAATCCGGTCAGCAACTACAATACAGGACAGAGGAACAAATAGAAATTTGGTACATGGCAGTCAGACTACTATAAATTTAGGCAGAACATCCAAAACTAGGGAATGTGCAAGGATTAATATGTCGTAAGGGATGAAAGACAGATTGGAGAGAAACAGTTTAGACCACTCCATAGATATGAGAAACAACAAAAAGAGGTGAGAGGACAAAGAGGGATATTTATATGTGTGTGTGTAATAAATCCAAGAATCACAGTAAGGTGTGATTGATGGTCAGCAAGTTCTTGAATGGAGGGCAGGTGCCACTGGGTTTTTGGTAAATTTTTTAGGCCCCGCCGCCACAAGTGGCCCCTGTCCAAAGAGGACAGTTCCACTCATACAGGACATTTCACACAGCTGGGCAGTACAGAGTAAGAACTTTGGTAAATGTTTCCACCGAACTCGCCTATGTCCATTTTGTTGGCGGTGCTAATTGTTGTTTGCAGATCATGCAAACAAATTGGCCTTTAAACAGGAGAGATGCCCTCCTCAGTGACACCCTATTTCCACCTAATTACCATTGCAGATTAATTGGATGTCTTGTTAAATGTAACCTCTACATGTTAGGATAGAGTCACAGACCAATTAATGTCTCAAAGGGAAAAACAGTTCAACAGAGAACGAGAGAGAGAAATAGAGAGGGAGAGAGAGAGAGAGAGAGAGAGAGAGAGAGAGAGAGAGAGAGCTGTCTCCTATAAGATGTGGAATGGTTAGCATGGCAGAAGTCAGTTTTTCTGCAGTAATTACAATACAAAAAAATTACAAGGTGAGCTGAAAAAAACAAAGGTTGTGAAGGAGTTGATCTCTGCTGTAGGATTCATGTGTTATGCTGATACAGTATGAGACAGAGTGACTATAGGTGAAACAGTTACAAAGAGTATCAAATTTTCTGAAATCACACGGAAACAGCATTAAAATAATCTAGTATAATTAAGACCTTTTTGTTGATTAGCACAAAATTTCCTGGGATGAATATGAGAAAAGGGAACAGGGAGAGCAGGATACTTAAAACTTAAAACCTTGATTTTGTCTTAATAATTAAATGATTATTTCAGTGATACTAATAATATTTGTGTACAACCAGCATAACTTTCTCTGCTACCACTAATGAGAGTTATAATGGAGGCCCAGCCTGAACACCCAGCTGGCTATGCCACACTATTCATATCCAGTTACTAATCATATTAATAAACATTAACATTAACTGATTACCTGTTTGCCGATTCTGAATAAATTTACTTTCTTGTGCTACATTCCACCTACGTCTATGCCTTTGCTTCCACTTATGTCAAATACAGAAGTCTCAGATTCCTGAGAGTTTTCGTTCCCCTGACAACAAAACAACTACCATACACACCTTTTCTCAGGTGTTGCCTGCTTCTCAGAGCAAAGACTTCATGTTCTGCTCAAAGAACATAGAATTCTTGATGTTCTCAGCATCTCTCACTCCAGCCTGAGCATGCCTGTGTCCTCCAAGCTTGGTTCTCTCTGTCCTGAACCATCCGTTAATACAATTTCTTCTGAGGTCAGTCCTGCTCCAAGCTCTCTTGCATCATGAAGTGTTCAGTCAAGTCTCCCTGTCCTTGGCTAAATCACTAGCACAGACCGTGGATGACTTGGAGGTATGCTGCATCCAACAGTCTTTGATATCTAATTTGAGGCCCAGTGTTCACTACTGCCTCATCCTTCCTTACCAGCCCAGTAGTACCAATAGCTTATCCATCTGCTCTGTTTATGCTTGCAACAGCAATCCAGCTCTGGGAAAAAGGTGTCTTTCAGAAGCTGCGGCAGTCCTACTTCATGTTTACACACAAGTGAGGGAAAAGCATTTCTCCTGCTCTCTGCTGAGTGAGATAGATGAATCATCAATTGCTGAGATATTGGTGTCCCACTGAAAGCCTCTGCTCTTAAATTGCGGTATTTCACTCTTTGAGTTTGTTGTGGCTTTTAGCATTTACCAGACAAGAACTGAATTCCCACATAGACCTTCCCTCAGTTGCTACCCCTTAGAACCTCCTCTGCTGACAAATGGGTCATGAGATCCTACAAGATATCACATCCTAAATCTTCCAAAATCTCCTTAGCCAGCCCAGAGAGAGTGGGGCAATTCAAGTTAAAAATAATCTCAACCAAACACCTTCTACACACAGTAATATTAAGACTCTCTGCCTTTCTTTCACCTGATCTGCTCTTTGTAAAGCGTCTCATTACTGCTTGTCTTAAGGATTTAGGCCAGGAATCCTTGCTTCTTTAATCAAAACACTTGTCTAAAGAAATTGAAATCAGCACCTAACAAGCCTGAAATAATGTACCGGATGCTTTTAAAGGATGTTATTAAAGAGTTCTCAGTCACTATCCTCTGTTCTCTTCCTTTATTGTTTCCAGGCTAATTCCTTGGAAACAATCCAGGAAGAGACAGTTAATATGCATAATGTCCACTCCTGACTCTGACCACTTTTCAAGTGTCAATAGCATGATTCCTTCCATGCCCTCCTGCCTGTACCATTCTTTGTTTAACAACACTAACAATTCATTCAACTTTGAGGGTAAAAATCCATGGTTGGCAAAAGCTGACATTTCGGCATGGATTTTCAGATTTGAATCCCCTCCATGTCCTATGTTTGGTGTCCGGTGGCAATTTCAGCTTTATCTGGCTGTCATATGGATGTGACAGATGGATGCTGCAGCAGTTCTTGCTTTTTCAAACCCCTATCCAAAGGTCTGTAGATATTGCTGAAGACTGTATTTTAGAGAATTCCTTCCTAAGGACATTTCCTCAGGTTTGCCTGAGAGAAATCCTTTTCTTTGAATACCACTTTCTGAGGTAAAAACATCAGGTCATTCTAGCTCACTGGAATTTCTCTGAATAGCCTTGATAACCTTGAAGTGAAAGCCTTTCTCCCAGTGACAAGCATAACCACAGCTATGAAATTTGTGATCAAATTATCACCTCTGAATGCATAAATAACGTTGTATTACTCCCTCTTTTGAGTCACTCAAATTTTGTCAAGTGAATTATTGTCACATATTTTTCTTGACTATTTTATTTATCACAATTTGTTAAACTTCACTATTCAAATCTAAGATTCCAGAAAATGCTCCACTGTCATAGGAATGATATTCTATCCTTTAATAATAGTTTCATTGAAGCATTTGATGGTCATGAGCTCTTCAGCGAAAAAAGTCACAAAAAAGTAGCTTTTTCAGTTTGTTTTTTTTCTGTTATCAGTCACACAATATTTTAGTAATCCGTAAATGATAATGAGCATTCTAATCGCAATGTTATAGTGTGTTAAGCCATGAAAGCATTCTTCTCTTTTTTATAATCATATCACTGATGCACTGATTATAATTTCAGTCTCAGGAACAGGCCCATCTTGGCCCCTCTTCATTTCAGTACCCTGAGTGCTGTCCAGTTCTTGAGTCCTGCTTCTCTATTAGGCCACTCAATGTCCAGTTTACTTGCTTCTGTCAAAGTTGCACTGGACCTGGACTCTCTTCCTTCAAAATTCTTTGACTCTGCATAGTAATTGTTTTCACTGTTCTGTCCAGCCCACTCTTTACCTGTTTTCCCTGTTGTAAATTCAACTGCCCATGGTTTTCTTGTTATTATTTTAGTGTTGGACATGAAATTTCTTCTTCCCCCCGTAGTCTCACTGACAGCATCCAGTTTCAGACATATTGTCTTGACCCTAATATTCCAAACCTATGATAAATGCAAGGACTGCTGCAAATTCCTTTATTTGTCTCCTCTTCAAAGGTTTTAAAGAGTCCTTCTTATACCAGTAAGAAGCTTCCTCATACTACTGACATCTGCATTGTTTGCTGTCTATGCTCAGGATAAGATCATTTTCTCCTTACATGGATTTTCTCCTGGAGCAGCTTGCTCATTAGCTTTTCATGGTTGCTCTCGCTGTGATGAATTCATTTTTCTTTACTACGGATTTTCTCTCTTCAGATGATTTGTGCTAGCTGATATGCAGTTTAGTGCTGTCTAACTGAAACTCCTTTTTAAGCATAGTTAAAGTCATTCGTACAGAACTGGGTGCACTGTAGTGTTGGTTTGTACCAAATTTCATTTTCATTAACTGGTGTGCTTACACTCCCTTTCTTGCGTCTTAATGAACACTTCATGAATACTCCTGGGCTCTTTTGCATCAGATCATCACCGGGAAGTCAAACATTTAGCATGTTGATGTGTAGGTCAAAAGATGAGCCTTCATCTCCCATTGATCTGAGCATTTTATACATTCAGGAGAACCACTTGTCTGTCCATTTTCTTCTGTCCTGTGCTGTGATGCAATCTCTTTTATAAATAAATTTGAAAAAGGACAATTTTTTTTAGTTATATAGAAAATAGCATATATTTCTAGCTACATACAAATGAAAGGATAACTATGAGCAACAAAGCCTCCAAATGGCCACAAAGCAGGAAATGTCCTGGCGCTTATTAGCACTCTCTTGTGGTTTGACATGACTTGCCTCACTGTTAATGTCACTCTGTTATGTGGTTGCGAGTCACTCAAATATAGTTGCTCAATTATGTTGTTTCAAGTTAATAATTTTTATGTTTTTCTTTTGAACATATTTCATATCCATATACATATTTCCACATATTTCTACATCAATTAACAATTCTGAAAAAATCACCTCCATTTGTGCACTACCCATATATATCTCATATATATTTTGTGGTTGCTATTTTTTCAGAGATTAAAATTTGAGTCAGAGATGACACCGAACAATGTTGGTTGAGTGAGCTTCCAAAACTCCTTTTGTGGGAGCTTTTATATACTTCTTGCCACATACTTTAACCCCAAGGACAATTAAAAACCAGTTTGCTCTGGTTATTTTGTAAAATATTAGTCCTCATGGCTGCCCAACTTTGCCCTTGACCTTATGTTTCCTAAATTCCTTTGTACACACCAAATTCCTCCTTTCACAAGGTGAACAAGTCACAAAACAGAGACGGTGGAAAATTACAAGGAGCTACATTCATCAGAGATATAGGCCTTTGATTACATCTTTGACATATTTGAGTGTATTACTTAATGCATTTGCAAGATAGCATCATGTTATTTAAAATCAAAACCCACAATTTCATATATATTTGCTAAACTTAGCATCAGCGTGGTCTGTGTATTTAGCATAAAGTCATGCTACATTCCTACAGAAAATCTCAAACACTGGGAAATGCTTTAATTTGATGTTTGCACATTTTGGCAAAATACACAGATAGATAGATAGATAGATAGATAGATAGATAGATAGATAGATAGATAGATAGATAGATAGATAGATAGATAGATAGATAGATCACATTTTCATTTTGTCTCATCTTCATTCTCTGAATGAGATGTTTCGAGGTAGCTTTATGGGTAATGTTTACGTGACTTGTCTGTTATCTGTTGGCTTGTTTGCCTGTAAAGGTGTAAAACTTTGTAGGCTTACAATTCAAAAGCAGAAAAGGGTAATTATTTACAAAGCAGGGCATTAGAGCTGACAAATCAGTACATTTTTAGGTACCACACATCAGTATTAATTCTAATATAAAGTCTAATTGAGTGCAAGTGTTGAAATATTGATATTCCACTTTCTCTACTTAGCATAGAATCTCTGGGTATTGATCCCAAAGCATCCTTACCCTGCAACTGAGAAAGTTTTGTATTAAATAAAATGTGGACATTTAAAAAAAATGAAGAAAAGTCAGCACAGCTGTTTTTTAAAGCAACATGTCAGTTTGGGTTTGAGGTCTGAGAATGATCTGACAGTGAGCAAACCAACAGTGATTACAGCCAAATGGATTCTGCAATAATCGGATTTTGTTGTTGTTTTGTACTGAAAAGACTGAAGCAACCACAATACTAGGACAAAACAGCACACAAAGCCAACTCTACGAGGAGTGCTTACTGGGTGGAGGGCATATAAGGTAGCTCATAGTGTCTTTGGAGAAGATCTGTAAAGATAAGAAAATCTAGAATCTGTGAATGTTGTGTATCAGTTCAACATAGCATCAGATCAATGTGGGGATGAAATCTCAGAGAACAAGTTAATACTCCATCTAGAATAATATTAAAAGAAGCCATTCACAGGAACATTTCAGGGGCTACTGACCTAAAAGAAAAATATCTGTTTCATTTTGTTTTAGTTTTTTGTTGTGTAAAATATTTTGCATTGTACTGGAGAGATTGCCTTATTATTGCAACAGCTATAAAGTTATTTAATGGTTTAACATGGGTCATGAATCTTCCATGGGCCATGGGTCATGAATTCATAAGAATCTAACTTTACAATGCAAAATCTTGATGTCTGATATCCAAAATATAATGCCGCAACTAATTAGAGGAATTTAAAATTTCTGAAATCTGCTATAACTTTTCCAGATCTTTACATCAAATTTCAGAATATTAATAACAAAAATCATAACTGTGCTCAGTGTGTCAAATGTAAAACAACATAACATGAAATTGATTAAATATTTTTAATATCAGAGTGAAAAAATAAGTGTTTATATATGTTTCTCATTTCAAGTTCCTTGCCACTTATGAATGTTTTATCTTCTTCCTTCAGCTTATGAACAAATGTGAAAGCCACAAAAGGTGTTGTTACACATGGGTCAGCCAACACAAAATATTATAACTACATTCCACTTAAAAAGGCATTACTAATGTCTGGCTCTTCAAAAAATGTAATAGTCACCTGAATAGTAAGGAAAAACATGTTTGGAGACCTAGACATACAATCAGCGGAGACTAGTTGAAAAACACCCCGGTGCTGATATTTATTTATGTGGTGTTATGTGGCCAAGAAGTCAATTATGATTTTTGAAATATTGTACTGTTCACCAGAGGGACAAATGATACAGCAGTGGATGTGTAATCATACATACACTTTAATATCTGGTGTAGAATGCCAGTGTTTCAGCTGACCTCTGGTTTTCCCAGCTCTCCTCAACTGTAGGCTAAGTGAAGAGGGGGAAGCTGAGTGGGTTTTATTTAGCGTAATTGCATTAGTGAAAGTTGGAGTGCTCTGCTATTAAAGGGCTTTTTTTTTTTAGGTTAGCAGAGAAAAAATGAGAATTTTACCATGCTGTAAGGATTTTTCTGCCCTTTATCTCTGTTACAAGTACATGTATAGTCTTATTACATGTGTAGAAATGTTACAAAGAGACAGAAAAAAGTGAGAATGGGAGTAAATTATGAACAAGGACAAGAGTGGAAAATAAATCAGAAATTGTTTAAGCAGACCCATTGTTCAACCGAGATTCTTTGCATAGCTCCAAAGGAAAGATCGTTCTGGTTCATGTCATGTTAATTTTTCAAGTGGAAGTATGTAGCTGTTTGGTATATCCATAGTCTATTAGCTAATACGTGAAGAATTGACCACAATAACAGAAACCATTTTTGCTGTGAAAAAAAACAGTATAAGAAATAATTATTTTGTACTATAATCAAATGCAGTTTCCAACCCACTATACAAGGCATATCAGGCAAGGGACATATCAAAGTACAACATAAGGACTTCCTCAGTTCTGCTATGTACTTTTTCCTAGTTTGCTTTAATTCTGTTACAGTAACAGAAAGAGTGAAGAAATGTTTCTTTTTCTGACTGACATTTAAAGCATAAATAAGAACTGTTTGAATATATCTTGTTCAGATACACTGGTGTGAGGTAAATCATATTAATTAATTAAAAACTGAATTCTTGCGCTACCAGAGGAATACATTTGGGGTATTCATTTTCACAAATAGTGAGCCAGTCATCTTCCCCTACGACATGTCCCTGGTCCTTTTCTCAAACTCCTTTAGGTTTTCTAATGGCATTTGGAAATCATTGGACAGCACACCATAAAATGAGGTGGCATTGTCATGAAGACAAGAAGACCATTCTACTTGTCACAGGGACTTATGCTCATGAAGCTATGGAGAGAATATATGTCATTCAGATTAGGATAAAGAGACCACACGAGTCAGAGACAGCAAGGAATCCAGGTCAAAGTTTCTAATCTAATCCATGGAGGAAAACATGCACACATGCGCACTGTGTTGCTTACACACACACACACACACACACACACACACACACACACAGGTGTTATCCCCCTCTGTTACATTTTGTGATTTGTAATTTTTCATTTTCCCATTTCTATTACAAACATTGTCTCCTGATATCTTGCAAGTTATTTGATTATGTTTAAAAGATGAGTCTAAGGTCTATCAGTGATCTTCAGTGAATAGCTATCCTTATATTTCATATTATTTCTTTATATGAAATAAAACTGTATTTGCAAACTGTAAGAGCAAACATTTACTTTATTCATAATTTCAGTTGTGATGGAGAAACAATAGTGCAATAGAGAATGGCAAATGAAATTAGCAAAACGTATATCTTAAAAAATGCGTGTTAATGGCTGAAACATTCAGGACAGTCTTGCTTGTAGTGCACAATGTTTCTAATGCATTGAAATTTTGTGACTAACTGTAAAGTCAGTTTTCTTTGCCAGAGAAATAGCAAGCAGGCTTTGCCTGTAAGAACAAAATAAGCTGTATTAGTCCATCTAATTGAAAGACAACCAAATCTGAGTGTCCTCCTCAGGTGTTGTTTGCAGAAAAGAAAGAGAAAGTCACAGACTGGGCAACCATTGCTAAAATATTTCGGCACCCATCCTGCCTCACTCATTTAATATTCTACTTTAGTTTTTGCTGGTGCTGATGCGATTTTAACTTTTGAGTTTCAAGGTGAATTTAATCCACATTTAATTACCAATCCTCTGGGGAATTTGCTGGGAATCTTCAAAACGCACCATGATACTCCCTTAGTAAATTTCATGCCATATGCTGGTTAACAGTGTAATTCTTCCCTCAGCACACAGAAATATAAAATACCACAGTGAATCCTTGTTCCCTGGGAGCCTGAGGGTAGAGTGGAGGGGGACAACATTTTAATTAATGATGATCTGAGACAGGGGAGTGAGCCATAGGGGCCTGGCTGATGTCGATAATGGGAGAGCTTGCACAGGTGAGATGCTGTCAAGAGCTTAGAGGCAAATACACAAGCTGTGATACTGAGAGGCTTGGAATTTTTACCACATCTGTTTGTGTGCTCAAGGCAGTAGTTTAACACTGGTTGTGTGAAGATCAGAGCTCACACTTAGAAAGGAGCATACACTGAACAAATGTTGGTAGTTGCTAACAGTTGTCAGGTGAAAATTTATATTTAGAAGTGGTATGGTGTGGTTGTGGTGTGTGTGTGTGTGTGTGTGTGTGTGTGTGTGTGTGTGTGCGTGTGTGCGTGCGTGCACATTATTTATTTATTTTTTTGATGAACAAGAAAGAGTTGAGAAAGTTTAACTGTGCCAAATGTAAAATGCATCCTTCCATTCTCTCTCTCTCTCTCTCTCTCTCTCTCTCTCTCCCTCTCACACATACACACACACTCTCTGTCTCTGTCCCTCTCCCTCTAACACACACATATACTCTCTCTCTCTCTCTCTCTCTCTCTCTCTCTCTGTCTCTCTCTCTCACTTTCTCTATGAGTAAAATAATAAAGCAGCTCCCTAGCTGAGTGGGCTTGATTGATGCCTTTTATCACTACTGGTATGTGCTGCTGTCACTAGGCCGATATGAGTGGAAATGGAGTGTGGAACATCACTGCCAGCCCATTTAAATGACCCCTGTTACCTGGGATACCATGAAACCTGTCACTCAGCTTGACTGGATTGTGCTGCTGAAATATTACAGCTAATAGGATGAAACATTATGTGCAATGGCTTGTTTTGATTTTAAATGAAAAATGCATCTCCTAATGAAAAAAGACAATATTGTAAATTGTGCTTGAATTCACAGGATGTCTGTACACCAGAGGAAGCACAATCCAGCTAATTGTGTCAAGGAAGTTTACACTGATTCATTTACATCATCAAAAAGTTGATGCTTGAAGATTTAGGCACTGAATAGACCATTAAGAGACAAGTACAGTTTGTTTTCAATAGTCTTGGCAAAGAAACCTGTGATAACTTGAGGTATTACACTACGTGGGAAGAAGAATTTCTTTTGTCCCAACTCTTTTAAAAGACATTAGTAAAATTATCACAAACTCCACTTTCCACACGGATACGTGTGAGACGTCGAGGCTCTATTAACAGTAACACTTTTAACAGAGTAATGATCACACAAGAGTTAATCCAGACTCAGTAAGACCCTTTACCACAAGAACCCGCTATGCACAGCAAATAACCTGTACAACGTTTCTGCTATTCTAAAATCTATATTCACTCACATTACATAGAGCTGGATTTAAGGACCATATTCATCAGGAATGACAAATGATTTACTTGTGCAAATAAATAAACTATTACTTGAAAAAGTTTCTTATTTGTGTGTGTGTGTGTGTTATACAAATGATGATGAGATACATTTAATTGTAGCTGTAAACAAGATTATTTCAATAAGTAAAATGCAATATTTGTTTATGATAGTGTGAGTCAGAACATGACAAGTCTGAGCAAACACAGCATGTCAGTAAATCTGTAAAACTGAAACATTAAGTTCCTAACAATAATGGATCTAATAATATTGAGGCAATCATATAAAAACAATCAGTATGTTATAACTTTATATTCACTATACCAATGGCACAATCCATCCATTCATTCAATTGTCCTAACCTCAGCTCTGGAGATAAAACTGTTCATAAAGGACAGGCTGCAGGAGAAATAGGCGACTGCACCAAAACAACACCATTATCTAGGGATATCACTGTTCTGAATTCCCTAATACACACACACACACACACACACACACACACACACACACACACACACACATACAGTGGGGAGCAGGCCCCTCGCGGCTCAGAAATAGTCCAATCCTGGCTTATCGCATCATGAGGGTCAGTAAAATGTTAATATTGCCTCTGGGATTTGGGGAAAAAAACATGTGGTGAGCATTCTCTTAACTTTGTGCCTTACTCTTTTCCTCAGTACAGTAACTTCAGTCTTTATGTAATACATGATGTTTGCACCTGCTTTTGTCATATCTTGACCATTCAAAATAATTATGCCTCTAACAATGATGGTTGTGCGATGTAAAACACATTATTCGTACCAGTTCATTTAGTGTATGTGATACTTGCCCTTTTCGGAGCCTTCCTCTCATTATTTTGCATTTTCGACAACAATTAACACTGTCCCCCAGGAACGCCCAAAATTACTTATTAATTGCAGTGCTCATGCAACAACACATTCAGGTCACCAATTTAAAATCAGCAAACCTCTGTGTGCCATTTTAGTAAATCAGCTCCCTTGTGTTTTTGCTTGTGCTCAAAGCTTTACACACACTGAAGCAAAAATGTGGTAAATCCAGCCACATGGACAGAAAATTGCATTAAAAGCTGCCTTCACTTCGAAATTAAAAACTCTTCATTTCTACTTCACATTGTATTACCTATTGACTACATTCAAATTTTGTAAAATCCTGAATTTCAGTGACAAAATGTGAGTGCTTTAGACTGTGATGCAGTCTATTATCTACTGATGCAGTAGATGATAGTCTGCATCACATAAAATAAGATTACTCCATTTTGTGGTATTTCTGAGAAGTAAATGGCTATATTAAGGGAATGTGTGTACAAAGACTACATGGTCCCCTGTCCATTCATAGCAGGTGATAAGTTGCTTGTAAAATACTGAAATAAACTCAAAAATGGAGTAATTTCAAATATTGCCAGTTTTCAGTTTCTACAGCCTGTTGTAGATAGACTTTATTTAAGAGAATATCATGCATCTGTCTCAGGGGTGCTGGAAGCGGGGGGCTCTCAGAATATCTCACTTTTGGCTCTCAGAATATCTCTCTTAATCAGCACTGTCCACGTCATACTAAAAAACGCAGAGAAGTTAACCGTTGTAGTGGTAACCTAGCTCGCTTCTAATGTTCAGTCTCGGTGACTTTTGCAGGTAGATATATTTCTATGTGGGGGGAGTGGGGGCCACTTGCCTTTCTTAAAAAAAACCCAAAAACTGCCAATTTCTAAATTATCATACGGCAGGATATCTGAACCCACTGAAAAAAGCGAAAGCTCTCGCAAACCAAATCATCATTCTGGAAAAGTAAAGAGTCAAACGCGACCCCATCTGGTTTGGTTTTATTTAACGAGAATAAAGTTGTGATTTTAGGATACGTGTTATTTTAGAGGGGAAATATCAGAAGAGCAGCCTGCCGCCTGCTTTAAAACGAGGAATGTGGAGCATCTTGTGAAGTTGTGCTTTAGTATAGGTTTCACAAATAATGAAATACTTCATCTTTCTGCACATCAGCACCACATTACCATAAGTATCAGGACTTTGATGTGTGTGGCACGGCACGACCTTGTGCTTCCATATTGTCAATAAAAATCTTTAATCTTGAAACAGCAGTTGCCAGAAGCAGGCTCAGGCCGCCACTGACTGTCCTCCTGTCCGTTTTGTTGGTTGCTGGTAATATATTTTCCTAAGAATTATATTTTTCCTTAAAACTGCAACTTTATTCTCGTTTAAGAACGACTTTGTCTCATAAAAAATCACTTTATTCTCGTTAAATAACGACTTTATTCTCATAATATTGACTTTTTTCTCAATTACAACTTTATTCCCCATTAAATTATAACTTTATTCTTGAAATCTCAGACTTTTTTCCCTAATGTGGCCCTAATACTCCTTCATATGTAGCATATGCTATGACATCCTGGTAACGCCACTGCCTTTAGGCTTCCCATCTCTGCCTCAAACTGTGGGAAAATGGTGCATTTAACTGCCAGAATTAAGAAAATTTTCCTCGGGAGACGATGCCCCCGGACCCCCCTATAGGTCTGGGTTTACCCCGTGTTCTTGCCCTGCTACTTTGATACTTGTTCCAGCGCCGCTGTATCAACTGTGTGGCAAAGTGAACAGAAGCACAATGATCACTCCACCAATTTTTTTTTTCTTTTATGTCTCCATGTTTGGATTGGAATGAATAGACCTATTTTATTTTAATAAGGGTTTACCATCAGTGAATTATGAGTTTATGAGAATGCTGTAAATAACCTTTTGCATACATAACAAAGGTATGGAAACTGCCCAGATATGTGCATATGCTAAACTCCTTGCTGAAACTTTGCTGATTTCTTCATTGCTTTGCAGTGGATAAAAGCATGTGGAAGTATTGTAACTTTACAATGTTGTGGTCCTAATAAAGATAAAGTGGTGTACACCTTAGGTTTGTCCAAAATGAGCAGATGATTCAGCAAGGCCAAGTTGAACAGATCAATAAGTATTGATCTGTGTGTACAATCTTTGTATTCTCAAATGGCTTGTCCCATCCTTTTTTTCCCCCCAAACTTGCAGTCCTGTTTCCTAGCTTACTATAAAATAGGAATATTTTGTTAAATCAAGGCTTAACTTGTTTAGCTTGCAGAATAATTTAATTGCCTGTTGTGAGGGAGGAAATGCATAAAATGTTGAAACGAAGTTATTAAAGCTCTACTTTCATGTATCATTTTAAGTTTGAATATTAGACCTTTATTACATTAAATAACCAACACAGAAAATAAATTTAGTTACATCACGTCCTGAACTGAATTACATAAACCTTGCATAGGAAACTTTATTTCATTTGCTGCTATAAATTGTTTAAAAATCTAAATGTGGTGGCAGCCATAGATATGGTTAATGCAGAGAGGAAACTTGAATAAATGAATATTTCAACAAGAATGGATTCAGCTGCGATTTAGAGTAAGCTATTTTGAAACACCAATTGTTTCTAGACAGCATTTGCAAATGAGCTGCCACTCTTTAGCTGTGAATATTCAGATATCCTCTTTCAGCAGCTCTAAAAACAGAAAAAGAGAAATAAATCTTCTCTGATTTGATATGTCCTCCAACATCTTTTATGTCTAATTCAAAAGAAATATGACCAGATACGATGAGTCGTGTTCTCGCCAGTAAATGTAAAATTCCTGTTTCCAGACAATATGAGACATGTTTCCCAGCAGTGCAGAGCCATAGCCCTAGCCTTTAGCTCAGCTCTGAATCCCATAAAGTGATTTCCTGTGCCTATACCCACTGCAATATCTTCTCATTTATTTATCCATCTCTGTGGGTTAGGATAGGGCTCTCCTGTCAGTGATGATATAGACAGCTAGTTCTTTTTTGTTATGAAGGATTGGATTACAGTAATTCAGAAAACAAGAGTTCAAAACTTCTGTGTAGATCTCCTTGCACACTGAGAGAGAGATGTGTATGACATTTATACATGTCAGTTTCTTTAGGTTTTATCTCAAACCAAGACTCACATGTCTACATCCACACCCACATGTGAAACATGTCCACATCTGGCCACAGTATGTAATGTAAGATACAAAAGGCTGTCTCAAGATCAACAGTTTGCCCAAAGAACTGAATGGCAAAGTCAGTTGCTTTTTGACAAGGGCATGAATTGCATGGCTTTTTGATCTTTTAATGATCAACATTTTACATTTTAAAGTGGAAAAATAACGTTTAAAAAATGTCGAGCCTATTAATATTCCACATGTATAAACTACTATGGTAATTCAATTTGTAATTTGGAAAATGTTATTGAATAACAATGTAATTTTTTCCCCACACAAAACCTAAAACTAAGAACACCACCCTCACAAATGAATTATAAAGCATTCATAAAACTGTTAGAAGGCAGTTACTTCAATAGTCGGGTATAGTTTGTTCAATATACAATGAAAGTCCAGTGATCAGAAACACAAACACACACACACACACACACACACACACACACCCCCATGCCTACCCATTCTAAGTGAATAAACCCAGACTCTTTATCCATCCTGCACCTAAAAGTACAGGTGGGAGGCAAGATTGGTTTGAGTTCTTGATTCAGGTATTAAGTTTCTGCAGCTGTGTGTTTTGAGGTTTTGGCTGGAGGTACGCAAATGAGTTTGATCTCATTACCTTTGTTCCTTTTGAAATGTAAGAACTCTCTTTTCTTCAACATCAAAAAACCTGAGTACTGTTCATTGTACAGTTCATATATAACTTCACATATATAACTCTTATTTCCTTTATGATGACAAACCATTTTATTTTTTTTCTGTGTTCTCATTAGAATGTGAAGTCAGCAGCATGCATAGCTAAGAACAAAGGTCTAGGATGCTGAACATTCTATCATTGTCCTTTTGATGCTGTAAAGCATGTTGTCTTCTCTCAAGTGAGATGTATTGACTTTGACCTGCTGATCTTTATATGACAGTGATGTCAGCATAACTTGACAGTTTAAAGCCTAGGAGACGTATCTGCACACACACACACACACACACACACACAGAGAGAGAGAGAAAGAGAGAGAAGGGAGTAAAGATTACTTTTCCTTAGTAGCAGTTGAAGCTGTATTCACTAACAGATGAGTTTTTTGTACAATGACCTGTGCCCAAATATGACAAACTGTCTCAACCAGTTTAGTGAAGCAGTTCAGTAGGCTTGAATGTAGCTGGTTGTCTAATTGCCAGTCTTGCATATTTTACATGTCTTGAGGCCATTTTTTAAGGAATTCTACATATGCATTGTGAGTCAGCATGAGAATGGTGAGAGACTAAAAGGTGTCTTTTGCCACTTAACCATCTCTACCAAGGTCATCACTGTCCTTTGCTTCGGGATGCGCTCTCTCTCTCTCTCACACACACACACACACACACACACACACACACATATATATATATATATGTATGTGTGTGTGTGTGTGTGTGTGTGTGTGTGTCTTTCCACACTGACATTGCTGTTGTAAAGCCTGGTCTAGGTTTTGTTTAAAGCTCTAGGTTATGCTTAGAAGTCTGGTTTTCTATGCTGACACTCCTGTCACTTTTGATGAAGTCTCCAGGGCAGATGAAGTCATAAACTTGCTTTCTCAGTCATAAAACATAGTGAATAGCACAGTGGGTTGATAAAATTGACATGGTTTTTATATTAATTAATGTGGAGACCTAATTAGCATGTATGTTCAGACAGATTGATTTTTCCTGGGTGAGACTGTAATATGAAAAAACAATAGCCAGATCATCAGAAAACCTAAGCCTCCTACTTGTAAAAAAAGAGTCCTTTTGAATCCTTGGATGTGCTCTGATGTCTTTAAGTATATCAGTATATAAAAAGTGTCCGAACTTACTCAGAAACTTAGAACGCAGAGACGCATTCATAAAGACAACCTTGAACTTGCAGCACGAGCTCCTGGTAGAGTTTCTTTCAGTATTCATTTCTCTTGGATCACTGTGATGACATGACTTTTAAACAGAAGTAAAAATGACTCACAGGTGTAGCCAATTCAGTCAGGTGGGTAGTCTTACCAAACCCGTGAACATTCTACAAATTTAATGAATAAAAGCTCTAATTATTAACACAGTTTCACCAGGCAAAGATATGGGTTTTAAATAAGTGAAATTGAAAATGCAGAAATAGACCCTCAAAATACATACACCAAAATTATAAGTGAAAGTGAATTATTCACAATCTCTCAACCAATGGTTAGTATGAAGATGTGTAGAGTGAAACTAGCTTGCTCTTCTCTCAGTCGGTCAACAGTAGGAGCATCACCCATTACAATGAATATATTGTAGAACACTTTGCTGGAAATATAGAGTTCTGCTGTGCCAGGTTTGGCAGCTGAGGTCTCTTTACTTCATCTGAATATGAAGCCTTTCATCTAGTCTCACTGTATGACATCATCATCCCAATCTTCTTAAAGAGGTCAGGCAACATCTACATGGCTGGGGCAATTTCTGTTTTAAGCAGCTTAGTATTCAGTCAGACACTGTCACAGTCTTCACTACTTTTCATGTACTTGATTGTTTTAAGAACCTCTGCATTAGAAAGTGGGCTACTGTTAATCCCGATAATGGTGTCAGAGGGAAGGGTCTTCTAGATCATCTGTTTCTGGCCAGTTGGGCACCATTTCAAAATACCAAACCCAACTTCCACCTTGTTCTACCTCTGTTTATATAATACTGTGAGTTGTGCCATTGATCAACGTTTTGCTACAGAGTTGTTTTGTGATCTTGAAGCCACTGCTGAGTTCTTCTTTAATTGAAGCCTGTTGTGCCTCACTGGCTAGTTCCCTCACAAAGACTCTTGTTGTGCTCCATTGCTTTATTTGCTCCCTTGTTTTTGGCTCTGTATTCTTGTTGTGCTTGCTCTCTCAAGCAATGTTGGTCACTTGTCACTCAAGGCTTTGTAATTGGCCTTGCTTCTCTTATCAGTCTTCCTCCATGTGCATGTGTGAACCATTCAGGGGTTTTGCAATTGATGTCATCATTACTGCTATTTATAGCTTAACGTCATTCCACTATCATGAACAACTCGTTGTTGTCTCGCATACTGATTGCAGTTTTTCATACCTTTTACATACCTGTCATCCTTTTCCTTCTCCTCTGGCTTGTTGTTGGGGTTTTCAACACTTGCGATCTAGTTTGTAGGCTCACAGGTACCCTTTCCAGGAGACAATCAACTGCAAACAATCATTTGTAACCTCACGGTCTAAACCATTTTATGTGCTCTCTCCGATATCAAGCATTGTTCTTTATACCTCTGATAACCTAAGCTGTCTTGGATCCATACATGGCAGAGGCATTAAATGATTTCAGATTGACTGTATCTTTGGGTCTTACAAAACATTTCTTGAGTTCCTTACCATACTGTCTAGCCTCTCATTACAAGCTGTCATAGTGTCTGAGTTGGATGGTGTTTAATATCAGACACTTGGGTGTTGTTCTTAAGGTTATTACAGTCTCTGCAAGATTATCGTTGTGGTGGTACAGGATTGTCCACCCCATACCCATCCCTCTAGCATAGAGGGGTATAGGCTGGAATTTTGGCTGTTCTTTCACACTTTCTTGGCATGGTTGCACCTATTTGTGATGAAGTCCCATCCTTTTTGTTTTCAGGACTCCTCAAGCAAACAAGTCTGACTAGCACAACAAGTCAATGACGTTTGTGTGTTGCACATGGGTAGGCCTGAGGATAAGATTTTTCAGATGTGATAGACTTTCGTACTTAAAATGTTGCCACCATCTAACAAGAGTATGGTGTAAAACAGGAACTCACAAGTTCATTGGACACCAGCAGGAGTAGTATCATGTAGGTAGTTATCAAATATAGGCAGGATCAACATCTACCACTGGACGATATAGACATTTTTTGCTCGATATCTTTTTGCAAATTGTTATATTTGGCTCCAAAATTTTTAAAAGATTTCAGTAGTATCTATGTGGCATGTTCCAATCTGCTCATTATTCTGAAACATCTCAAGCATGCTTAAATTAAATGATGATGATAGCACTTTTCATATGGAAAGGCGTACCCGTAGTTACAATCAAGTGGGGAAAGAAAATGTTAAATTGTTTGGAAATAAACCGGAGACATTTCAGTTGGTCTGCCTGAATGCACATTCTATGGGGAGATTGATACAGCATTATTTGGAATAGTGTTTCCTTTAAGCTGGAGTTCCCCTCTCTCCATCTCCTCAAATCAATGTTGTAAGCAGCTCACATATACCCATATCTAATTGATTCTACAGTCCTGTGGTGCTGTTTTTATTTAGACCCTCAATTTCTCATTCACTCTGGCTATACTAAACCAATCAGGAGCTGGAGACTGAAAAGGGCAATTCAAATGGATTCTATCTAAGGTAAGGTCTGCTCACTGTCTTTTTGTGAAAATGTTTATGGGAATTCTTATTTTTTCTCCACATCTCAAAGCCCATTACTAGCCTCGCATGTCTTTCCTATAATACGGACGATAATAATAAAATCCAATTGTCAAGGAATATGAGCTGGAGGGAGTTGATTGCTTTTTTTTGTATTCGGGGGAAGAGCTTTCCTCGCACAGCCAACAAAGCACATCAGCAGTTATAAGGGACCTCTAAACCAAACTGTTTGTGGGATAAATCAGCAGTTTACTATATCTGCGGATTAAAATGTCAAATAAATTCTAGTTTGGTCTATACAAATGCCTCTTCTGCAGAGAATGGCTTCATTACAGATTGCTGACCAAAAAATTCTGCCATCAAATGAAAATGAATTTACAATCAAATATATCAATAAACTGATAAGACCTTCGAGAGACATTACAAAGTCTCAAAGATCCAAAGATTTACGGGAGAGATTGCAATAGCTAGTGTTTGACTTTACATAAACAGATCAACATGTTACCCCATTTTAGTCGCTGATGTCGTGGATTTACATTTAATGCAACTCATTAGTTATGTAGAGTTACAAAGCAGGATGTAGACCCTCTATACTCCATACTACTATGTATACCCCATAGTGTAGGGTGTATTCAAATTATCTCAGACTTTCCTGTGGTCTGTTTAGTCACATACTGAGCACAGCTGAATGTGTAATGAGTCAACAAAGTCCTTCAGAACGAACACATGAATTTAACATAACTAAGCCATGCATTATCCACAGGAAACAGTTAGGGCTTAGATTTTTCCTCACAACACAACATGGTCTCTAGCTTTGTAACAGATTAGTTCAGACATCTGAGAAAAATATGCATGGGAGATGCTGATGGTGATGGAGGGTGTCTCTTATGTATTGCTGTATAGTAATAATGCCTTGACTTGACTTGAATTTGAACTTGAACTTTTGCCTCAGCAGTCAGTTTAAAGACTTTTCACCCAAAGTTGTACAAAGGGAAACTTTAAATGGACTACGACACCTGTGTTTTGTTGATTCACTGAGATGAAATATGTAGCTTTGCCTTTCTAAAACTGCAACACATATTAAGACAAGTCCAATTCCTGAGTCACGGTTTGCAGTGAGATTAACCCTTCAATGATTCTTCTGCTGTTAGATTCCAATTTTTATATATCATGAGAAATCATGAGCAAATGGTCTGGCTATAGCTCGCTCAAAATAAATGTCATGGTGTTCTTTTAAGTGACATCATAACCAGCCTGTTGTTTAGATGCTAAAACTATTTTGCTTTACTCTTCCTTTTTCAATACAGAATGTTCCTCACTAGTTCATATTCTGAGGGAGATCAAATGGTATGGCGATGATTTGAACAAGCTGAAGATATATGGTGATGTATTTGGCATATTTAGCTATGAGTGTATACTAGAGTTATTAACCAGAAACACCCCTCTCTTTGTGATTAACACAGACTTTATTCCCAATTGACATTCATTTTCCCTTATATGAGTATTTGTTTACATTTAATAACAGCTGTCTGTTGTTATTGAGATATTGCAGTTCTCTCTCTCTCTCTCTCTCTCTCTCTCTCTCTGTGTGTGTGTGTGTTTCTGTGTATGCACGCATGCATATGTTTTCTCCCCCTCATTTTGATTGCCCCTAACTGACCTATTCTATCCACTGGCTCATGGGTCATAATGATCTACTCCGCATCAAGCAATGTAAAATAAATCCAAATAAAATGAGTAATATCTTGTCAGCAAAAAAACCTGTTGTTTGCAACATGTACATAATTCAAAATTAAGTACTACCATAATATTCAGCTAGTTTTAATACTTCATTTGTGCTACATGAAAGCAGGATAATAGAATATTTTTCATGGGGTAGGATTGAACAACTTACGATCCTTTCTCATGTAATTCTGAGTGAAATATTTTGCATATATAAGGTTATTGAAGAAGAACCAGTATTTGAGGAGCCAGTATACTGATTCCAGTTTTAGATATCTGCAGACCCCCCCCCCCCCCCCCCCGCCCCGCACCCAACAATGACATCCAATCAGGGCTGTTGCGAACTGTGTTTGTCATAGTGCTTGTCTTTTTTCTGAGTCATGGTTATAGCCATGGGTAACTGTGCCTGTCCTGTCTCTTTTGACCAGTGAAGGTCAGACTAGCGCTGGTCAGCTTTGTGTTACACAGAATATTTTTCTCCTCCAGATGCTCTGCAGGGACCGTGACCGCGATCCTGTCATAGCACATATTTTTCCAGACAGTATAGGCTGCAGTCTTGTCAGTCACTTACTGTATAAGTAAATTGTAGAAAAAATTGAAATTAAAAACAAATGAAGGACAATCACATTTTTATCGAGCAGTTTTGATTGAAATACACAGTTAAAGTCTGGAAGGTAAGGAGCCTCATTACAGGCCCTGGAAATCCTCTGACACATTGTATTGAAAGCAAATAACCTTTGGCAGGCCTACAGGTCTGCGGGTGGGTACTTTTAAATCCCCAAAGATGCATGGTTACTACTTTTTACTTGATGGATTATGTGTAATGAAGATTTAATATGGGGGATTTTAGATATTGCCTTGAAACCACCACCAACCAGAGTCCTCTACTATACAAAGCAGCTGTATACTTCAGCATCAACCCCCATTTGCACACTTAATTGTGCTCTAGACTCTATAACTAAGAAAGTAATTTTTTCTTCTTCTTCTTCTTCCTCACTGAGGTCTTTGGCAGGCAAGCAAATCTAATATCTCAAGGAAGCTGTCATTTTGAAGAGTCGTCATCATCTCCATGCCTGTCATATCCAAGAGATTTTGCTCCAGTCAAATGAACTGAAAGTTGCTGTCAGTTCCAGTTACACTCAAAGATGATGTAATAGTAATATGGCTATATGAAAATACCTCTCTTGAAACTCTCTTTTTATAACACCAAACATGTAGAAAACTGGTTTGACTTGATGGAGTAATACTCATGAGTTTGTCTTTGAATTTTTGTTGCAGTAACATACTGCATTAAATACTCAATGCAGTGTACTCTGCTGTTATTTTTAAATAATCTTATCAAGTTTTTACAAAGTTCAAGTTGTCATGAAAGTGAAAGTAAAGAAGTAAACAAGAAGAAAATAAATGTAGGTTTTGATATTATGTTCAAATCAGATATTCACACATCTAGTTTCCATCCTATCAAATGCTTTCTCTGTCATAAAAAAATGATGTAAAGATGAACGGTTTGGCTTGTTTTTAAACTATAAACTTCATACAACATGTTTTGAACACCTAATTTTAATTTCTAAGAGGTCTGTGTTTACTGTTTTCTGTCAGTGTACGGTTGTGTTTTATGATTTTTTTCATCTTTCCAGTTTTCTTCACATTCAAGGGCACTGTTTTGCTCCCAAAGACAAAACGTCAGCAGACTCTCTTACATTGTGACACACAGTAATAATAATAATAATAATAATAATAATAATAATAAGTTTATTTAGAGCCTAATACCACTATTTATAGTCTCAAAGGGTTTTACGTGTCTATAACAAAGTTAAATCAAAATTATATTGTCCATAAGTTAGAAAAAATAGATCTGGTTTTAAAGGTATGAAGAGAGTTTGCCTCTCTAACTTCTGTAGATAACGGCTATGGTAACACGCTGTCAAGATGGCTGTCGTTCTCTGAGCTCTTCCTTACCTTTAACTTTTTTTGTTAATTTATTTGTACTATTTTAAGCAACAACGCTATATTTTTGAATGTCATGATCACTTACGATAGACAGACTTTGATCGACAATACAAAGTGAACATTTCCCTCTCTTGTGTTTCCTTTTTCTTCTACTTTTTCTGGTGAACAGAGATGGGTTGCTCAGGTCTGGTTTTATTACTGTGTCTGAGTCACCATCATCCATTCTCTGTAATAGTGATGAGACATAAACACAGTACAGGTCTACCAGCATCTGACAGACTGATCTAATCACTTGCAGTATGAACTCTCATGAAAGACTGTGACATATCTCCCACCTCAGCTGTTTTATCTGATTAACCCTGCCTGGGATTAAGGAGTTGTGCTGTGGAGAGGACTACAGCTTTTGCATGCAGACCCAAAGAGAGAGAGATCCATTTTCTAAATGTATTAGATACAGACTACACTCAGCTAAGTAAAAGCTGTGACTTTCCTAATTATTCTCTATGTGTTTAAAAATAGACATGTTAAATAAATAAGTGTACAGTTAATCAATTATGCAATGTCTTTAACACATGCATGCCTAACTTTGGGCCACAGTTATTGTCGTACATTGGTGTGGTCTATTATAAACATGTGTGAACTGTTTTTGAAACGTAGCTCAAGCAGCAGATCTATGTCTAGCATACAGTATATCTACAGTATTCAGCATTTAGCATCCATAAGTAATTGGTTATATTAAAGTATGTCTCATTTGATTCCTCTTACCTGAAAAACTGATTTATGAGAAAAATCTAAATGTTGAAATTCACTTGTAATGTAAATCACTGTGATCACACACACTGTGAACAGTGAATTTATCTTCTAGTGAATACACACAAGCAGCATTAGTTGTGCCTGGGGGGGGGGCATTACAGTACAGTGCCTTGCCCAAGGGCACACAGCCATGAATGTCAGTCCTAGGAATCAAACCAGCAACCCTTTGGTCACAAGCCCAGTTCACTAACCTATAGACCACGGCTGCCCGTGGTCTAGAGGTCAGTGTTTCAGTGTTTCTTCTGTTTATAAAAGCACCATAAAAGCTAAAAATATATGATTTGGCTTTCAGAGAAAATAGATATTTTTCTCTCTCAGGACAAAGCCGTTCTGTATTCCTGTTTTCATTGACAGTTATTTTCATTTTGTGTTTCTCCACCGACACAAGTGACCAAAATGAAAAATAAAAAGAAGAACTTCATCGTTTCATTTTCTCGAAAACAGAATTTCTTTACTGACTCTGAAAGCTAAAACCTTAGAGACAGGACAGTTTCACAGATCATGTAGGAGGAAATCACTTTCCTCTTTCTTTTTGCTTTTTCTCTGAAGTGAAATGAAGTTTGTAAATGTTTTCAGAACAGAGACATCAAAAGAGGTGTCAGTTTCTGTTCAGTATCATAGTGAAGAGTTATCAGATGTACCCTACTGTACATTTTTTTAGGACCACATCCATCGTTCATTTGCTTTTGCCTCTAAGAAGTTCACAGCTACAAAATCGTGTGTTGAAATGAGTTTAGATGTCACTCTATGTCATTGTCTGTGGTGTTTAAAGGTTGTATGTTTTTGCACATTCTGAAGCATGCTATATTGTTAAAGGTATTTCAGATACAAAAGTAACACTTACATTTTTGTGTAATGTTTGAAATGTGCCAGTTTGTTAATGATTATCTTTGATGTGTAGCCTACTTTATTTAGAGGATGCGTCTTTTACCCATGCATTTTTAATTTCATCCAGTCCTGTATGTTTCCTCAGGCAGAATGATGAATTTTAAGCACATTCCAACATAACACGCACCTTGGGGGGTGGCACACAAAAAAAAGGTTCACAGTGTGTATAAATAAAAAAGTGGTAAAAAAGCCAACAGTTCTGTGGGTTTACTCGGAAAATTCCAGTCTCTCTAGTAAGAACTGCAATTCACAATTTACAATTCAGCATTTAGCAGACGCTTTTAGCCAAAGCAACTTACAATCAGTGCATCAGTCGGATTCCTAATACATCATAAGCATACATCGCTAAAAAGAGCTCTCAATTTAATTCTTCGTATTGCGCCCTGGAATTCTTAGACAAACATAGATACAAGACAAGGGTTTTTTTTTTTTTTTTTTTTTTAAGGAAGGTGGTTAGGCTTAGGGGATAGGTGGGTTCTGAAGAGGTGGGTTTTCAGTTTCTTGCGGAAGATGGTGAGGGATTCCGCAGTCCTAACTGTATGAGGGAGGTTGTTCCACCACCGAGGGGCAATGGAGGAGAAGCGGCGTGGTCGGGAGGAGCGGCTGCCGGGTTCCCGAAGTGAGGGGACCCTCAGCTGACCAGAGGTCGTAGAGCGGAGGGTTCTAGTAGTGGTATATGGAGTTATTAGGGAACGAAGGTATGATGGGGCGGAGCCTCTTGTTGCCTGGTAGGTCAGCACCAGTGTCTTGAATTGGATGCGGGCAGCTGCCGGAAGCCAGTGGAGCGCAGAACTGTAACATTAAAAGATGTTTTACTACAGCTCAAGCACTCATCTGTTGTTTTACAGAGTTAAGGAAAACAAAAATGCATTCCTAATTAATTTATTAATAAATAGTCAGCCATGGACTTCAGGCTAGGTGAAAAAACAAAGACAATCTTACCTTAGAGAAAAAAAAAATCCTGAAAGCAAAGGGGCAGCCTATCAATATTTCTTTATGTGCTGTTTATTTATTCATTTATTTTGTTGATTACCAGGTATGGTTGCCTTATCTTTTATCATTTATTTTATACTTTGTAGTAACATAGTCGAACATTCGCCATAAAGTTTTGTAGTTACAGTATAATTATAAATTATATTATAATTTAATTTATGTTCTCGAGAAATGTTATCCCCATTCTCTTGATACACCTTTTAGTTTTACATACAAAGGAAACAATTTGAATCACAAAACAATTCAGATTGAAAATCTGGTAATATTATATTTATAAAGACTGTGTCCCCCACTCCAGTAATTGTTAATACATTTCTGTTGCTGAGATGTCTATCTGGTATTTGTAGTATAAAGATTAATTTCATGACAGTCAAGAGTCTTGTAGAGCGGTGGGCGATTTGCGGTGGGTAATCACAGGATTACCCTTGTTTTGATTAAATGTTTAACAGAGAGATTTCTTAACCTCACCTTTACTGAAGGTTATGATATTATTATGCATGCTCTGTTGTTACCTCAGGGGGCTCTGAGAGATACAGTTCCTCAGAGATGAAAGACGTTTGGCTTTGCATGTCAAAGTGTACCACACCTCTGGCATGAATTTATTCAAACATACCGATATGTCCACTGTTATTAGTTACACTGCTACACATAGAGTTTTAGTATGAATTATGAGTCGTACTTTATTTGTTTTCCGCTTTGGGATGGACTGGTCTCCATCTATTAGGCGTCACTGTTGCTGAAATTTTTGAGATGATCACGTGTGTCTTGTCTTTGCCAGTGGCTCAAAAATTAAGTCATTTTAGTGTTGATCCCAAAAGTAATTCAACTAGTCGGTGGTTTGAGCAAACATCAAAGTCAATGTTGAGGCTAATGTCACAGTGGCATAACATTTTCTTTAGCTTTCATTCACCTTATTCAGTTTTTCTTTGCCTGTGCATCCCCCGCATGGCACTGAGGATTACCTAGTGTCAAAAAAGGACAGGCTCATGCATGAGTTTGGAGTCATCACGCAACACAGGGGGAAAATTCCACCACAGGAGCTCATTGTGGTTTAATGATGAGCAGAGGGCATGACATGCTTCTTGCTGAGGTGCCGTATGGGACAATGTTCCCACAAAGCTACTTTATATAAAGTAATGGTTTTAGAGGTTACTTCAAACAACTTGTGATATTGGCTCTTGTGCACTTTGTGCCTCAAAAATATCTTCAATTAATCAAGTGACGTGACGTTTGTTTTCAAGTTCATTATCAAACTCTGTAATGTTATTCACATAGCTTAAGGACACTAGGCAATGGAGAGAGCCTTCTCAGTCTTATATTCAAATTTAAATAAAGACTTGCACATTTCATTGGGAGTAATGTTAATGTAAATGGTGATGTTAATGAAAATATATGTCTGACCAGTCTGCTTCACTACCCTTATGCATCTCTTAACATACCCTACATGGTTTACGTGGTCAAGAAGCACTTCTAAAGGCCATATATAATTCTTGGCATATGTGAAAAGGCAAAGTGACGATTTGATCACATTTGAGTAAAACAAGTTTGATCACATCTGATGTTTGAGAGGTAGTAGGGCACAGCTTTAGGGCCTTAATTACTCATCTGATGTGAGCATTAGATAATGAAATTGTACTTAGGGGAAGAGAAATTACAGAATAGTTTAATGCTTTCCACATGAATGTTTCCTGCATGCCTGATTACTTGCTGTCTTGACATATCTGGCATCGCTCTACCACTCAAAACTGTGCTTTTCAAACAAAATATTAAATCTGTATGTTCAGTCTGGCTTTGGTGAGAGAGATTTTATCTGCCAGACAGAAACCAGACATTACATCCATCCTTTGAACACAATATACAATAACTTATGGAGACTGAGCCACAATATGGCAGTAGAAACAGGAGATTTTGAAAATACAGATTTAGGTTTGATAACAGCGACACATAAATGCAATTTTTCATACAAGTTTCTCCGTATTTCTGCCTTCACTACATGAAAAGATCAGCCAGCTTGTAGACTGACATGTATCTTCAAGGGGCAAAGAAACAGCTGTCATTAAAATGTTGATGTTCAGTGAGGATAATAATGGGGGCCAATTGTACACTTGACATCAGAATGAGTAAAAAAACAACATGAATCAATCTTGAATCACGCTGAATTATTGTGCCTGTCACTCAAGTTCTGAGAGTACAATTATGTATCGATTTATAAGTATTAGTAGTAGCAGTAGTAGTAGTAGTAGCAGTAGTAGTAGTATGGTGTTTAAAGTAGTAGTATGTTTATTGTTATTGCTGTTGCTGTTGTTACAGTTGTTTGGATATTGCAATGGCTTTTAACAGAAGACATTCATGTAACAGTCTTGTATTAATAATGCAACAAAAAATACTTTGACGTAAAAGATAAAAATACTCGAACCCCTTAAAAAGAAAAGAGAAGGCCTCTCAATAATAACAGCCATTTAACGATCTGCATTCAAATCATTTTATAGTTATTATCTAATAACACAGAAGGCCTACGGAATGTAAGCTAATGATCATAAAATAATAATGGGGAGCTTAAGGGAGAAAATGATTTTCATAAAATAAATAGATAAAAATAAAAAATACTCTCCCTTGGATATTCCTAAAACTACATGGATAGATGACCAACATGAATCCAAGGCTGGGGCTTGGGTACTCAAAAAGGTTATTTTTGATATAAAGATATTTGCTGTACTTCTACTGTCAAATCGCTGATTATCATGTACCTAAAGTATTCAAGCCAATTTCTTTTCTTCCTAGCTGCCAAAACAAACAAACAAACAAACAAACAAACAAACAAACAAAAACAGAAGAATATCAAATCAGTGGTGATCAGTTTTAGAGTGTGTTAGGACTGAAATAGTTATTGATAAGTGGTGAGTGTCCATGCTCTTGTTATTGTTCTCATCAATCATCTCCAATGGAGACAAGCCCAAACAATCATAACAGTAACACCCATCATCAATGCCCTGTCATACTAAGAGTTCTCTGGGAGGAAACAAGGGCAGTCCAGAATCCTGTTGGGCCTTACTCTCCATGTGCTCTGACTGGGATGTGTATCGTTTGTATTGTGTGCGTAGTAAATCTCGCCCTACTGGGAGACTACTGTTACACTTATTAATATCACATTGCGCTGTGCGTGCGTGCGTGTGTGTGTGTGTGTGTGTGTTTGTGTGTGTGCAGTTTATCTCTGCCTTCGAGGAGATTATGTGGTTTGGTGGTATATGTGTTGGTTAAAATGTATTGATTTTGTAGCATGCATAACAGCCTTTCTCCTTATTTACTGAATATTTATTAATTTTATATTGAACTTTTTATATTGGTTTGTTTGGCTGGTTACCATCTTTTTAGTACAAAATTTATAAGAGTTATCGAACAGCACAAACAATCAAACATCACCCTATACAACTGGCAGCTTTATGCTCATACAACTGTTTAGAGATTACAATATTGATATAGAAATTAATTTTAAATGTAGACTGCACAAAAATTCAGGGATGAAACATCATAATGGAGAACAAATCCAGCTGTGATCACTGGAGCCCCAGATGGCCTATTACAAGGAAAGAGAGCGGCATGCATTGGTTAATTTCATGGCCTACTAGGCATCGAAGGGCTTCATACTGAGACTCTGACATATGGGAAAGGTCAGTATTGGAACTGTGAGCGTACATACTTGTGTGTGCAAGTTGTACAATATTCTAAACGCTTTGCTGGTTCCTGTGACATAAATTTGGAGAACTTACTGAGGCATGTTAACAGGGTATGGACCACTGTGCTCACTCTGTGTTATTTTGTGTTTGTCACCACTGCCCACTCATTTAGTGTTTGATCTGATTCAGAGTGCTGCAGTTCAATTATTGTGAAGTATGAGTGGTGTATCTTTCCTATCAGACTCTACTCCAAAATTTCTACTGAAATTCAGCCTTGAATGAACAATACAATGTCAAATTTCCGGTCATAACTTCAGATGGCTCATTTACGGTGGCAAACCAGGATTTTGCTTCACTAAAACATAACTTATATGTAACCTAAGTGCAGGTAATTTGCATTTGAGAACTCTTTGAATGAAATGAGATTAAGACAGTAACAGGATAAGCATTGGGCATACTATTAAATTTCTGGAATTATGTGCATCAGCATGTGAGTGGTATGGATGTGCACTATTATTATGGGCATTAGTTTCCAAATACCATGTATCACACAAAATAAATTTAAAGCACTCTTTTAAACACTTTACCATGACTGTACTATCCATAGTATTTTGGAGTATTTTCCAGAATCATAGCAGCCAGGGTAAGTTAAATTAAGCCTAAAAAGAGTTTTTTTTTATCAACAAGTGATCAATCAGTCATGTTCTGGGTCATGTTCTGGGAGAGGCAGCTGGACAGGGTGCTGTCCTTGTCATTGGACTAGTTACTGCTTGCATCAGTGGGGCATCTGTACAGTTTCAGGTATATCCAGAGAAAGAGCATTGGCCTTCATATATGATACTCTCTCATGTAGATGTTTGTGTAATGAGTAAAAAGAAGTGTTGGCTCTTTTTTCATATCAGAGGACATATGCATAAATCTTTAACCTCCCACACTGGCACAGGTGTTGTGCAGTGGTGAGACTTATGATTATTCACAGAAGTGGTCATGCCAATTTTTGGGGATAACTGGGACAAAAAAATCAAAACTGAAAACAATAAAGAACGTGAAAGATTAAGGTAACTATGTATATCAGACATTTATCAGTCAGTCTTTTCCACTGATAAGAGGTGAATGTCAACAAAAAATGCATGGAAATACTCAGTCCATCAGAGTCACGCCACATCATTTTAAAAAACTTTTTTTTTTTCTTTTTGTTGAAATGGCTGAGGAAACTGGATGTTGAGAGGTAGAGATCTTTTTTCCATCCAGTCTCTCTCTCTCTCTCTCTCTCTCTCTCTCTCTCTCTCTCTCTCTCTCTCTCTCTCTCTTACACACACACACACGCATACACGCACGCACACACACTCACAATAGACCAGCAACTTACAAACCACAGTGGTCTAAGCACATATCCCATTTTTTAAATGAATAAATTAATAATTCAGAAGCATATCTTATATGTTTTCAGTGAGAGAGTTATTAAAATGCATCATATACATCGTCTTAAAGCAGTCTACCTGCCCACCAGAGGCACGGTGTCTAAGACATGTTATGTTCAAAACATCATTTTACAGAGGCATTTTGTGCCAATTTGAAACAATGTGTCGCTTTTGATAGCCTCTGTCTTCTTGTCCTCTTGTCCCGGTGTAATACTATGCTTTCAGTCTGCTGAGGTACTGCTGCAGTGCCTCCTACACCAACACGCTCTCTGTTTGAGTAATATGATAAGATCACAAAGAAAATAATACTAGGTACATCACATATGCACACATGCAGAAGAGCACAAGAGAAAATGAATTCTTTCAAATGAAAAAAATGGAAGGAGATGAATAACGTTCAAAGTAGTCTCCCAGTGCTATCAATGACATCAGAACAAACAACACAAATGTTCTGAAAAGCAAACCATATGCTCTGTTTTCTTAATTTGCCTCCCTGCTGTTTCTGCTATGCTCCTCATCATCAAATGTTTCTCACTGTGTCTCATTTTAAGGGGCTCAGAAAACAGATGTGGGACAGTGGGACACTGTGTCCCTGAGAAGCACACTTTATGGAAACACTTGAAATATTGCATTGTTTCTTTATCTTTTTAAGATGTTTAAGATGCAAAGTGCTATCCACCCAATTATCAATTATTCTTTTTTTTTTTCCTCAGTGTTTTTTTTTTTTTTTTTAAATATTAGAGCTGTCAGATAACTTTTTCTAGTCTTTGTTCTACACATAAAAAATATGGGAGGATAAATCATAACAGTTAAAAGTTGTTAAACATTCATATCTAGTATCGCCAAGGAGTGCTATTACAGTAATCTAAATTTAGCGAGACCTGTAAAAACTGTCTCCACAGGAAAGTTCAGTATGCAGTCAAATTCTCTTGAAAACAGCTCATGAATACACTTTCAACTGTGAAAAGCAGGTGTGAGTCACAGAGTAAGGGACATAGAGAGAAGTGTGGGAGAGTAGGCATCGGTGTTTCAAAGCAGAATGATACAGCTGGTCTTTGAGAAGTCACATTAGGCCACCGTTTAGCACAGTGAATTCTAGCCTTGTACCAAGGAGTCCTTCACTCCTCTTTAATTTTTCAAAGTAATGATCTGAAATTTACTCTTTGAAGTGACCATACAGTAGATACTGTGTCTGCTCCCTTGGCGTATATAGACTTTCTTAGGCTGCAGATTAGTCCAAAGGGTTGTTTTGCAGTGAACATGAGTAGAGGGACTTTTCCCCTCTTTCTTCTCATGAAGAAAGTCCAGAAGGCCAGGGCATGACCTGGAGAGTGAGTTAAGAAAATGTGCAAACAAAACGTTTCATTTGAAGAGAAATGGCACACGCTTTCAAAAGGAACAGTTTACATTTTGTTGACATTTGATGGTTTTGATAATACAAAGCAAGCTTTGTGTGCACACGCACACACGCACACATGCACACGCACGCACACACACACGCACACACGCACACACGCACGCACGCACGCACGCACGCGCGCACACACACACACACACACACACACACACACACAGATACACACATACACATACACATACAGCATGTTCACGCTCATGTACAAACTGTATTTTGCAGTTTTGATCTGAGATGTGCTGACCAGAATGAAACATCACGAAAAAAAAAAGAATCCTCACTCTGTCTTTCTTTATTAATCTGTCAATCTTTTCATTGTGTTTCTGTCAACTCACCACCTTCATTACTTTCAAGATACAAGCTATTTGTTTCTTGACTCGTTCCAAAAAAGGGGACACAAATTCTCTAAAAAAAAAAATCATGGTCTTTTTTTCACAGTTGTTATGCTTGTAAAATTGATTTTTATTTTCTGTTTGTTCAGGCAAGCCAAACATAAGTTGTAAAAAAATTGTAAATGTGTCCTAATTTACACCATGCATATATTGCCTCTTAAAAAACACCAGCCATCTGGAAAAACTATGTGGTAATAAGCACATGTCTGTTATGTAAGGCAACTCACATTTTCAGGTGTCCATTCCATAGTGTAGTTGAAATATATGTGAGTTGCGATATATGTTTTGTGTGTGTGTGTGTGTGTGTGTGTGTATGTGTGTGTGTGTGTGTGTGTGTGGCATTTGCTATAATCTTTTATATCCATGCATGTTTTTAGATCTTTTATCTCCACTGGCCATTGTTTTTAGACAGATAGATAGATAGATAGGTAGATAGATAGATAGATAGATAGATAGATAGATAGATAGATAGATAGATAGATAGATAGATAGATAGATATGCAATCTTACAACAAAGGCCACTAAATGACATGGAAAAACTAATTTCACAACTGGTGAAGCTGCATTTCTTTTCCTTCTCTAGACAGAGCTGGTTGAGAAACATTTAAGCATGCAGGTATTTCAGTCAGACTATGTGCAGTGGTGTATGAACGGCCAGTTTATAAATCAGAAAACTTTTGTGCATTCAAAGTTTTTTCATTTGCATACATAACCATTTAGTGTTAAATCTCTGCAGCATTTTACACTTGAGGCCCTTGGATTAAAATGATGCTATGATCATTATTCAAGGATATTTTATAACTGAGACACCACTAATTTCAAAGTGTTTGTCGATTTAAGTATTCTGATGACATATTTGTCATCATGATACTTAAAAGTGAATCACACTGATTGTTGGGGTGGAATCAGGACCAGGTTAAATATTTTACATTAAAATATTTATCTTTGCACGTTTATCTACATTGTGGAGCAATATGGCAACCTCATCCACCTGGAGAGCATCAGATTTGCTGACAGAAGTCAGCGTGACAGCAAGACCAGAAAAAGATTAATGGCCAAGTTAATGTTCCATTACAGAATTTTTGCCTGTCTTACCAGATGTATGACACAAAGATTAGATTGATCCTGGAACTGTGCGCGTAACATATTGCGCATAACATTATCCTGCTACAGAAAAAAACAGAAGAAAAAATTAAAATTATGTTTGAACACTAATTAAATGTAATCTGAAGCTTCTGTCGCTCAGTTATCCTGAGAATTACGTCTCTCGCTCTGATTTCCATAAATATGGAAACTCATATCCTTAGCAACAAAGGATAAAATTTGGAAGTCTCAGAATTTTGTCAAAAGCATAACAAGTGTTAAAGTTCAGTCTTGACACTGAATTAAATTCATCTGTATATTCTCAGTTGTCACACCTATTCTTAATGTCAGTCTGTATGGCAAGGTATGTGGGCTAGTTTTATCTGATTTAAGAATTGGTGTCAAAGTATGCGTTGAGAGAAGTCCTTCCTTCTTACTCAGCTTCAGCTTATAAGAATTATCCTCACACAATGAGCACACCGCACACAGCTGACACGATTACAAGAATCCATTGCCTCGGCCTAAACAGATTAGACTATGAGTTCTTGGATTTTTTTCTCAGCAAGAATGAGAGAAAAAAAAAACATTAAAAAAAAGATGTGGCTAGGGAAAAATGGCAGTAATGGATACATAACATTTCTTTCCTGTTCCTGCTTTGTGGTCATTGTTCTTTCGTTGAAATTTCTTTGCCACACTCTGGAGCATTGCCAAACTTTGGGAATTGCTGTTATGCCACACATCATATATACTGCCTCACCGAGTGCCACAGAACCCCAAAGCACAGTAACTCCACACCATTAATGAACTATTGGACCTTCCTCTTCTTCTTAATGAATGATATTCTTCTTCTTAATGAAATTTTGTTTCATTAATCCAAAAGGCTTTGTTATAAAAAAAAAAAAAAAATCTTTACCAGGATGCTTCTCTGGCGTATCGTGTCATGCAAATGATTGTTGTAGAAATAATACTGGACCTGTCATGTCACATTCCCACTGTCATAACTACTTAACTGTCTGCTAAGGTTTAGTATTCTTTAGGGTCTGTGTGGTAGATCTGTTTTCAGGCAAAGCAGTCAGATTTTTTTTTCCTGGATCTTGTGTTGACTACAGCTGTTTCTACTGATTTTCATTTCTTGATATTTCATTTTTTGAAATTTCCAGCCAGCAGTGTTCCAGCTGTTGATAGCATCCTCCTGTTTTAGAGAAATATCTCCTTAGCCTGGAGCACTGCATGTTATCATCTCTCCCTGCTCTGCCTCACCTGATTCAGCACATCAGCTAATTATTAAGACTTCAGTTAGCTGAGGCAGGTAATTTAGACCAGGAGCAGGATTGGGACAAACTAGCTTGGAGGTGCCTGTGGTTGCTGAAAATTGGCAGAGCGTCACATCTGCAAAAACAACATTTACATAAAGTGGCCAATTTATTAGGTATATCATCTTTTCAGTGAGCTACACTGCACAGTCAGTAACAGTGGCACGCATTCTGATCATACTGTGTAAAGCAGCTATGCAGAGATTCTACATGTGCAGTTCAGAGGGAGAGAGGGCAAAACAAAAGAGAAAATACAGTAACAGCTTGCCGATGAAAGAGGCACATGCCTCGTGCTTTATATGAGACCATATAGTCATCGTGATATTTTATAGTATTGACATACAGTTTGCTCCCCAGCATTTTTCTGCATTTAATTGTGTTCAAATCAATATGAGAAATGTTCAAAATGATTTGATTGTGCACTATGAAGTTGATTTCACGAACAAATTGGGAAACAATTGTATTTATGTCCAAAATCTAATTAGTCAGTGCCAACCTATGTAAAATATAACCTCATATTACAGTCAACAGACAAATTTCTGTTCTCAGAATGTAGTACATATTTACAGCAAAAACAAATGTGTTCCTTTAACATTGAGAATATAAATAGTTGAAATAACCTGCTATTTTTAAAGTGATGTGCTTGCTTACAGCCAAGTCCCATGAATTCAGGCTCCTAATTCAACAAACACTCATCAAAAGATATCAGTTGTGATGATGCATAAAAGAGAATATCTAACTGACTTCACCATAAATCCTCAACAAAATTTGAGACCAGCTTCAGAACAACCTTTTATCTATGCCTATGTCAAAAAATGTATATATCGTCTACCGCTTACCCTCTATGTCTAAAAATAACAGCAGTACTCCACACCGTGGGTCTCTGTTTCTTAACAAAAGCTTGTGTATTCTGTTGTGTGCTACAGAAAAAAGTAATGAGAATACCTATGTTTGGACCATCTACCTAGTTACTGATACCCCATTAGAAGTCCTGATTCTGCCAGGGTATCGTTGCTGATTCAGATGGTCAAAGCTGAGGAGCTTTAATAGCCATTGAAACATAAAGGATAAAGCGAATTCTCCAATGAAATAAGATCTCATTATCTAATGTCTAAAAGGGATAAAATCCTACCTTCTCACTCAAGCTAGCATAGCAGCATGCCAGCTTTGCATGTAAAATGCATTGAGAGGCACTACATCCATTTAATGCTTATGCATCTTTGATGTGCAACTGAATGGTTAGAGATTATACTGCTTATCATTACACAAAGATCATCAATAACGCTGGCTGCCTATGGAATTAATTTAGCATCAGCAATCATATGCACACGTAGTTCATGTTGACAATGCATTTTCTTTGTCAAGCGGCAGAGGTAGTGTTCATGTGCCTGAATTCAAACCAGAGATCAGCAATACAGATGTTGGGCTGCTGGTGTGTGGGAGTAGCCCCTGCAGGCAAGTCTATAAAGTATAAGGACATGAACATATAGATGCAATGGCCTTATTTGTGTATCACCCAAATTGAGATCACAAATTGATAGATAGATTTTTTATTTTCTTATTTATTTATTTCCAGTTTATTTTCTCTTTTGTGATAGATCGAGCTGTATCTAATATAACTAATACAAGGCCCTGTGATTTGATGATTACCAAATAAATAAATTAAATTAAGTAATTTTTAAAAGTTGAGATTTTTTAAAATAGGTTACCTTATTGAATTTGGTGAGAATAGGTATTTCAAGTGATGTCCATCAGCTAATTTTTTTTAAAGCAGTTAACAAATTAATCTATGTATTTTGTTCTTTCCAGCGCATGATGGAAATTGAATGTATGGATTGTGAGTGCTACCTTGCTACCCTTCCTCCCCTCTTAACCAACTTTGCTGGCAATTTCATGCAAACAGTTGCGCACTGCTGACACACAGATATTTTACATTAATGTCAAAGTCTAATATATTTAGCTGGGCACAGGAAAATATTTGCACTGAGTGAGAGAATGATGTATTTTAAAAGTGAGAGTACATGCAGTGCATCGCTTACGTTGAAACATATGATTACCAAAGAAAAGGGGGTTGAGGGGGGAGCCAGTTATGCCTCCAACCATTCACAATCTGCACTCACTAAATAAAAATTATTCTCTCAGTTTAGAATTGATGTGCATGACATTCTTTCTCTGCTGCCATGATTTAAAGAATGCCTCCCTTATGTGCTTAATTAATAATATGCAAACATGCAATTTCTGACACTGAATTAATGCCATAACTGCAGAAGATATACAGATGGTTCTCTGCATTAGCATTAACATACAGTTTGGATGTATTAATTCATTCATTAAACATAGGATTGGTAGACTACAAATCACAGCAATGAGGAACTGAATTACTGCCAGGCTTCAGCAAAACCAAGATTTCATGAGCCTTCACTGAGCCTGGGGCCATATGTCTGTTACACAATGCTTAAAAAAAACAACAACAGAGGGTAGCAGCTGGATAGCAGCGGCACTGTATCTCCAAAAGATGTCTTCCATTTTCTCTCTTTGGTTGGCTTCATATCACTTCTTCAATGTCCCAGGTCTTCTGAGGTTGAGCAGACAGGAGTCTCTTTTGGTTCCAAATCCCTGATTGGGGAAAGTTGTTTTGTTGACCCTGTGAGAATAAAGGCTGCCCTTGCAGAGAGTGGACGAGAAATAAGCCCAGGATATCTGAATTTAATGGGATTCTGTGCTGCTTGTGTTTTCCTCTGTGTTCTGTGTAATGGAGAAACTCAAAAACTAAAAGTTAAAGCATTTTATTTGCACCGCACAGTTTGTTCTGCCCGCTGACACTTTTAAGCAGACAATCTAGCCTTGTTTGTTAGAAAGGATTTTCTTTCTGTTTTGTTGTTTCTTTGTTTGTTTTTTGAAGACGGCAACATCTATCTAATTCCTTGCACATTCAAAGAAGACAGAAGCAATTTCAAGGTACTCAGACTAAATGTTAAGTGAAGAAATCATGCCCATGAATTCTCATTAAGACTGTTTCAATAAACAACTTTCATCGTTTAGGGTATTTACTGGTGAAATGTTATACGCATGTGTTGTCATGGTCATTTGTGTATATCAGTTTGATTGATTTATGGTGCATGAGGTATGTCAGTTGTAAAGATCTTTGGAGACAAAGTCTTGGTGAATAACAGACTAATCAGCATGTTAAACTAAAATCATTGACACATTATTTTGGGCAAATTAAGAGTCCACTGTTCTGTAAAGCTTATACTTTTCTAATCTCTCAGAAGCTGCCCATGTCTTTCTAACAGGATCCGAAAAGGTTGCCCATAATACAATATTTAGCTTAGTTTATCGTTCCCTGTTTGTTCCACAAAGATTAGAGTAGATCAAACTACAGAAAAGACAGTTCTGAACAGGATGATCAAAGAATGACTTGACTTTGCTTTTTGGATCGTTTAAAGAGAATTGCATATTCGTTTTAGATGCCATGGTGAATAGAACACATCTTTCACTGGTTGTAGCAGCTACAGTGTTGTGTCTTTAGCAGTTAATCTTACTTGACAGTGCCCAATGTCAAGAAAATACTTTTTTGGAGTAAACACATTGAAGATGCAATACATTGCACTGTGAATGATAAGCCAATGTTAGTCTGACACTGTTTTAATGATCTAGTAGAGTAGCATTTCTTTTTACTGTCCGACATTCTGTGGTCCCATGAGAGCTGATACTGGCAGGTTGATTTCCAGGACGCCAGAGTCCAGTGGAAAGTTAGATAGGCAAAGTTACATGTACATAACAATGTTGGGCAAACATTTCAGCAGTATAGCGGGCCTTTTTCACAGACTGATTTCTTTCCTTACAGACTGAAATCGGACAGAACACTGCATTTTGACCAGGAAAATTGCCCATTTATACAGGATACTTTGTCTATCACTTTATACATTAGTTAATATTTGAGATGAGATTGCGCTTTATGATATTTTGCAGCACTGCTAACATCAGCAGTATTATCCTTCAGAGGGCAGGACAACAGCAAGATCAGAAGAAAAACAGTTTGGTGTTAATGTGCTTTAATATTTAAGCTCCAAATAACCGTAAAGGCAATTTGTCAAGAGTGAAGTCTGGCCTTTCATTTTTCCTCCCTGTCCTACTCTAAACTCTGATGTTGTTCACAAAGCATACAAGACTGTTTTCATGTTACAGTATTTGCTTGTGAGTGAGAAGGATATATGTATAATTGTGATTTCATCCACGATTTTGAAAACAAGGAGCATCCTGTTCATTTCACACAGACTACACTTATTATTTCATTCTGGAGTGGAGACCAGTGTAATCTGTATGGAAATTATGTTTTGTTTTGTTTTGTTTTTAATTGAGAGAAAGCTCTAATCCAGTAGCAACTCTCATTTAGTTTGAATATTATTCTTTTTTGTGTGTGTTTACACCAAAGTCCTCTTTAAGAATGCATGGCTCAATCATTTCAGCTTAAGACCATATTCACAGAACTGTTCTAGTGCAAGACCCATTTGTACCATATACTGTGACAAATTTAAGGGCTAGAAGAAGAGCCAAGTCCCCAGTGACGTTTAATATGCTTGTATATCAGTTGTTATATTAAAAAATGGAGCTTTCATCTTTATTAAAATTTGTTCTCAATGATAAATTATTAAAATATCATTAAATTTCTGCATAATCTCAGTTCTAAGCATTTCCAGACATAGGCTACTTTTTTATTCCTGAATGCATGACTACACCGTATGTTTAGTTTCTGAGTAATTCCATTGTTTTCAGTTTATTCTATTTGCCATTCAGAGCACCCCCCCCACATACACACACACACACACACACACACACACACACACACACACACTTTATCTCTCAGTTTGAATGACTTACGTCTTTACAAACGGTAATCAAACTGCTTATCAAACTCAAACCTGACATTTCATACAGAGCCAATTTCACAGAGAGAGAGAGAGAATGAGCTATTATTGTTTTATATTTAGTTATGATGCCATTGCTGATACCTGCATAAAAACACATTAAAACACATTGACTGATGTCTGAAAGTTAGAGTTTAAAAACTCCTGCACAAATTTGTTTTTGTATTATTGATCCATCAAAAGGTGGAATATAATAAACATTTACTGTAAAGGCAGAAAATACATGTATCTGCAGTATCTTCAAAAGTGTACAAGAGTATTGACCAAGGGTACATTAGGCAGCTGGGGAGATCTGAATAAAATTGTAAATTTCATAAATTGGCATTTTGATAGCCCAGACAGTTTGTGAAAAAATAATAGAGCCATTCTTTAATGAGGTAAATATGTCTTATTTTTCAAGCGTTGATACATTTCAAACCCACACAGACATTGAAAAGCTGAACAAAATAAAGAAATAGGAGGCTGCGAGATACAAATAAAATGAAACAATGCACTTTATGAACAGTTCTGTGAAATGTGTCATCAGAAGTCTATTTTATTCATTCTCAAGAACACGAACACTGAATAAGTTAACCCATCTCACTTCTAAAACAAAATTTTAACACAAAGGAGCCACACATTATGCACTCATTAGACTTCATAGTCCAAAATGTATTGGATGAGGAACCAATAGGAAAGCCTAAGAAAAAGGACTCTCCTGGTCAGCCATTCTGGCTCTCTGTTCCTTTATTAAAAGAGGCCTATGTCGATTTGGGAAGATTCACAGCTGGGTAGCTCCTCTGCTGCAGTTGCAACCAGTCTAATATATAGAGGGATACACATTTCATTGTTATATAGGTGGCATTATTCATGTACAACAAGGATTCTCAGAAAATTAATCTATACATTTATTTAATACCCACTCCACTCTGCTACGAAATTTAATCTCGTGACAGTATGCGTACAGAGGGGTTTAATGTTATTAATTGTAATTACACAAGGATAAAAACATCTAACAAATCCTAATTATGGATGCACATGCATGTCGGCTCATGGAGTAAAATCATACGCTTGTTTGCAGAATTCAGATCTTGTACTAGAGCAATTATTAGTAATTTTGCATTTGATGGTCTTCATTGTAAAAACACCACCAAGCTCAGGGTCCTCAGAGGTCACTCTTCCACTAACCTTTAAGAACAAACAGCTCAATGTAATGCTGTGTGTGTGTGTATGTGTGTGTGTGTTTATAATTGTTCCAACAGGTATGCAAGAGCAAAAGGATTAGTTATAGAGTTAGCTATATAGAAAATATTATATTATTATGTTATGTTGTGGTTATTCTTGTTGATATGAATACATTAATACAACTAAATACTACAATATTTGCGTCATGACCATTTGTGTGAATAATTTGAGTTCCCTTTAGTTTATTTTTGTTTTATGTTGTATGTGTTTTCAGATCTCTACTCTTATTCTTTTAAACACGTGGCGGGGTGGTATTTTTGTTTGTTTTAAATGAAGTATTGTGTTTTAGTTTTTAGAATTCACCTCCGTTCTCTGTTTTATTTCACCTGTATGTTGAAAAATGCTCTTGTAAAGCACTTTGTGACCTATGTCTGTGAAAAGCGCTATACAGATCAATTTTACTGACTTTACAGCATCTGTGCTCCATTAGTTGACCTTTGCATGTGATTTGTTGTTAATCATGTGTAGCATTTAACTCACTTTCAAAGAGATATAAGAAACAGAATATGCTCTATTTGGTTTTCTTTTCATGGTATAAGTTTGGAACAGAAAAAAACAGGAACAGTATAAAACAAACATGTATATATGTATGTATGCATGTATGTATGTATGTATCCATGTATCTATCTATCTATCTATCTATCTATCTATCTATCTATCTATCTATCTATCTATCTATCTATCTATCTATCTATCTATATTATCACTATTACAATCAATCATATCCTTTCAGATTCATTTCTCTTTATACCTCTTTTTCACTCAGACACATTAATAATCCTGAAAACAAAGAAACAAACACTAGCACTTCAGGGTTATTTTATTTTATTTTATTTTATTTTTTTTTGAGAGAGACAGATAGAGAGAGAGAGAGAGAGAGAGAGAGAGAGAGCAGCTTCAGAGCTTCAGATAGTTTTAAGAAATATACTTTATTCTGTTTATCATTCCTTCCATCTATATCCCAGTCCCAAAGTATGCCACCCACCCTAACACAGTCTCAGTCTCTGTTTATAATAAAAGTTATTATGATAATGTTGCAAACATACCTTATGGAATGGATTAAATTTTATGGGTGATGTGATGGATTTTTTGGCAAATGTATCACAGGATATTGGCATATTGTCTTTCTAACTTTCACTACTCTAATTAATATCTTGCTAACTAAGTCACCCATTTTCATCTGGACAAATTTAATGTGGCCAATACAGTGTTGCTGGTGTCATACATTTCCCTCTCCTTAGAAGTGGTCTTGACCATGATGTTCAAAATCTTTGAAACCCTAAATATTCAAGTTTAAACTATTACAATTCCATTTAAAACTGTTGTCTGTTAAAGTGGGGAAGAAATACATGGATGCATCCAAAAATGTGTGAGCTCGATTTTTGGTACAAGATATTTTCATAATCATTGCATAATTTTTTCCCTCTGTCTGTGCCATTGAAGTACCTTTCACTGACTTGCCTTTATAAGAAAAATCGTCAGAGGGTGTAGGCAGAAATAGGAGCATTATCCTCTTATTGCTGTAACTGGACACAGTGTGGTTTCTGATTTTATATGACGTGAACTACCATTGTATGGTTAGTCAAACAAAACAATGAAACTGTGGGCCAATGTCACAGCAACACATGCAAACAAAATTGGATTGACTGACTGAATAATATAGCAAAAAAACGTACATTTCATCATCTTCTAGTATGTGATGATGTTACGACACACTGTGCCACAAATCACATATTTTGACTCCAAGTGTGGTCTCTTACAACCAACAGTAAAAACTTCACTCATAATCATATTGCTTACTTTTTATCCATTATAATGTTGGTCTACTCCCCATTCTGTGAGAAAGCTTATTTTGAACATTCTACTGCAAAGATTGTCCAGATTTGTTACTGTGGTCTTAACTGCATTTGAATTATCAATAGGTGTTTAAATATTGGAGGGCTCGGGCACCAGAGAGACTCATTTAAGCAGATTAGTGTACCGGACAGCACTAAAAAAATGTGCAGCTTCATGCAAAGATCAGTTCCCCTTGTGATGTTTTCCATAATTTACCCCTCTTGTCGGGAGATGGTGTGCACTTTAAATGGCATTTTAGATAGCTGCCAGCTGCAGAATTTGGAACCTGTCCCTCTCTCACTGCTTCATAATTTATGCTCTGACTTGAAGGAGCTTCAAGCTTCATTCACAACAATCAGTTGCACTGGCAGATAGGAGAAAAATTATGACAAAACATGCTGCAAACTTCTGAAAACATTAACCTGAAATAGCTTCAGACTATTTGTATTTTCCATACACATACACATTTGCAAACATCCTTATTTTATATCCTGTATTAAATCTTTATTTCAACCCCATTAAGTGAATAGTTCTCTGGAAAGATCTGCAAACCCATTGTACTATTTATACTCAAATTTATCTTATTTGCTTAGATCAGTTTCATAAAAATAAAGTTGCATATTTCCAGTTGTATGAAAACTTCATGTTGCATCATGGCATAAAAATATGTTTACAGCTAGTAACACTGAATCTGAAAGGTCAATATTTCAGTTTCTATGGAAACAAACTGCCCACATACTGCATGCTGAAACATATGCTAAAATGCAGGCCTAGTAAATAAGAGGTAAGCAAGACTTGCATAACAATACTAATGCACTTATTAATACCTTTATTAATTAATTATTTTTTATGCGGATAACCCAGAAATATAGAAAGTTCCGTGCTCCTGGTTTTTTGAGTGTGTGTGCTCGTGTGTGTGCCTAATTGTCTGCCTGGTTAGCACAATTAAACAATCCAGCTCTGATAACAAATGCTATTTGAACAAACTGACTGACATGTTTTTCTTAGGTATAACAGGTTGGCCTAATAAGCTCAATATTAAAAACACTGTACAATATGCACATTTTAGCACTTAATCAATATCTAATGATGAATCAAGAGTATTTCAAATGTTACAGTGCTCTTAATAACTATTAATCAGTCATAGTTGTGTAATTACCTTTTCAAAAATAAACTACTTGTTACAGAAGATCCTGCTAATTTAGAACTGTTTTTTTTGTTTTGTTTTTTTTGGTAGCTACTGCCTTTAGCCAGAATATTGTATCATTCTCCTTGAATTTAAGATGATTACACTGATTATAAATGAGTCAGCTATTAGAGTACATTAAACTTGGTTGCAGTTGTTTACACATATGTGTGCATATGACAGTGAAGAAAAAATGTGTGATGAAATGGGGTTGAATCAGACCTTTTTACAGAGTATCTATTGCAGCCCATACCTCCAAAGTCTTGCCAGTTCAAAATGGGTTGTTTGCCATTAAATAATAACATTTATTGAGCCAGAACAGTCTAAATACTTCAGAGAGATCCTTAAATATTATTAAGAATCAATCAAGGAACAAGATGTGCTAGTTGTTCCTTGGTCTGACTATTCATAGTCATTTGAAAAGAAAGTGAGAGTCGTTCAGAAAAACTAGTACTAGATTGTTAAATTGTGATGAGTGTAACATTGTGCCTCCATAGGGAGAAAATCATTTATTTTGCTGACATCAGCAAGGCTCATTTAACAGGTAATTTGGACAGAGATGGGAGAAAGCTGAGGTAGGTGAAGGTCATTAATTCTGTTGCTACCACGGTATAATGATGGGAATCTCGTGAAAATTTCAGTAGCATATTAAGTGTGTATTTCAGCAGCATATTAAGCAGGTAATAAAAAAAACCCTTTAAAAATGGGTTAAAGCTGCCTGAGGCAACCTCTGCAGAAATAACTTACAAAAGGAACTTTTGTTCAACTTATTTGGTTATGCAGTATTGTCATGCAGTATTTCCCTGCATATTCTTACTTACTTATTCGACGTATTCCCTGAAAACGTTCCATTGATTGCATACAAAATGGATAACAGGTATGGGTGAAAAATTAGTGTCCTAGTGAATGGTCTCTTGGAAACTGGTTGTTATTGATGAACTTGTAGATATGAAAGACCATCAAGTCTGACAGCCCCTAACTGATCACATTATAGCAATCTCTCTATCATGTAGATTTATGATATATCATCAGGAGGATCACAGCATTCTTGTCAGAGTATAAGGCTTAACTTCTCACCCAGGGTCTCATTATCTCACGAGTGGACTACTGCAACTCTCTTCGGATGGGCCTACCAGGATGTGCTGTGAAACCAATGCAGATTATTCAAAATGCAGCAGTACAACTGGTCTTCAATCAACCAAAACATGCACACTTTACACCTCTCTTCTTCAACCTTTACTGGCTCCCTGTAGCCACCCACATCAAATTCAAGACTTTGCTGCTTGCATTCAGAGCTACAAATGAAATTGTGCCTACCCACATCAGGTCATTCATCAGGGCCTACGTTTCATCCTGCCCACTACAGTCTACAAGTGAACAACAACTGGTGATACTTCAATTTTATGGTAGGAAAACGCAAGCTGGACTTTTTTTCAAGTCTAGTTCCACATTAATGGAATGAATTGTCCAGCTCCATCTGTTCTGCAGAGTCCCCCAGAATATTGAAGAAATGCTTGAAGACTTAACTCTTCTGCAAACACCTAAATATCAAATCCTCAGACTTCTTCCCACTCTGTAACCCTCAAGTCCTTACCTGCCAACTGCATGTTTAATACTCACTCTTGATCTGTGTGATGGTAAATTATATTTGGCCCTTCTTGTAGGCATCTACCTAAGGTATGAAGACATCAGACCCTATTGAACTATGGTAGTTTACCGTGCAATCCCTGAGAAGCATTGCAGGCCCTCAGGTCCAGAGACAATGTGGCTTTGACAACGTGACCTTTTTAATAGTTGCCAAAACTTACATTAAAACAAAGGAATGTGCTACTTAAGTCACAGTGAGTTCTCTTTGAGGAGAACTAGTTTCCAGTTTCTGTCCTTTACTGACCTAAACTTTACAATCCCAGAAACTGTGCTTTGGAAAACAAGAGTTTTAAATACAATACATTCATAGGTCAGTGCAAAGTCCCATAGCACCACACTGTTGCTAGCCCATGAAATAAGCTGTTCTAGGCTGTGCTGGTCCCCTGACACTTCATTTTGGGCTCCACTGGTCAGAGCTTCAGCTTTCTTATCCGATTCCAAATTCCATTACCCTGGACTAGATCCCAACACAGGGGACTATTATGAAACCAAAAACAGAATTTGTCCAAATATAGGGTGTTAGGGATATATTTTAAGTATATCCTGAATTTCAGTGATCTTATCTGCATCTTTCATGATTATTTGTTGCACTGTTTCAGTGGCAATCAATGAGAATTAGAGATACAGTATGGATCTCAACTCAGAAACTCAAACTCATAAAATAACCGTGTAAAATTGGTTTATTTGAAAAACAGGCTCCTTCACAACCACTTTTGCTGTAATTTTGTTCATTCACAGACCATTCGAAAGTCTGAAAAATTGTAATACAATTCTGCATCTCTTTATGAAAGGGAGAGAGAGAGAGAGAGAGAGGGCATATGTTTTCATACACTCAAGATGACTGGAATGTACTTTATGTGGAAGAAAGAGAGAGAGGGGAGAGAGAGAGAGAGAGAGAGAGAGAGATTCCACTGATCTTTTATCTGGACTGGCATGTGTTTCTTAAGGTGTCTTGGCATCTGTATCTGTTCCTCTCTTTTACATAACAAAAAATTAATGAAATGTCAGTTACAGTAATAAAATGTGCATTAGAGTAGGCTGAGGTATGTTCACATTAAAAGTAGTAAGGTTGGAGAATGTAGGTGGAGATCCATTCCAGGCCCGTTTTCTGAATACTCTCATTCATGTGTCTTCATACTGTTACAATGAGACAGCAGATGCAGAAGATGGAACTACTAATGAAACTTAAGAATATGCAACTTATAGTTCATTTTAGGGGGGAGAATTCTCTCCAGGTCACAGTGTTTATCATTCGCTAATAGCAAATAGGCCTCCATCTGTGTACTTTTGCACATTGTTTCTGCACTTTTGCACTTTGTACATAACAGACGCAGCAGATGTAATGAATTACAGTATTAATAATTAGTGAAAGATTATTTTTTTCTCATATGAAAGAAAAAATATTATTCACCAGTAGTATCATAACTGATAAAATATTCCTCAGAAGTATGAATCAGTTTTTTTATTTGTTTGTTTGTTTGTTTTTTAGAATAATACATATTCTTAAATATTATACAGTGTGTCCTTTCCCAAGAGGGCACACTATATGATTTTCGAATGCAAAAACTTCAGTCCATAGCTGAAAGTAATATGCTCTGTGCTCTGGCCCAAGGCACAGGCCTTGGAATCAAAGTGCATAGGGTGCTGCTGTATTTTTCACTAATGATGGTAACACCATAACAATGGTGTTTTTTAAGTTGTGGCATAGTAAGAACAGACAGTCTTACTGATTTTTTTTATAGTTGTGCTTCTAAATCTTTACTGTGGATTCTTGAGATATTGTGTAATGATAGCCCAAAGAAAGCTACCGTGTTTTTGTTTTGCTTTGTTATAATTCACTTAGTCTGTGTTACAGTGAGTGCTCAGTGGTATTTGTTTATCTTTTGCTGACAGACAAATATACAATTTACAATTTACAATTTAGTTATTTGGCAGATGCTTTTTACCAAAGCGACTTACAATTGGTGCATCAGTCGGATTTCTAATACCTTCAACAGAGATCATAATAAGACTGAGCATCAAATTGCCCCTTCGCATTGCGCCCCTGGAATACTTTTACAAACAGAAATACAAGACGAAGGGGTTTTTTTTGTTTGGTTTTTTTTTGTTTTTTTTGGGGTTTTTTTCCTCTAGGGAAGGGAGGTTAGGCATTGGGGGACAGGTGTGTTCTAAAGAGGTGGGTTTTCAGTTTCCTGCGGAAGATGGTAAGAGATTCCGCAGTCTTGACTGCATGGGGGAGGTCGTTCCACCACCTCGGGGCAATGGCGGAGAAGAGGCGTGGTCGGGAGGAGCGGCTGCCGGGTTCCCGGAGTGAGGGGACCGTCAGTTGTCCGGAGGACGTGGAGCGGAGGGTCCTAGTTGGGGTGTATGGCGTTATAAGAGACTGAAGGTATGATGGGGCAGAGCCTCTTGTGGCCAGGTAGGCCAGCACCAGTGTCTTGAACTGGATGCGGGCTGCTACCGGAAGCCAGTGGAGCGCAGTAAGCAGTGGAGTGACATGCTGCAATGGGAACAAATCATACAACACAACATATACATATACAAATGTAATGATGTATAAATCTGTACTTTCAGTGTTTATGTGAACTTAAATTTATGGGAGGAAGTATTTTTGTAATGCAAAACTATCTGCTCCTTACCCTCTTTAACCTCTTGAATGCAGTTAGCAACACAAGGTTGTGGAGTATGTAGTGATGTTACACATTCATAATTATAAATAGTGGTTTGAAAGTGATAAGTTACATTAACAGTAAACAATGGGACAATTACAGAACTGGCTCTTGCAACACATTGTGTTCTAATAAAGATGTCAGAATGGCTGTGAAGCTATTAAAATGATGCATTGAATGATATACACAAATAATGGGTACTTAACACAGTAATTGTTCTTTATTCAGTTAGTCCTCAACAAGAGAGACAATTTCAATGCACAAAAACTTGTAAACCACAGGAAACGTGACAGACATTTCAACATGGGTAGTGATGATCACATAAAGCAAACGGTATACCAGCACTAATCTCTTGTTTTTGTTTGAGATTATGAATTTGCATTTCCTGGAGTAGACCAAACCAAAAAAAAGAAAAAAAAAAGGGGAAGAAGCTGATTCTGCATTTCGATCTTTGACTGAATAAAAGATTACACGAAAGCAATAATTACTCTAACAATCCTTACGCATATATAATTTTACATCTGCTTAACATAACTCAGAGGCTGATCTTTAAATATTCCATCAAAGTCAAGAAAAAATAAATGCCCTTTTAAAGAGAGCCATGAAATTTTTATTTTACCTTTATTAAATATACATGCTGCTGTCACAGGACGGATGGACTACCCAGATAAAATCTATGTCATCAAACATTTAAGCCCAATGCCAAGACCCTGTCCTGGTGAAACATTCATTCACATTCAGACTGTTACACACAAAATATAAAATGCAGATCCTTTATTATTTACAGTCAAGTATTTGTTTTATGCCTTTGTACCTAGAGTATTGCAGTCCACTGATCGTAGGTGGGCTCAGAGTAAGAAAATATTCCCATTCATGTGCTTAACATAGCTCAGAAGCTGATGTGTATGTACATATATATATATATATATATATATATATGCACCACCGTCCTTAGGTAACCCAAGTCAGAAAATATAACAATGTAACTTCCAGTCAGGGTTTTATAATGCCACCTTATGAACACAGCTATGTCCTTTGCTGTTGGGTTTAGTTGCACAGAATCTACTGCAGAATCCATCATTAAAAAGCCTGTCCTTGAAAATCCACTCTGAATATGCCATCCTATCATTAATTCACCACTTTCAGATTTCACATTCATTAGCTCCTAATGCTTCACCATAAATCAAAATTACATGATGATATCCTTAGCACAATCTGGTCCGATAATGTAGTGTTCCTTTGGCAGGCCAGCCTTGTTTCCTAGTGGATTTGGGAAACAGAAGGTAATTCTCTGTTCAAATTGTATCAGCAAAATGAACAGTCCATGCCAGTTTACATTTCTCCATTTGCTTCTTATAATGTAAATATCACAGCACACCCTGCAACTATCATCACATCGTTACAAGAGGTCAAAGCCCTGGGAGTGTGTTAGAAAATTTTCTAGAATATGGTACAATGTGCTCAATTTATTCACCACCATCCTCAGTGAAGTAAACTTACATCCTCAAATAAGTCAACCTATGTCTTTTGGGAAGGAAACCCATATCTCAAAGTTTACTGTTCTGTGCTGTGATGCTACATCAAGAAAAAAAGATTATGAAAGATTTTTGTGGTGATCTCACTGAGGGGGTTGAGGATTATAAAGAACAGCAGCAGGGGCAAAGCATCTCCTTAGTAGATCCCACACTTGATGGCGACTTGTGCTATTGACTTGAAGTTGGTCTCTAGTGTTGTTGTCCACAGCCCCATTAAGTTCTTGATGAAGGTTCTTAGTGTCCTGTTGATGTTATACAGCTCCAAGAATTCCAGGATGTGTGAGGCATGGAGTCGCAGGCTTTCTTGTAGTCAATCCAGGCGGTGCACAGGTTGGTCTGACTGGTCTTGCAGTCTCGAGTGACTGTCTTATGTACCAATAGCTGGTGTTTTGCTCATCTGGTGTTCTTTCTGATACCTTTCTGGGCCCCGCTCCTGTATTGAGCCATGTGCCTACTCATTTCATCCACTATGATGCCTGACAGGAGCTTCCATGTTGTGCAGAGGCAGGTTGTTGGCCGGTAGTTGGGACTGCTCCCTTCTGGGGATCCTTCAGGATCAGGACTGTTCTACTTCCAACCTTCTGACAAGGATGCAGAACACACATATGCATCTCACTAGAAAGAATCATTAAATGTAAACTATTATATATATAACGCACGCACGCACACACGCACACACACACACACATATATATGTGTGTGTGTGTGTGTGTGTGTGTGTGTGTGTGCGCGTGTGTGTGTGTGTGTGTGTGTTCTGCCTCCTTGTCAGAAGGTTGGAAGTGAAGAAAAAAGAAAACTGTAAAGGTAATTGTCAATGTTACTGCATTCTCAAAATCTGCATTGCAGATTTCGTTTGCATAACATGCAGTATCCAGTGTTACTGATGCTGATGTCAAGAGACCAGAGCTGAAGACAGAAGTTCAAGCACTTGGCTTAATTTCATTTCAGAGGTTGTGGGCAATAATAAGTAACGCATCTGTATGCTCATCAAAGATGTTACATGAAATCTGTCACGACTACTGGAGAAAGAACAATAAGACACCCTTTGAAATAACCTTATGCTTTGAATTGAAGTTGTTTATGTTCAGCAATGTGGATGCTTTGCTTCCAACAGGTTATGCTGCTCTTTCCTTCTAAGCTCCTATCATGCATCAGTATACCTTACAGTGATATTTCTTGTACCATCTGTTTCTCTCTGTTTCTCTGTCTCTCTCTCTCTCTCTCTCTTTCTCTCTCTCTCTCTCTCTTTCATTCTCTCTGTCAAGTACTGTAAAAATAATAATCAAGCATGCTCTTGTATGTTTCAGAACCATGAAACAGCAGGGAGCTAGAATCTTCTACTGTGTCGTAATTCATGTCATAGGTGAGGTCTGTACAATATGCAGACCTGCAGCTGATTTCAAACTGAAAGACTGACAAGGGGGGACCTCTCAGACAAAATTACTATTCATTCACCAGCTGTACTGTATTTAATCCATAATGGTGTAAATGTTTCGAAATTTCGAATTGATAAAAGTTTTACTGCTGAGCTCCATGGGTTATGCATGTGACTGAGCCTGTATTTTATTCAAGAATGACTCTGCTGATTCATGTAAGGTGCACGTTTTGATTTACTCCAACAGAATAGAATGAGAAAACGAAAAAAGTGGTTTAGATTTTTTTATGACAAGTACTGGCTGTGTTATCCACTCTTTTAAATAACCTTGTATAGCTGTCAGTTGAATGATATTGCCCAGCACAACTGTCTGGAGATGAGAGAGGTTCTATGATCAGCAGGTATGTCTAGGAAATTTACTGAGACCCACTGCTGGTACAGATCCCCAGTGGTGCATGTTCTCATTTTTACAGCCCTCTTTGAAGGCTAATCAATGCTATAGCAGGGCAATAGAATGCCATTTCCCATTTCATATACTTCAGCGAGTAAGCAATATGGTAATGTTCACAAATAAATAAATAAGCAGACAGTACAATGCCCCAAGCCTCAATAAATGAGACACTAGGTATTCAAAACCAAGCCTCTGAGATAACAGTGGTGCACATGTACTCCCACGCCATTTTCATCATTTTTCTTCAAGCCCAATTTTCATCAAGTTTTTCATAAGGCCCAACTTCTTTAAAAGCAAGCTTAACTGAGCTAACAGTAGATTGCCTCATGTTAAGTATCAGGCATGAGCAACCAAATTGTTCATATATCTCAACAAAGTGTTCAACAGAAAACAGTTCAAGCATGATGGAGCCCTGCAGAGCTCCACTAGACCCTCAACTATGAAACATCAAGCCTCACATCATTAACTAAAGATATGAGGACATGTTTGGGAAATACAGCATGACTGATCATTAGATGTTCAAATGAATGAATGAGTCAAAGAGTAATTGTCTTACAAAAAAGAAAGAAAGAAAAGAAAAGAAAAGAAAAGAAAAGAAAAGAAAAGAAAAATGTGTTGCAGGCACATTCAGAAAAGTCGAATGCACACTTGCTGAGTTTAATAGTTATAATAGTTTAATAGTATAATAGTTTAGCGATTATGGGACAACAAATATACACTTTTCTACATACAGTAATACTTCTCTGAACTCAAGACCTCAAAAAACCCAGCTAAAATGCTCAAAATAAGGATTTGAATGCTTAAGAACCAGTGTTAGAAGTAATGCGTTACAAAGTAACGCGTCACTTTAATTCCACTGCTTTTGGCGGTAGTGAGTAATGTAACTAATTACCTTTTCAAATTAAATAACACATTTACAATTACTGATATTTAAATGGGTTAGTTACTCGTTACCCGACCTCAAGTGGAACAATGAATGAATGAATTAATCAATCAGCATTAGCCCACACAATAGCCAACAGTTCAGGCAATGTGAGCTTGCTGTCCTGGAGATATGGACATCATTTTTCCCTCATCGAGATCAAGGACAAAAATATGCTGGTGAGTTGTAGTCTATGTGCAAGTGTGAGAACTTTATCCACATCAAAGAATAGTAATTCTAATCTTCTGAAGCACCTGGTAAAACAACATGCTTCTACAAAGTTTATCGTGAAAGACCCCAGTGCTAGCGTCGCTGACCACGGAGCCACTCCATCCAAACAGCTAAGGCTTGATTTGCTTAGTATGCATTGATAAGAGAATTGAAGCAAACATTTGGAAGTAATGCAAAAGTTAGTTTCCCTAGTAAGTAATTCATTTTATATGCAGTAATTGGTAAAGTAATTCAATTACAGTTGAAAGAAGTAACTAGTAACTGTAACTCACTCTCACTCACTATCTAAGCTGCTTATCCTGATTAGGGTCGCGGGGGATGCTGGAGCCTATCCCAGCGCTCATAGGGCGAAAGGCGGGGAAACACCCTGGACAGGTCGCCAGTCCATCGCAGGGCAGACACACAGACAAACACACTCACGCACACATTCATACCTAGGGGCAATTTAGTGTCTCCAATTTTCACTAATTTTTAATTTTACTAATTTTCAGTAACTTGCACAGCACTGTTAAGAACACAGGTGCTAACGTGACAACTTTTAATTACTGTATTATAGACAGACAGATAGATAGATAGATAGATAGATAGATAGATAGATAGATAGATAGATAGATAGATAGATAGATAGATAGATGCATTTTCTCTGCAGAGTCTGCATGGTTATCTGCAAGCTCAAATCTCTTTTTGCAGTCTCTAGTCTCTATAACCTTTTTTCAAGTATAAAATGACTAATGTTTAAATTTATCATATGAAATCTTATCTCTAGCCACCAGTCAGCATCCCTGTTATGATTGTCCTTTGCAAGATCCTTTGTGATTTATATCTACATTCTGCATGCTAGTCCCCCTGGACTCCTGCTCCCACCTGATTAGGAATTTGGCTAATTGTACAGCAGGACTGCTGTGATCTTATTGCCGCCTTGATGTTTGTTCTTTCCTCAGACCTTTGAACCGCCCACGATATAATTATTACTTGTACACATGCTCCCTATTTTAACATTACCAGGGAGCTGTCTGTCACCATGCAAGTGTTATATCTATGGTCCTGACCTTTAGCATCTCCCAGCTAGGACAATTTACAGCACGCCTCATCTCTGATTCATTTCCACTCCAGAGGTTTCAGACAGACTGCCACTTCCAGTGTTTCAGCATTTCACAGTGTGTCTTGATGTTTCATATAATAAGCCAAAATAAGATGTCAAACATAAATAGAAATATTAGATGACAATATTTCTATACATGTAATATGAATGTGCTGGCTATCTGTATTCATGACCCAAGTTTGTGGATTTACAGCCCACGGTTTCCAGATTTCCCATATATTTTCCATGAAAGACAAACACATAAATTTTGAACCTTATTGTTTGGTCTGTCATTGTTTGGTCACTCTCCTTTGTTCTCCCCCCTGCTGCATGATGGGTCTCTGACAGCAAGACAGATTGTTGTTTGATGAGAGCATCAATCAAGACCAGGTTATCCAGTATGAAAAAAAATGTCAGATACAATATTCCAGTTCAATCCATTACGCCCCTCACCAAAACATATATTATTTATGAAAGGAATTTTCATTCTTGCAAAATATGACATGCACACTTGCATTTTGCTTCATGTGCTCAGAGGACGTATACTAGTATATGGATGTAAATGTGGCAAAGGTCAGTAAAATTAAGTCATATCTTGTTTGTCACTGCTTCTATGTGCTGTGGTTATAGCTTCATCAGATAAATATACATCATAAGTCATCTCTAACCAAATTAATGTATTTTTATGTCACTTAGATAAAGCCCTTAATTTAACATGTTCCACTTTAGGTATTGTGTTGACATAAATTACTAACATATAAAATACAGCTTTGAAAACTCTCTTCTGAATCACTATGAGAAAAATATGTAAAATGAAATGGTTAGATCATGAACAGTTAATGGGGGAGGGGAGGGGAGGGATGACTAATAGCTGATGAGAAAATTGTGGTTTGACAGAGTGTCTACAATTCATATTTAAGAATTTCTGAAGTGTGGCTGAGAAGGTAAGCAAACATATGGCATGATCAAAAACTCTCCAGCTAAAGAGAAATAAGAAGTAATTAACTGCTGCCTGATTAATAGTTCTGCTTGTCAGAAAAAAAGCCAAGTGAATGGTACAACTTGTTTTGTTCTCGCTTTATCCATTTATTTACATAGCTTCTCATTCAACCACACAGGTGCACAGAACACTCATCTGTCATGTCTATGAGACTACTCAAGGACAAGTGATGAAATAAAGGAAAGGTTATTCAGATATAATTAACCAAATAGATGATTCTCAGAATGCTGGTCAATATATGTTTCATTAACCTAAAGGTTTGTGATATCTATCAAAGGTGTGTAGAGTACACTGTTGGAGTGTTTATTATATGGGATCCTCTCTGTCCTCTCTCTTCATTTCTCCAGGTATGGAGAAGTCAGGACAGGAGATGGAGAGAGGAATAAAAACAAATAAAAGACAGCAAGATTGTGACTAGGTTTGCTTTATGACAATTCGCTTTGCTGTATGACATCTGAGGTTTGCTGCCCTTCTTTAGGGTGTTCTTTGTCCTTCCACTTTGTAAAAAAAAAGAAAAAAACTCCAAGTCAGGACCAGTTTCAAATGCACTAGATTGGACATCTCTTTATTTTGGCTCATCTGCCTGTTTATATATAGGTACAGGTCTGATCTTAATATAAGTGGCCTTTGGTTTAAATGTAATACTCTTTTCTGTCACCTTTCCCATTTTAGCTGATTTACTTAGTTATCAACCTCATCTTCTTTTTGGGTAAACGAGTCTGCAGAACCTAACCTTTCTAACTGTAATGATATTGTTCCCTGGAAAAACTGAAGTTGCTGGTGCAAGGATAAATAATTCCAAAATGTGACTTCATTCTTCCACATAATCAAAACAGCCCTTAGACATAGACGCAGAATTATCTTTCTGCCCTACATTAAAGATTACCCATGCAGCATTTTAAAGCTAATTGAAGCACATTAGGAGTTTTACTGCATGGCATGAAGTAAATGATCAATAAATTATGAAATAATCCATTATTTGACATAAGCTAGTGTTTCTTGCTTTGGTATTCTAATTGTCTGATCTGTAATTTCATATTATTATTATGCAGCTCTTCATGAAGCCCACACTGTGTGTTCACTGATATTTCACATTTGTGGGTACCTGATGTGACTGTGAGAATGAGAGGTACTCATAGGAGAAGAAACAAAGCTCTTCCACTGCAGGACACCGCTTTTCAATCATGCCTCACTCATTTCTCCCTCATTATGTCTAACTAACCTTTGCAAAACAGCTTTTAAACCACAGAGCAATGTAAGTTCTCCCTCAGAGTCAGAATGCAATTATGTTTGACATTTGTTCCAGTCAAGACAAGCGGACGATGGGAAATCTATCAGTTCTTTGGAGTATGAGCATTTCATGTGAACTTCTGTCTTTTTGTGGATGCTTGGTTTTTAGGAAATTTGTAAAAACATATACATATAGTCATGCGGATTAATTAACAATCATTTATGCAGCCTTCCTGTCTCAAGCTATTTAATAAAGACAGTTTGTTTTTTTGTCTGTTTTTTTTGAAGAATTAAGTTGAGGACATACAGAAAGACAGATAAATCAGTGATGCTGTCAGTTGATCTAAAACAGGGTACATATCCCTTTTGGCGTAAAAATTAGTTATACAAAATGTACTATTGTTCACTTGATTATAGTAATTTTTGGAAAGCTTTGAGTATATCTCTCTACCGCAACATCCTGGATGTTCTCTTTTGCAAAAGGGCCTTTGAATGTTTGTCTTGGGTAGGGCATGCACCAGACACAGAATAATTATGGCCATTTACAGAAATGCTATAGATTCTGTTTTCATGTGATGATTAACCATTATCTACACATAGATTTACATGAAACGTGAAGATAAATAACAGCAAGTCGGATACACAACAGGATACACAAGAGCAAGTTACAACACTACATTTTCATTATGTGTTCAAATACTTACTGTCGACGCATGTAAAAATTAAACTGGACGCATCAGTCTGTTAGTATTCAGCTCAGCACCGGCCACACATGTATTATGAAAAGCTTTTAACTGAAAACATGCCATTTTGGCCCAGAATGACACACTTCAAACACACTGGCCCATACTATCAAGCCTCTTCCTTGCAAACACTCTTCCAGTGAAACTGTATGCCATGAAATATGCATAACCCCTGAAGAATTACATAGCTGAGATGAGCTATTAAATGAACATGAACTATTCGGAACAGGCTGCACATGATTACAGCTGCTCATGTGATCTTAAGGACCAAAAAATTGAATATAAAAGTATTTTTATAAGATTTTGGGAATTACATTTCAGGAAAAAAAAAGTTGATGTTGAATTGATATGGCATTGATATTATCATTATCAGTAATATTATCATTTTAAATACTTTGAGTTACAAAACAGCTGTGAAACACTGGCATGACAATGAAATGATTGAAAACTGAATAGCAATAGTGCCATCCACTGGACGAATCAAACAAAGCATTACAAAAAGGTGTCTTCAAGTACAATTTAATAATTAAATTCTTAGGGGGAAATAAATCACTTGCTATATCATATTTGAAGGACTAGGGATAAATAACCTACATTTCGCTCTTTGGTCACATGTTTTGGAACAGACAAGTCCAATAACAGTAAAAAAACCCCAAAAAAAACCACAAGGCTCTCTATATCACAGGTAGCACACAAAGCAGAATATCACATTTACCCAAATATTCATTATGCACCGTGTTAAAGCGTTATCCTCTCTCCTCTTACTCTCCTGTACAAGTTTTCTTTTGCATATTCAAACATTTGTTGCTAATCACATAACTTTATTATTAACATTTTATTGTGGAGCCATTCATTTATGAAATTACTGAAAGTATTTTGAATGTCAGTTCTTAGTTTTTATCAAAAGTCAATAGCAAAGAGATATCTGGGATTTTTCCTCTTTAATTGTAACTTCCATTGTCTTTCACTCAGCGTTTTTCAAATAGCCAACTCACTACCCACCCATAAAGATTACTAACCAGTTGCTCTGTGGTGATATGCGGCATGAACACCACTGGACGTGTCAAAGTGTACGAGTTTGCGGCAGATATTCGTTGAATTTTAACCACAACAGCTGATACGTCTCTTTGAAAAACACTGCAGTACCACTGAACACCGGAAAGCCAGGTGCAGTTTTTCATCTGGGGTGGTGCTGGCTTAACATTAGCTCAACTGTGTTTCCAGCTCTATTGCACTCGGAAGGCGTGAGGAAGTAAAGCGTAGTGCTGGCGGCATTTGAGACGGATTTCTGGAATGAAAACCACCACAATACTTTAATATTTACACTCTCAAATACGTCTGAAGACAAAAGAAGATAACGAGAACACACTCGAGTATCTCATCATCAGGTAGACTAAGCTTTCGGTGTCTGTTTTTTACAGAAAATGTTGCAGTCCGTTAGCAGTGTTACTATACGTCCATGACACAAGTTGAAAGTCTTCGAGTTGAAAGTGAACGATGTAACATTTAGCTCCTATCTCGAATGCTGGCGTTTTCCTGTACCTTAACAAACATCTTATCTTCTCTCGATCGTGTTTGTGACGCACTCTCTGTTAAAGGAAATCTGTTTAGGTGCGGTTACTGTTTCTGTGGGCCGTGTGTAATCGCGGCCCTTTGTCCTGTAGGGAATGATGTTTGCAGAATAAAGAGCATCGCGAGGCTATGGTAAATGGTAATGGCAAACCGTCTTTCTGGTCATTTGAAACAAGGCACCGAGTTGTGTTTTTTAAATTTAATTTGATTAAAAGTTTATTTTATTGTCAAGTTAAAATGTACAAATGTACAAACGAGTTAAGTTTTTCTTAACAAAATCTCTACAAGTGTCTTCACCAGATCTTTAGGAAAAAATCAGTGTTGCAAAAATTCAAACGCAGATAAGGGTATTTCTAAACCCTTGTGGCACTCATCAGTCCAGGCAAGTTAGTTGTTACTAACGATGCCAGCTCACTGCATGTGTCTCGGAAGCAGATGTTTCTGTCTGGTCTTCAGTGTTGTCATCTTGTACTAGCCTGAGCCTTAAGTTGAGACTTGAAGCAATGAGTAATAAAGACAGTTACTACAGTTACCTGATGATTTTTTTTTTGGTCATAGGCTACCAGTTTCAAAAGGGCCATTTTCTCATTTATGAGAAAATATCAAAGATGCCAATGGGAGTAATTACCATTACAGATTTTCCCTTAACTGCACAATAAGCTATTGCACAGTAAAACAATGTTTAAGTATGGGAAAGTTGATTTTAGATTTTCTTTCTCCTGATAGGCCTGCATTCTCTATGTTTAGCTTGTGTCATGTAGTTATAGGTTATGTTTTAATGTTTGCTTGTCTAGCAAAGTAATGGGAAAAACTACCTTCAGTGTGGCTTAGTTTGAGTTAAATTGACATGCAAACACAAAGTGACAGACGCTCCACTAACAGTTAGGTGACATACTTAGAGGGATCATCTTAGCAGTGATTGATTTGAGTGAGACAAAGGCACATGTCCATTTGTGAGCTGACTGTTTCACAAGTTCATGTAAATTCTAACTGAAGTTTACTTTTGTCTGTTGTGACAATTTTGTCATGCCCATATTAGTATTAATAATCCAGATGAAGCATTCACAAAGGTCATAAACTGATTTTGATGCCAGAAGCATGATGGGAAAACCTGACCTGGTGTCTACGTAATTGCTCACAAGGTCTAACTTAACAGTGAATGATACATGCTGGTATTAAGTATTTGGGTGCTCAGTGAAGCAGTACTTACAGCAAAATGTTGCTTACAGCAACATTTTTGTGTCTGGAAAAGGTTTCGAAGGTATTTTGTGGGTGGTTTGAAGAAAGGTTGGTTTTAGCAGGTAAAATGACATGTCTCAGAACTGCTGTTCTAAGAAACTGTACAATTTATGTGAGTATTCTGTGCAGATCAGGAGAAGAAGCGCAAAACAGATAAACATACTCATTTAATTTCCTGGAGCGCTTCACACTAGATTTTGCCTTCCTTCTTACCTCTGCAGTGGATAAGTTTCCTTTCATAAACCCGTAGCAAGGATCATTCTGCTTGTGTGGAATATCATTCATGTACAAGAGAAAACTTCCCCAGGAAGGGAGAGATGCACTTTCTAGCACTCCCTCTACATTAGGGTAGTGCTTTGGATTACAGTATGTGGGAGAGGGAACTTTTTGGGGCAAGTCAGGACTTGAGCATCAAGTAAGAGAGACAAGTAGAGAGAGCAGCCACAACTCTAGATGCATGAGTTAGCAGCATGTAAGTCCAGAGAGGGTTTTTTTTTTTTTTAAACAGGGACCAGACGTAGTCTGCTTCTCCTTTAACAGACTCATTCTGTAGTCATTTGTTTTCAGCCACTCCCTCGAGTTTAAACACTGAGTCAGGTATATTGGTCTACTCCCAACACATGCCCAGGAGCTAATGAAATTTACCATTTTCTTGAGAGAACCTGTTTTGTTAAAGTGCCCCAGGCTCTCATTTTCCATCCCCACAAAACTTTGTGGGTTGTTGAGTCTGGGTCGGGTAGAGTTAAATTATCCATTAGGATACCATTTTTGAAATAGCATTCAGCACATGTCATTGTCGTTTGTTAAATAAGCAAGACTAGGTACATGTCACATAGGCACATAGGGATTGGAATATTAACAGTATGTATTTAAACAGATTCAGTTTTCGATTTGAGAATGATTTCAAAACCAGTGTGTACTTTTAGGCTAAAGCTACATTACATTGATCGTTGCCTAGAGAAAAAATGTTTAGATCTTGATAGGTTCCATACCAAATGGCTGGGTACAAACAGGTGTACTGTAGTTGATATATCTTTATTTTTTGTCTGGTAAGATGTTCCAGTTAACATTTGAATAGATATCATAGCAGGTAGGCTACACTGTAAGTGGACACATGATGACTACACTGTAAATCAACAGATGTCAGCTTACTAGGTAACCTCTTTGTTGTGGTCATCTCTCATAATAAATCCACTAACATACATATCACCTGTACTGATTAATTATTGGAGTTACTCATCATGTTGTGCGCAATTAATCTATAATAATAGTATTCAGGACGCTATAAGACTGAACAGTATGTCTTCATATGTGATAGCACATTTGAAATTTGGATTCTGTGCTGTATTGCTGTATTTAGTCTTAATAGGACACTTCTGGATCTACAAAATCATTGAAATTTGTCTGTGGAACTTTACATACCATTTGAAGCAATGGAGCAATACATGGTGACAAAGAATTGAGTCTTGTGAAAATGTTTTTCACTCACGTCTCTTTTTCTGTGTGAAAACTGTAAAATCACTCATTTAAGTCATCGCTAAATAAATTGCATTGACACAATTTATTGACAGAATAATACAATGTAGAATTTTTGCTTTCTCCATTATTAATGTCGTTGTCATTTCCATTCATTTGCCACTTTACTTTCAGTTCAATATACTGTCAATTGCTTTAGCACAAAGAATCAATCAAGTTTCCATCATTAGTTTATTTTCCTAACTGCATGAGACATGGCACATTTCTCTTTACTTTGAGGTCTAAAGTTGTGGTAATTCCCCTGTTCTGATGACAATTTACAATTTGGCATTTTGCAGACGCTTTGAAACCAAAGCAACTTAAAATTAGTGCATCAATCAGGTTTAACCACCTCATAAGCAAAACATTGTGGTAAGAATACAAATTAATTATTTCCAGTACCACGCTTCTGTATATCCTGCAGCAATAAAACACAAAACTAAAAACAAGGTTAGTACATGGGATTTTTTTTTTTGGATGAACATGCAAATGATGCTGTAGCAAAACATAACATATGACAAGCACGTCAATGACCAGTAGTCAACTGCTGTGACTCATCCATATTCAAGATTCATTTAAGCTGTTTTAAATGTCTATTATAAATGTCTGCTTAAAAATATCTGATCCATTATTATACTAATCACATCTCTCCGCTTACCTTCTTTTCTTTTTTTTCTTTTCTTTTTCTTTTCTATCTGTCTGTCTATCTACCAAGCAGAATGGGGGTATCTAATGAGAAGACAGAAAGATGTGGGACCATCTGCCTAAAATACTTACTTTTTGCCTTCAATTTCCTGTTTTGGGTGAGTCCTTTGAGTCTTAGACAGCCTCAATACAAAATGGCAGCATATTCAAGTGTTTGCTTTATCCATATTCTGTCAAATCTGGTTCTGTTATTTATTTCCCTTTTAGTCACCCAATTGCTGTTAAATGTGCCAGATCAAGGGATGGAGCAAAATCTTACAGGAGTTCCACAGGAGAAAGGTTAACTATCCCATGCCCTGACAAAAATGACACAAATCATATTCTTTGTCTTCCTAGCTGGCAGGGGGCGCTGTCATGGCAGTGGGAATATGGACAGTGGTGGAGAAGAGTGACTACATCAGCTTGTTGTCTTCCAGTATCTACGCCATCTCTGCCTACATCCTCATTCTTGCAGGGGTCATTGTCATGGTGACGGGAGTACTGGGCTGCTGTGCCACTTTCAAGGAGCAAAGACAGATACTGAGAGTGGTGAGAAACATACAGATACATAAAGGCAAACACAGTGCATTACCATGCTGTACCTCTCCATAGGTACAGAGGTAAGGCCGGTTCTTCAGCTAAGGAATAAAAAATGAGATAATTACGATTCAAGATTTGTGGAAACACACAGCTATGGGAAGAGAAGTGACTCAAATAATTGGATATATATGCTCTGTATGTGTTGCTGTTTTTCATAGTTTATTTGAGAACAACTCTTAAAGTGGTATCTTGAGAGAATGAATGAATGAATGAATGAATGACCTCACTAATCTACATTTAGGAGTCTGAACCAAGCTGTCATCCAGTCTTAAAACTGCTAATAACCTGTCGCCCTCACTCAACAGCTAGATGAATGCGTCTGTTTTTATTATTTTACTTTATTTTGATTCTTTTATCGGCCCTTCTGGTAGTTGTTTATTTGCTTTGTGTGAATAGTAAAGTAATATAATGCAGAAAAAGCTACTTGTTCATGTGGTGGAGCAATGCACAGTGCACTCACAATGGCTGCAATTTCTCTAATTTGCCATTAGATGGGGTGTTTTACAAAACCTACTTAAAAACTGTAAAAAATATCCCAGTGAACACACACATGTATTTCTGTTGATTTTTGCCATTTTAAGTGCACTTTTTACCAGTGGTTTTTTGTTTTTTTGAAGTTTACACACCTAATCATATGGCTATAATGTGTAGATTTTTCTTCTGTCATCTAAAGTTGATTGTTTTGTGTATGTCTTTATGCCAGTTAGGGTGAGAGTACACCTTTCACACTTTCATCAGTATGACTAACTTATTAATCCTGTGATCACTACTGCTGCATGATGACTTTGAGCAACAATCAAAATTTCCCTACCCCTCCACACACATGCCATTACTGTGGCTATACATTTTGTTTAAAAAAAAAAAAAAAAAAGACACATTCAAAAAGACACATGCCTTTGGGTAAACTGATCTTTCTTTAAAAAAAAAGTTCTCCATGGTATGTGTGTGATGTGAATTGTCACATTACACACATACCAGAATCTCAGAAACTGAGATGATTTGGTATCCATTGTTTTTTATCTTTTCCTGCTGTAGATTACACTGAAAAAGTGACGTACAAAACCGGTCAGACTAATTGTTTCAAATTGTTTTCACTCAAAAGATTGTGCTTCATCAGAGAAAAGTAAAGAAAATGCTAGTTTCTCTTTTGCTTATTAGTTTGATGCAGATGGATAACCCTTTGCTAAACCCATGTAGAAAACACATTTTGAATATTCAGAACCTAACAAACTCCTCCCATTTGGTGCTTATTTACAAGATGCTGTTACATTTGGCTCTAGACGTACTACAAGTGTATTGATAGATGTTATTTGTAATGAAAATCCCACTTCTGTGCCAAAAGCAGATATACTCTAGCATTCACTCTGGTTTAACCAATGTGCAATACATGATTTTGAATAGATTTTCATCATTGGAAATGTTTTTTATACTTACCATAAAATATTCTCTGAAGTGTACCTGGATCATGGAAAAAATCATGGTTTTCTTCTCTTTCTGGCTCTTGTCCCAGACCAATCCCTGGCCTAAAGTCTTGGCTAGTAACATATGTCAGTCTACGTACAGGCCTGTTGGATGAGTTTATAAGGTCATTGTTGTTCTCTGAAAAAGAAGTGCCCCCTACTATGTTTCGGAATACATGAACTGGGAAAATCCTGCTGTATGCAGCCTGTTCATTTACCTCCCAATTGAGAAGCACCTTAACATTATTTTGTAGTACCTGAATTAGACTAAATTACTCTCCATTGCTCTCCTTGCCTCTTTTTCATTTTTGACTACTGATCCTGAAGCACTGAACAACTAAAAGCAGTTTAACAGCAGTTAAAGCAAGGTACAGTTGTACTCAATAATTATAAAAAAAGCTACTCTACTCTTCATGCCCATGTTATAGTGGAGGTTGTGGAGGTAAGGACATGTCTGTGCATGATCAGGTATGTGTGCCTCTGTCCCTGAAGTCTGAGTAGAGTGGTTGCTAGGGATTTGGGGATATCTGGGATGCAGAAATGCAGTATCCTGCTGTCCTAGAACATTTCTGACATTTTGGCCATGTAAGAGCCTGTTATTATGTGGGATAATGTCTGTTTGTCTGACAAAACAAACAAACAAAAATCTAACTGACTTCTTCTTCTCTCCCGTTCTTTTCTTTCACACAATTTTTCCTCATATTCTCAGTACTTTGTCCTGTTGCTCTGTATTTTCCTTCTGGAGATCCTTGCTGGTGTGCTGGCCTATGTCTACTATCAGCAGGTAATGTCCCTCTCTCTGTCTCTGGTGTGTCTATTATGTTTCTGTCTTGAAGTGTTTCCTCATATTCGTTTGTCCTGGAACCTTGCTTTTTGTTTTTACAGAACATGGGAGAAACACTTGATCTCTCAACATTTATCATACACTTCTTTTCAGTTTGCGTCATTACTGCAGTGTCATGCTTTCTGCCACCAGTCAAAACATGTGTCTGTTTGGCCTTTAGTGTGACTTTCACTCTGTGTGTGATATTGTGTGTGCTGTGGCTGGGAAGCTGTAACTGGGTGTATTCTTTTGGTCAGCTAAATGAGGAACTGAAGGAGAACCTGAAGGAGACCATGGTGACGAAATACCGTCAGCCAAATGAGGACCATGTAACCAAGGCAGTGGATAAACTACAGCAGGAGGTGTGTGTCTACATCTGGTTAAACAAATATCAACCATTAAAGTTAAAATGCAAGAATATTATGCAGAAACAAACACTTCACGGCACTAATTGGTCTTTGTAACTCACTTTTTTCCCCCTGAGCAGTTTAGTAGATATGCATTCGCTTGCTATTTCTTAGTCTGGTCTTTTCTGAATCTGCTCTTTGACTTTCAGTTTAAATGCTGTGGTAGCAACTCGTCGTCAGACTGGAATGCCAGTAAGTGGATCATATCTGAGTCCAAAGACTCCAGAAGATTTGTTCCTGACAGTTGCTGCAAGACCCCTGTAGATGGCTGTGGGAAAAGAGACCACCCATCAAACATCTATAAGGTGGAAGTAAGTGACTGGATCAGAATGACATACAGGCGAGAAATCACCACCCAGTTCCTTCAGTTCATTACATTCACACTGTTCATTTGACAGGGTGGCTGTATCACAAAGCTGGAGAACTTCATCATGGACCATCTGAAGATCATTGGCGCTGTGGGTGTAGGGATCGCCTGTGTTCAGGTGAGTTTCACTCTGTGCTAAGTTATGCAAAGCTTACTTATATGTGTAGTTATAATACTTTTTATACATTAAATATAATGTTTTAAATACAATTTTTAAGTTCTGTCTTTCTTTCTCTCTCAGATCGTGGGCATGGTTTTCACATGTTGTCTTTATAGAAGTCTAAAGGCAGATCCATACTGAACACATTTTGCCTTTGAAGGGACAGTGCAAATGCCTACCCACTGAACATATTTTTCAATAAGTGTCTCAGGTTCTGTATGCGTTGATTTGAGACATAAAAGAGGCTAACTTTATAAAGAAAAAAAAAATAAATCAATCAAACACTGGTGGAAGCATGTACAAGGAAATGAATATGATGCCATTTTAAACTGCATGGAGGAGACGCATTAGAAAAACATGTTGCCATACGAATGGTGTGCTTTAGCTATCCGATACCAACATTTCAAGTCAAGATTGCTTGTCAAATTTCATCTTTCTTACATCTTTAAAGCTGCACAAAGCTATCTTTATGGTCTTTGTGGCATATTCTGTCTTGTTTATGTGCCTTATTTTATTATCTTTTATAATGAATCACAGCTTTTACACTATGATATTTAATATTGAAGTTTTAGGTAGTGATGTTTTACACTGGACAGTTGCTTTAACTTGTTAAATATTTTCCACAAAGACATCATTGTATTATTCAGACTGTATTTTTTTTTCCTTCGGTAATGAGATATGCCCTGTGCAGCAGCTAGATATCATGGTAATAAACTTTTGTTGAAACATTTATGTCTGAATTTTGTTTTTTCCTTTTCCAAAATATCACCACTCTTTGGAATTAGGAACTGTTGTTAATATTTGTGTTGTTGTTGGATAGATATTGGGGATGGATGGATGGTGTGGATGTTGTATTTAATATCAAAAACTGGCATAAATCTGGAGCCTGTTCTCTTTAAGGATATTATAATATAATATTATATCCAAATTTCAACTTGAATAAAAAGTTTTCAAGTAGTCTTTACATTTCGAGATTGTAAAAGTGAGCATCTTTTGTAGAGAACAGCATAAGTCTGTGAAGTTGAAATTTGAATTAGATCTGAACCAAAATTGAGGAACCTCTCATTGAACAGCTGACTTTGTAAGAGGTTCATGAAGTTTTCAATATTAGCCTGTAGTAAAATTACAGAATAGACACGGATGTTTTATGTGAGGCAAAAACAACGAAGCTGTAAAAGTTTGATATTGCTCTCCTGACAAAATCATACTTGCCAAATATCATAAAAAACTAAACACCTTTTTTTTTTTTTACATTATCTTAAAGATTACTTTATTGTTTCAAATAATTTTATATATGGAGGTAAATCATCAATAATATGCCACACATATGTGGCAATATGTAAATACGTAATATGTAAAATTCACAGCTGCATGTTCTTTTCTTCTTCTTTAACCATTTCATGTTATGATGCAAAAAAACCCAGCTAATTGCAGAGATTGTTATAAATGTTGAATATATGGTGCTAATTTTATGTACTAACATAAGAAAATGAGCAGCTGAAAATAGATAATATTGTAGTCCAATTTTCAGTATAACACAAATATTTGGATTCATTTTGTGATACAGTTCTGCCTTCAGTGATGTAGACACAGGAAGATCATGTGCAGGAGTCCTGAGGAAACGCCCATAACGCCCGCAGCCCAAATGGAAAACTGACCTGCTGCTGCAGGAAGATAAGAGATACAGAGCAAGTATTGTGAGGAAAGATCCATACATGTTGTCTTATGACGCTCATATATCAGTGTATCAGTAGGTCTTAGTTGGGGCTACATCAGAAAACTTTTGACATGTTAAGAGAGAATATATTCATGAGTAATGGCCTTGTTATACAGCATTTAAAGTCATTACTACATGTGAATGACGGCCTTCTCCGCTCTTACCTTGTGATGTTGTGATCACTTGGGTGGTGGCAGTTACAGCAGCAGGTAAAACAGCAGGAGCTTTGGTTGTGGCTATGGTAGTGGAGCTTGTGGTTGACACAGTCGGTGTCTTAAGGAGGAGGACAGGTCCTGAACGTACAGTGTATGACTTTGTATAAATGCTGTCCACTAGAACCCTACTGTTAAAATTCCCACACTGGTTTGGGCACTTTTGAGAGGGTCTCGTAGTCACACACAGATTCATTGTACATTCCACATACATCTGTGATTTAAAAAGAGAAATGGGCATTGCATTGTCAATTAGAAAATAAGCACACCATCACACATCGCTCCCTTACTTCATTTTGGTTCCGTCCTTCTTTTTTCCAGAATGATAAACTGCCCTTCATAACATCCGCATGAATGTATAAGATAAGTTTTTGAAAGACATACCAGGTCCCCCTTTATCTCCATGAAGCCCAGGTAGATGCGAAAGATTCGGACAGAGGGAGTCGTCGTCACAATCTCAAGACTTGAGTTACCAGTTGCACATCTAGGAAAAAGGTGAAACATGTAAGTGATTTCATAATGCGATTCAAGGCACATTAAAGGCAATGTGTGTTTTCAAATTTTAAAACCAGAAGATCTTAACTCCCAAATTAGTTCTTTCACTCATTGGCCATGTAATAGCCCTGAATCTAAATCATTGTTTCCTTACTGGTTATACTGGGATTTTATATAAACAATATGTAGCTTTTTAAATCAAGTCAAGCAGATCTTAACACAACTAGAGCTGTATTAATACAGAAACGTATCATCAAATGGGCCATGCCCATTAGCATTTGGAATGTCTTTGCCCCATATCAGTATATCCTGTCACAGACATGTTATGCTGAGCTATAGCCAGATGGGGTCAGTATTGTACAGTGGAGGCTTCTAGCTGACTGAGCATGACTTTGCAATGGATGTTTTTTTTTTTTTTTTCGAAGCTTGTGCATTTGACACTAATTAAACCAGGCTTGTAAGTCAGACACTTATGTGAACCTCCTCTCTTGAAATATTGGCTTCTATGTACAGCATCATCATTAACAAATAAGGATAATAGTTCAATGTGATTCAAACCATCGTATTAAGAAAAGGCTTTCAGTGAAACTCCAGGATATAATTACAGAAAGATCACAGATCATGGGACAGTTCTGTAAGACACTTGGTCTACATTCAGAAACAAAAGTGGTATGACTAAAAGACTGATGTCCAGAAATATACTCAAGAAAGTAACCCGGCCTCAACAGTTACATACAGAAGATCTGGAAAACAATGACAAGTCAAATTTGTAGAAAATTATTCCATCTGATTCTGCCAAATGACCTTACAAAAAGTTTCATTCAGGAGTGTACAGACTTTGTTCTTGTGCTACAGCTTTGTTTACATATTTTTTCCTTTCATTTTTAACCCCCAAATAAGTAAAGTTTCATGAGGGGTTAAGTGGATTAAAGCCTTTCAAAAATCTTAAAATGAATAATTACTGACATAGCAACAACAACAAAACGCGGAAGGGACCAATGAGAATGCATAAAATATACTGCCTGTCTATATCCTAAGTACAGTATGGTACGACAGCAAATAGAATCTGATCGTATATAGTTACTTCTTTGTTTAGCTTGACAAGTTTAATGAAATGCACATTAGATATTCTGCGGTATGATACAAAGTGAAATGGTCCCTTCGATAATTGAACAGTTGCCAGGCATAAAGATACTTGAACTAAGATCACGTGCATTGCTCATGGCTACTCTGTGAGCAAACGGATCTGTTCTGAGCTCGGTGTTGGTACTAACCCTTGGTTCAGTATGGGACGAGACTGGGCAAAGTCCGGCGTCTCTGACTCCACGCATCGGCTCACTATGAGCTCCGCCCGACCCAAAGAGGCATTAGACATCACATACAAGTCTAGCATATCCAGCTTTTCCACAGCACGGACCTCCCGGACCTGTCGTGGTGGCTGTAGACTGCGAAAACGGGGAATGCGTGTCAGGTTGCCCATGGGGCCTTCCCCAGGCAGGTGGAACTCCATCCAGAAAGACACAACTCCAAATGTCTCCTCTTCTGCTGGCATGACAACTCTGTAGTACGGTCCTCTGGCCTCTTGTCCTTTGATTCGGCAGGCCAGTGGTAGCACCAAGGAAGGCAGGCGGCTAATGGCAGAGGGGGGGCGAAAGCTGCGCAGAACATTGGTGTACACCAGCTCTGACCCCGAATGCTGAAAAACACAAGGGGTGAGTTAACACCAGAACATGACAACACCAGAGGAGAACTAGTGGAGCACATTATATGATATTCATGTGACATGTCAGACTTTAGGAAGATGACAAAAAGCAAAATTGATTTGGTCTATGTTTGAATGATTTACACCCTGTACAGCTTAGTGTAATGTATTTTTTTTTTTAAACAGAATATGTGAGAGATATATCCTACCACTCTTTTAGTGCCACAGGCAGTGAGAGAGAAGTTGGTGATCACATGAGTGGCGTTATGGTAAACTGGGCAGGTGGGATCATTCAGACGCAGGTCTGAGAGAGGAAGACGCTCCAGAGTTGACACAGGAAGCACCAAAGACATATCTCTCTGACCACACTTCAGCTCTGAAGAAAGGATTAGTATCACAGCCAAACTGAAACTTAGGCCTTTCACCCACTTGCAGTCGATATGGGTATAAGTTATGCTCAGAATGGCACAAGACACTCAACTCAGAGCAAGTATCATGAACTGCAGAAAAAAACTTTTCATCTTGAGGATACAGTGTCAGTCATTGTGGATGTATAATGGACTAACTTCCTTTGTGTATAAGCATGTAGCAAATTGCAGATGCTATCGTTATATATTTTGACATTCTTTGGTGTTAGAATATATCCTTTTTACCCTTTCGATTGAACTTAAGAGGCATGACGATTGTGAAAAGACAGCTTTTGGATCAATTTCTCTTCTGAGTATGAGTGTATCCATAAAACATTTACTCTTTTTTATGTTTAAACACTCATTTTGAAGGGTGGATTGAAAGGAAAAAAAAATAAAGAGGAAGCTCTTCTAATTGTAGACAAGGATTTATGGAATAAAATTTGGGGGGGGGCCCTTAGTAGTGAATATGATTATTATAAAGGTCAGACTTTATGTTGTACCTGTTCCAGGAGGCAAGGGATCCATCTGCCCTGAGAAAAAGAGTAAGAGTCACATAATTCTTGGGTTGTTGCTTTTGAAAGTTTCTCTAAATCAAAAAATGTAATTCAGTAGAAACAATCCACCAGAACACAAAGAGGAACTTAGAGATCATTCAGAGACCATATGGAGACACATATGTGACAACATTTATAACTTGATCATTTATTATAAAGGGGGGGGGTTGAGGAGAAAAACTTTAAGTAATGAAGATCTGACATAAGTGAAAAAATTAAAGGGGACAATAATATATCTTACTTTGATGGAGCCACACACACCGGATATCAGACTGAGAGCTGCAACCAAAAAAAAAAGAAGAAGAAGAAGAGGAAGAAGAAGAAGAAGAAGAAGAAGAAGAATGAAGAATTAAACTGGGAAAACTGGGAATGCATGAAAACTACATTATGGAATGTTTGTAAAGGGAGTATGTGACAGGAAATCCTTCACAGACCAGATTTATGTAATCCTAAAAAATAATAATAACTCATAATCTCCCAAGACATTGCTGATGAACTGATGGCCACACAATGACATTCCTTTGTGCAAAAATCCAGAGAGATTTGTTTTGTTTGCTTGTTCTTTTTTATTACCGATCAGTGTTAGCAGAGAAACAGATGGGCAGCAGTTGGGGCAGCTGATTGGGGCTTCTGACCCAGTTGAATTGTATTAACATCTGTGAGTCTGTCCCCCTTGTCAGATTTGACACCAGGAGGTCAGGTGGACCAACAACCGCAATCTCAGATACACTAGAAAGGGACAGACACAGAATGAGAAAGAGAGAGACAGAGAGAGAGAGGGAGAGGTAGAATGTATGTTTAGCATGGTAGACATGTGTATCGTAAAGGTGTAATTTATACCAGTTCAATGGTCTACAAGTTTTATGCTCTCACCTCTCCACCTCTGAGCTGGCAGTGACATTGAAGTTGACCTCGTCATAAGGCAGCACAGGGGTTACTGTACCTCCTCCTGGGCTTGACTCACTGATCACCGGCACTGCAGAGCAGTCAGAGGGTTTGCTCTCCACTGGAAAATAGCAGAATATAGAAATAAATGGCGCAGAACTTGACCTATACATGCTGTGCCAACTGTACTGAAACCAGTAAGAGATGGAATTTGCTTCATTCGGCACTTATGGATTCCATTTAATTGCATTCTGTATGAAGGACACATAGATCTGAACTGCAATTGTGTAATTGTGTAAGTGCATGTTACATGTAAACTTTTGTACACTATTTACACAGAAGGAAATAATGCACCTGTGATTATGAGGTGCAGAGAGATGGAGCTGAGTGCCTGCACATGGTCTTCCAGGGCTTGTGGGAAATCCTCCACCATTAGCTCCACAGAGTACTGTCCTACTGCAGCCTCGCCGCTGTAGAAGAGAGTACAGGTCTCCTACCATGGAGAGAGAGAGAGAGAGAGACAGCAAAATCTGTGATCATTGAAAAGAGAGAAAAATTCAGTGGGAAAAGAGGATCAGGTGAAAGGAGTAAAATTGAGAAAAAGACAAAGATATGGGGAGAAAACAATGGACTGGTGGACAAAAGGAAACTTGAAAGCGTAGTAGTAAAACAACGAGGAAGTAGCTTGCGGAGAAATCTCTCATTTCAGTGTCCAGTAGATTACAATCAGGCTCAGGTAAGTCATGCAAAGCAACTGCTGGCTGAGAATATATTTTTGCATCTCCAAATGATTTTATTAATTGTAACATATAACTCACCTCATCAAGCTGAAGAAATGCATGCTGAGAGCAAGTCTGGCACTCATTAAAGTCTGCTCTCCCATAGCGACACTTAACCAGATCTTCATCCAAATCCTTTACACTCAGAGGTATAATTCGTGGACAGTCTACATTAACCCTAGTTCACATACACATACACGCACAGATATTTAATAACATAGAAATGCACAGCAAGTAGATGTGAACATAGCACACACAGAAGTACTTGTGAACATAGCATTGGAAATTAATAATATTTCAGTTCATTTCACTGAGAGATAGTTGTTGACTGATTGAGAGAGTACTTCAGAGTGTACAAGGACTGTACCTGACTGGAGGAAGCAAAGCCACATGTGGAGGGTGATTCACTTGATCTGTGTCTGCTCTCACAGACATCTGAGCTCTGGTTGTCATAGAGATATCCACACTTGGCCTGAAGGTAGAAGCATGACTCAATCATTAGAGCACTAAACCAGATATTACCGGTAAGGTCACCAATGAAAAGGACCAGTGCAACTGAAGGATTATCAGAATAGTCTATACTTCTCTCAGTGGGTTATTCTGCCCATTTACAATACAGCAAAAAAGGAGCACTGACTTATCACCCTTCATAGTTCACTTACCCCAGCTGTAGCGTGGAGGTATAATTGTTTGGAATGGTTTTTTGCCATTGGCGAACACACCACCCAGGAGACGGATAAAGTCCTTGGAGAGGGGTGGACATGACATGAGTAATACATTCTTCTTCATCACACACTCCTTGAAGGAGAGATGGACAAGGCAGAGGAGCAAGCACAGTATAATGAGCTCTCACCTGGGAGCAGAGAGAGAGAGGGGGGGAGACAGACAGAGAGGGGGGGGGGGGGGGACAGAGAGAGAGAGAGAGAGAGAGTAATGAAGGTTGTGTAAAATGCTGGCCCAGGCACACTGCAGTGCACTTAATTCTCCTCTGCTTTAGAAAGTCCAGTGTTCAATGTATAATCACATTTCAATCTGTACTTACCCTGGCAGTGTGCCATCACTTTGTATTTGGATCAAATGATACTGCTTGAGAATTTGAAATCTTTGTCACTTTTTCAGTTATGTATAATGGCACTACACCTAAACCTCTAATGAAACATTATTCTAAACATGATCAGCCCAGTTGTATAAGTTACATTTAAAACAAAAATGTAAAAAAAAAAAAAAGAGACCGGTTCATTTTCACTTTGTGAATAAACACGGCGTGTTGAAGGAAAACCTGCTCAGTACATGATGTAGATGCCTCTGAAATATTTTTAGACTTTCATACTGAAATGTACACGCCCTACTGTTTCACTCTTTAGAACTATCTCCCTCGCTTTCAGTTCTGGCTGTGTTCTATAGTTCACATCTGGGAAAGATTTAGACATGAATGCGTCAGTATAAGGTGTAAGCGGTTCTAGCGCCTCATGAAACATGGACTGACATATTCACAAATTTGAAATCAAATGTCGATATCTTTATACATAGTTATGGGCAAACATACCTTTAGACCTCCCCCCTCATCTAAAGGCTCGAGATTAACCACTGCACCCAAATAGGACGCCTTGCAGGCCAACCCCAGCAGCAACAGGCTTAGGGTCACAGCCTGGAGCCCCAGTGTGACATTTCGGTACATCAGGGCTTCTTATGCTGGGACAGGAATCAGACAAAGCTGCTGAAAGCAGAGAGAAATACTCTTGATGTCTATATTACACAGAAATAAACACACACACAGACACACACACACACACGTGTGTGTGTGCCATTTTCTGTAGCAGTAAAGAGTGTCAGATGTAAAAGCCTTTCACTACCTTGGAAATGCCTCCCTGTCAGTGAGTCCCATCAGGCAGTGATAATGACGCTCATGTTTACAACATATTTACCTTATAGCAGTAAATGAAGAAATTATAAATATATTATATTAATTCCAAATATATAGCTAGAAGTGTGAATAAATGTAATTCTGAATACTTAATATGTTTGTATTCAGGCACATTAAAGAGCAGTCATGCTAGTTTTGGTTAATGTTTTTTAGCTGAGAGATTTTCTTTCTTTTGTAGACTAAATTAGCTTTGACTTTATCCTTCTGTGTAGGGTAACATCAAAAGAAAGTATGCTGAAAACATTTTTATTCCCAGATCAAGCAGCAGCTTCAAGCCCTGAGGTGTTTGTTTTCTTGGAAATCATAACCAGACAAGAATTAAATGAAGGGTGTTAAAAACAAATACAGACATAGAAAATAACTAGAGGCTACTTGTGGCTGAGAGGAGCAGGAAAACTGTCAACAACACATTAACAATGCATTTCTCAAGCAGCTGCATGTGACATAAAAGAATTACTCAGTGTGTTTCGAATATAGGACTACACAGAATGATTCTGTGGAGTGACTTGTACTATATATTTATTTGTCAAAATGCCGCCTGTTTTCTCCTAAATGTGGCACGCCCTAGTGCTCAAGTATCTATCTATCTACCTTTCTCTCTCTGAATGATCACTTTTCAGTGTTATTTGTTAGCCAGCTATTCACAAAGCAGTGCTTAGTTAAATCTGAACAGATCTGGGTATTCTGAAACACTAAAGATTGTACCAGGATGGAGGCAAAATTTATTAGGTGAGGTTGATAAAACAGATTATGTTTATCTACCAATTTGACAGACAGATAGATAGATCATTTTAACAAGATGTATTCCATTGAGAAGTGAAAATACAAAATACAAACATATTTTATATTTGACTCATGTTTTTCTTAAAATAAAATTTAGTGTGCTCCTTTATTTTACATTGTTGGCCTGAGTTCAAAAGAACATTCTGTATTTTAGAATGCGGACAACATCTTTGGTGTTCAGACCTGGTCCTCAGTCCAACACGTAATGCCTAAGTCCAATGCCAAGCCATTCCCAATACATTCTAATCATGCTATATTTTATATTCTTACTAGTTTTCTCTGCTGTTACATACTTCAGTTATACTGGGGTATGCTGTACATGTATGGCTGTAAACACAAGAAGTCTAAAATGATCTGACGTATTCACTCTGGCTGTCAAATAATTCATATCTAAAAGGTGTCATGTGGAGAAACAGAGTAAATTACGAAGTCTGAGCTGTCATATATATAAAAGTTTTAAAGTTGCTATAAATTTTTTTATATATGCTGTATATAAGTCTATCCTGAATTGAGAACTGTTTACTTTTAATTTGGTGTTGTTCCATATGTGACAGTCACCTTACCTGTTTATGGAATGAAGATTCACCTCTGTGTTTCCCTTTTCTTATTACTGCTCTTAAAGGTGGACAGATCCCTTTTCATCGTAGGTCCTAACCCTCCTTTAAGGGGTCAGTGTTGGCTTGAATCGCCTTGTCATGCTGTTTTTCCCTCTGAAGTAACGCGTCTCATAAGGGAATGCCAAACTGGCTTGACCAGGGTTGAATAAGGCACTGAACACCATTGTCAGTATGTGATGCGTGTAGGTGTGTTTTTGAAAGAATGCCTCACAGAACAATCACACAGTAACCATGTCTCATTATGACTCAATCTTGTACCCATTTTAGTTTTACTTTCAAACATACCAACACTTCTTTTTTGTTTCAGTGTACAAACTACACCTTATGAAACTTCCACCAGTAATAAACTGTCAAGTAGGACACACAATTTTGGGGAACAAAAGCTTTAATAAATGGATTTCAGATATTAATTGTATTAATCATCACCATGTCCTGAGGTAATCTGCTCATTAAGATTTCATCAATTCCCTTCAAAGACAGTGGAATACAAACTGGAAAAAGGATCATAGTGCTAAACACCATCATTTTTGCCTGGTGAAGGGGCAGTGGTCCTCTAATAATCTTCTTAAGTTCTCTTTTGTGTCCATCCAAGTCATCAGCACAGCAGGTAGAAAAGTGCTCCTAGTCATACATCTATAATAAAGTTTTGACTTTTAGGTTTGAGTATGCATTTGGGGGATCCTGATGAGAGATCTATGCTTAATGACGCCTTCACCCTTGCGCAACAGCACAAGTTCATTCTTCAAACACACATCATTGTTCACACTCTCAGAACTAAGGAATGTTTTCTTTTAAGAAAGTACAATCAGCAGTCAGTCACAATTTCAGCCAGCAGGGGCACAACGTAACACGAAGGGGCAATCAATAAGGTTCAGGTGGTCCCATTCCATCATCAACCCGGTTGGTTTTTGTTTTCTTTTTTCTTCTCTCTCCACACTTCACCACTACTGACCATTCTTCACGTTCAGCATCTTCTCCTGTTTAAACACAAAGTGCATGAGCAGTTGTCTTGGTTTGCCACAACTGCTAACTGATCCTGGCAACACCTGTTTGTAAATTCACCCCTATGTGGCATTCAGATTCACTGAGCACTTATAATTACATTGTGCAGTGCTTAATCAAAGTCTGCAACACATTTGGTTTGGTATGTGTCAGGCTCTCATGTAGCTGAGTGCCCCCCCCCCCCCCACTTCATCTAAGTTATACTGCACACATTGATAGATACCTCACTCTCTTTTACAGCCCAATCTGTACTCTGGCTTGGCATTTAGTGTGTGATTTTTGTGGTAACTGGTCATGACAATAATACACTAACTAATACTATAGCTAAGGGAGCGAGCACCTGTCCAGGCAGCTCAAGTTGAAGTGGGAGAAAAGAATGAAAAGAAGAAGAAGAAAAAAAAAAAAGCATCATATTTGTGGTGCACATGAAGAGCTAAACATTTCTTTCCTTATATTGCCTCTCTTGTTATTCTAATGGAAAGCATTTTCATTAGTAGCACAATGTTTTGACTCCCTCTATATCTTCCGTACCTTGATCATGGTCTCCAGCTTGACAGCATCAGCAGCAAACTTGCGAATTCCATCGGAGAGTTTCTCCACAGCCATGCGGTCTTCATTGTGGAGCCAGCGGAATGCCTTCTCATCCAAGTGCAGCTTCTCTAGATCACATGCTTCAGCTAGAGAGAAAAGAGGGGTGTTACACATGTGAATAACACCCTTACAAAGCAAGACGAAGCATTCCTTCAATGCTGCCATAGCTAGAGAAAGTTGACCTCTGCACAACCACTGAACTGTCTCACCATGTCTACGTTTAACAATGATATGAACTGAAAAATAGACCTCACGTATTAAAAGAAATTAATTTTAAAAGTACTGAATATTGTCAACCTTGGGGAAGACCTTGAACGTATTTTGACAAGCCTATGTTTTCAGTGCAGCATTGTTATGCTCTCTATACAACACGAACAAGTTTCTCTGCTCGAATACAGAATCTGTGGTGTGCACAGGATATTTCCTCACCTTTCTGTGGTGTGAGACTCGCAGTCACTGCACTGTGGTCCTGGCTAAGTTCCCCTAGCAGCCCAGGGGAGATGGTGAGCAAATCACAGCCAGCCAAAGCCTTCACCTCCCCTGTGTTCCTGAAGGAGGCGCCCATCACTACTGTTTTGTAGCCAAACTTCTTATAGTAATTGTAGATTTTAGTAACACTTATCACACCTGAGAAGAAAAACATGTTCAGCTGCATGTTAGGGGAAAAGATTTATCAATGGATGTAAACAAAGCCGTTGAATGTAGAGGAACAGCTTCAAGCTTCAAACTTCATTATTACAACATTATTCGGAGTCTGACACTATAGTACAGTATCATATTTTCCTCTCTACCAGAGATTTCCCTCTTCAATGCCCTGCACTACACTGTCCTACACTTGCCTGGGTCCTCATGGGGTTCGAAGCTCTTGCGATCTGTGTTCTCTTTGTACCAGTCCAGAATACGGCCCACGAAGGGGGAGATGAGAGTAACCTGAGCCTCAGCACAAGCCACTGCCTGGGCAAAGGAGAACAGCAGAGTCATGTTGCAATGGATGCCATACTTCTCCTCCAACTCACTGTCAAACACACACACAAAAAAAAAATACCATTAACACACATTTTACATACATACCATTTTCAATACAGCCATTAAACATTTTTATAAAGCAACAGAAATCTACACTGAAGGAAAATAAATCACACATCAGCACCTTGTAAAAAGGTAAAAATCAAAAGGAAGTAGATGGGGCAGCCAATATTTCCCTCACAGTGAGCTATACTGGATTCCACTTCTAAAATATACAGGATTGTACAATTCTACACTGTACCCCTTTGCATTATCAATGTTGTTCTGTTCACTGAAAAAAAAAAGAAAAAAAAAAAAAAAGAATATGAAATAACAGAGACAAACAAACGTACTCACCGTCCGGCCTGAATGCCCTCCCAGGTAGAGGAGAGTTTGATGAGCACACGCTCTTTACTCACTCCAGCCTCCTCATAAAGGGCAATCAGTCTCCTGGCACGAGCCACCATGGCATCCTTATCAAACGACAGTCTGAAACACACATTGACTTTCTTAATCAGGGGGCAATCTTTTTACTTTGGCATTAATGAAGGGCAACAACATAAACTTAAAAAATTAACATAAAACTATGGATCACCAGTAATGTTTTGTCATACCTCGCATCCACCTCTGTGGAGACCCTGCCTGGGATCTTTTTCAGGATCTCCAACCCAAAGCTCACAAACAGCTTATCCATAGTATTGGTCACCTGTTCCTCTTCACTCCTGTCGCAGAAGACATACAAAGGTTTTTCTGATTGCCCTGCGTTCCTGTGCTTAGGTAACACCTCACTTCTTTTCAGGTGTTAACAATGAGATCTTAAGGGCATGAGGTCAGCTGTAAAACAAAGATGCACAAAGGTTATGTGAGAATGAGCATCTCCACAATCTGTAGGTCTTACCCGCCTTTGGCAATCCCATATTTGATTGCTTGGTCTACAAGATGCTGATATGCAGTCATCTTTGCAGCAGCCAGGATGAGAGACGGGTTGGTGGTGGCATCCTGGGGTTTGTACTCTTCAATTGCTGTGGACAGACATAGAAACTCAGGGTAAATCATGAGGGCTGTCATGATTTATACAGTCTATGTATATATCATATATTTATCTACAGTTAAAATCACTCCTTAGTTTGCATTATTTCATACACAATAGAAAAAAAGAAAAGGTTGCACTGATGCATCCACATTCAATGTCATTATGCTTATCAAATTCAGAGCTTCAAAGCAGGGCTTATGTTACATGCAGTGACAGACTGACACAAACAGTAAACTGTCCACATTCCCCACAGTCCACATTGAACCAGAATATACTAGGCTGGAATCTCATGACCAGCCAGCGTGGAGCCCTGCACAATGTAGAAGAGCCAATCAGGACTTGCTTGGACAGGGACTTGTTTTCATTTGCGATGAAAAATGAGATCAAACTCTCAGTTGGCAAGAACAGGGACACCAAACAAGTTAATCAAGATAGAGTCAACTCAGAGGCTAATTTAAACCACTGCCAGGCCTAACTTTCATAGTTTAATTCTTTAATCGCTCTCTTTGCTAGTCACTCCATCACATAAGAGTATTTCCAGATCTGTCCTGTGAATAAATCGGCCACAGCTAGGAATGTGATCTCCAAACATGGAAAGAGTGTTACATGTCACTAGGATGAATAAACTCAGACTTCAAGAGAATAACTGCAGCATGACACCACAGGAATAACCTCATCCTCTGAAATTCAGTCCTTTCCCAAAACAAGATCTCAAATGCCTTGTTCCTATTCAAAAGAAAAGCACATACATGTATCTCCACATGTTCAAGCATACAACTAAAATGTCTCTGGGGCACAGGCAGGTGTGAACAGACATGAACCAAAACCTGTCTGAGTCAGATCACGTGTACCATCTGTAGTGAAGAACTCCTTAAATCATGAGACTAGTGTCTAAACGTCACTCAGAAATCCACTGATTAACAACGCAGCTAGCAGGCTTTCACCAGCTTAAGTCAGTCAAAGATGACCAGTAAATCAAAGGGGCAGAAATACAAGACATACAGGCCTGTACCAATTACAAAATACTAACTTCTATTAGCCGACTGATGAATACTTTAGCCCTTCATCACCCTTGACAATATTTGCCTACCCTTTCTAATCACAAAATGGGAGCTAACTTGTGCACATTAGGATAATTTGGTATAGAACAGATCCTTCTTAAGTCATGCAACCTACACTCATAATCCAATGGGCAAAAAATATAGAACTAGGGGTAGGACAAGGAAATAACTACACTGAAACTGCTTTTGAAACAGGTTCATTTGGTGTAGAACACAGACTAGTCATGCAACCCACACACATAATGTTATGGGCAAAAAGACAGAACTGGGGGCGGGACAAGGAAACAAGTGCATTGATATTACATTAAGAATAGATACCATCTTCACACTGAATCAAAGCAGTGAATTCATGAGATTAAAAAGACTTCACCATCACCGAATATTGCTAAATGCTTCAGCTGAGAGAGAGAGAGAGAGAGAGAGAGAGAGAGAGAGAGAGAGAGAGAGAGAGAGAGAGAGAGAGAGAGGAACAGTTCTCTCAACACAAAGAATGCATTTCTGTAAGAGCGATGTCATAACCATTTTGCACTAGTTATTTTGGAGAACAACAACTGAAAACCCTATGGGGATACCTTTCACAATGTGTTTAACCAAAAGAGCCGTTTCACAATGTGCTTTTGGCCAATGGTATCTGATGCTGACATGTAAGCATATCTGTCACCCCACATGGTGTGTTAAAAAGTTTTGGCAGCCCAGACCACAGTCCAGACTCTTCTGCTGAGTTCTGGCTTCAATCCAAGCAATGCTAAAATTGAGGAACTAGTGTTTCATGTTGTATCAATAAAGAATTGACGGTAAACTGGACAAAAACAGGTTGCAAAATGAAAGAGGAACATGAATGTTCACACAGTCTCTTTACTGGTAAGCCTCAAATGCCATCCTAAATCCTGACAAAAGGGTCAGAGATATAACTACTATAATTAATATGCGCTTCATTCCAGGGGACTATGCATGAACAATTTTCTTCAAAAAGAGTCATTACATGACTCTTGTTTTTAATGATTAGTTGTTCCAGGTAAGAGAGGTAATGACCAGCAAAGACTACAATGTAACCAGAGGGGCCCAGTCATTTTCACCCTGACACACACATGCACACGAGGAAGTACTATTTCTTACTTGTCATTCTGACTTAGCAGGTACATACTTGCCTTGTATTACTGTTCGTGAACAGCGCTTTACTTCCTTGTAGAACTTGGAAGGCGTTTGTATTTACTCAGTGACAGAAATCAGTTTTCCCTGTTCTAATATCAGTTATGGACACGACAAAATCAGTATTAGAATACGAGTCATTATGTTGGCTATTATTTAACTGGAGCAGGAGCACACCGTCACCGAAGGCATGACTCGTTCACGCCCAATGTTTTGGACTGGCTGAGACTAACGGGCGCAGCGTGCGTGACTCTACAGTGTATCCAGTTCATTTTTAACTAATTACCGGGGGCTCTTACTGAACGCAACGCTGGTATGCGCACAAACATGCGTGACCCGCATGCATCAAGCAACTTTCAGAAAAGCATTCTTACGACCCTCGTTCCTGCGCGAAGCATACACCAGAGTAGTTATGTCGTTCATATATTTTTTTTTTTTTAAAAAAAACTTATCCACCTCGGAAAATGTGACAACACATCGGCCTTGCAGTGGCAGAATCACTAATTAATGTTTTCTTTACAATTAGCAACGCATGTTACCCAGACAAAAATGAGTTAATTCAAGGCATTGCCCTCCCATTATATCCTTTCCTAACTAGAGTGCTTAAAATTGCCACACTGCTAGCATTATCTAAGATGGCTAGCTAAACATTAACTATGGAAGAGACTGAAAGGCAGAGCTGCCTGGCGACGGCAGACCTAATATTCACAACCACTCCGAGTGAACGGTGTCACAACGACAGTTATAAAGTTCACTTCTGCTCACAAGTTAGAATATTTAAGTCTGCTCTCCAGCAAAACTAAACCAATTGGATTATCAAGACGTGTGCTAAGAGGCTCAGATGGCCATGGCAGTTTAGCTGACCACTTTTAAAGTCATAATACTAGCAGTCAGCTAATCTATGGTCGACTAGGGCCTAAGGCTAGGTCTGGTCACCCCAATACCGGCCTCATTTTTCAAGACAAATTCCCACCGGCATTTCAACTAGCTGTATGGTTCTCAAAACAAGACAGACGAGAGAGAAAAAACACGCCAACATGCAGTCATTTACCATGTTTGAATGAAACGCTTAACACGGCAAAGCCGGAAGTTATACAAATTTACCATTGAAGTCCCCCGTGTCTGCAACAACCACTGTGTATTTCTTCAGCTGGTCAAGAGCTGACTCCATCTTTCGTCGTTTGTCCGGTGACACAGACATGATGGACGGTAACAAGCTGCCTTTTATACCGAAGCGCGTGAGCAGGCGAGGAATGTCGGAACCACGAGAGGACGGGAACGAGGACGACAGAAACGCGTGAGCTGGTTGCGAAGCCAAGGCGCGCCTGTCACGGGGGCGGGGTTTTCAGACTGAACACCAATGAACAACAACATGTAGTTGGTACCTTATTGTAAACCAATGAGAAAATGGTGGAGGAGGCGGGGGACGTCAAGAACAGTGAGGCTATTGAGCTGATGTGAATGACCAATTCATACAGAAACTAGGCGCTGTGGACAGTTAAAATTATTTCTATCATTATTTTTAATCAGAGTTTTATATGAAATGAATGTATACAGAATTGCCATTCAAAGCTGTAGATGCCATGTCGTAAATATAACGGTACAAACCGCCGTTTTAAAAAGTAAATATCAATCATGATAATGGTGATTGTCCTAACCTTGCAGTGTCTCTCTCAGTCAGATTGTACTTCCTGTGTCTCTCTCTGCCCGACAGAAAGGTAAACAGATTGCGGACGCTACAAATGAAGTTATAGTCTGCTCCAATATACGGGCATCGGTGACCATTGTAATATAAAGTCTGTTTCACTCTTAAGAATATGTTTGTGTAACATTCTTCCCAAACACAAATTAAGTCAGCTCTACGATTGTAACTACGCAGCTTTAAAAATGTCAGCTTTATTATATAACTTGGATACTTGCAAGAATACTTAACTATTTCTAAGGTATTTTATTTTATTTTATTTTATTTTATTTTATTTTATTTTATTTTATTTTATTTAGGCTTGGATTCCTACCACTAGGCGGAACTGTTGTCTCACTTATATGGCCCAATGTCCATGTTCACAGGGGAGAGTTTTTTGGAAAGCATCAGTGTCCAGGGAGGTGGGCCATTGCACATGAGAGGATGTTTTCCCTCCTCTGAACATTAGTTGACATAGAGAGAGAGAGAGAGAGAGAGAGAGAGAGAGAGAGATGTGAATCTTCAGAGAGTTTCAGAAAGTGCAAGAAACTGTAAGGATTTCTTTCAGAACTGAGGAACGTGGACAACGTAGTTACATAACAGGGGCAAGGTAAGATTTGAAATACCTCTCTTGTCCCTAAGTTGGTATCCTTGCAGAGATCAGTCTTATTTGAGCCTGGGTGTGAGAGCAGAGCTTATGAACACACTGAATAATTTAACTGTAGAGAGGAAGCCGTTTATTAACGAAATAGCTGTATTTCAAAATGTTCTCTTCTCTTCTCTTCTCTTCTCTTCTCTTCTCTTCTCTTCTCTTCTCTTCTCTTCCCGTTAGCATGTCTTACATCTTGTGTATAAACATTATCCATTGTCTTAAAAAAAACACTGATATCAGGCTGTTATCGAGCCCTAAGAGTGAGTTTCAATGTCTTTGGTTTGGGAAAAAAAGAGATCAGGGGGATACAGAAAAGACCAGGGAGATATAACCAAAACAGTATGATGAAGCACATGTGTTTATGTGTGTGTGTGTGTGTGTGTGTGAGAGAGAGAGAGAGAGAGAGAGAGAGAGAGAGTAATAGAGATTAAGGGAGAGACAGAAGCTGCAGAGAGGAGGAGTTAAAAGAAAAGAAACATTCTCCAGGATCTTGATGGAATACATAAATAAACTCTCAGTGGACCATAACATTAAAACATTCCAGAGATTCCAACTTGCAGTCCCTCCTTCAGACCAAAGCTTTTTAAAGAGATGGACACAAAGTCCCACCAGCTGAGCAGCTTGTGTGTGTGCTCTTAGAGTGTGTAAAACTCTCTCTCTCTCTCTCTCTCTCTCTCTCTCTCTCTCTCTCTCTCTCTCCTTCTTTGTTTATATGTGTGGTTAGCATGACTTACAGCTGTGTGCTAGTAACAGTGACACATAATCTCACCAATTTACTAGAGCAACTGATGAAAGGAAAAAACTACAGCACCTGCTGCCTATACTAACACACACATAACCCCCACACACAGAGCCCCTCTCTTTGTGGGTCACACTAGTGGGAGAGATATTCACCAACAAACAAACAAGCATTTGCATATGTATGGACAAAAAGACTTCACATATCTGTGTGGTGGTGTATTCCTGCATGTGCTAGTTTGAGCATATACTTGTGCATCTCTTAAAAAATCAATGACTTTTAAAGCCACATTACTTTGTTAGCATGTTGGTGTATACTTACTATTGTAATCAAGGGTTGCTACCAGGATCATTTTTGTTGGAATGAAGAAAACATAGTATTTTTATGTGGTTGGACACCACGGGAGACCGTTAGCCCTACTTTTAGATCAGGTCTTAAAGTTTTATGGCATATCAAGGTTAAATTCTAACAAGCAGCGGCTGTTTACTCTGTATGCTTACAAATGGAATGTTTTTACAAAAATTGTTGAAAAGAGAAGACATCCCCCTCCCTTTTTTTGCACAACCTGTGGTCATCTAATAGCTCATTTGAGGCGTGGTGAACTACCCAACAATTACAATAAACACTGGCTCCTCTGAGGGTGGACCTGCCAACACGACACTTCAGCTCCAGAAAGAGAGGCTGTGTGTGCGTGTGCGTGTGTGTGTGTGTGTGTGTGAGCAAGCTTTTCTTTTGTGAAAAGGGAGTGTATAGTTGGGAGGGGTGTTGAGAAACGTATAAAAATAGTGCAAGGAAATATGGAACAAATGAGTTAGTCACACAGAGAATGTTATAAATGTTTATTTGGATGTGTCTATTGTAATTTCCTTGATAAATACACTTCTGTCAGGCAAACAGAGGGGAATAGTGAAGTGCAAGTTCCATGGCAATTCGTGACATGAATAAATATTGCTCTGTGCAGAAAAGCAAAAAGAGAGGGAGACGGAGTGGGCAGAGGGGGAGATAGTTGGAGAGTCAAGAGCAATGCACATCTAGGCATTGCACAGATCTAATAATGTGTGAATCTCTTGTCCTGCCTCTGTGTCTTCTTGTCAACTCAAATCTTAGATATGAGCAAGGCCATGTGGGTGTTTTTTTTAAAAGTGATCCTCTGCCTGCTGCCTCCTATTTAATATGAAGGCTGTAATGGTAACAGTGGAAAAGAGAGCAGAACGGGGCTGTATCTTACATGATTGTGAGCACGTTGAGATGCACACACACACGCACGCGCACGCACGCACACACACGCGCACACACACACACACACACACACACACACACACACACACACACACACACTTCACATTTGAATCACGTCCCTGTTCATTCAACAATAACCTGGCTCTCCTGCACTTGTTCCTGCTCTTGTTTGATCGTTAGTTTTTGTTTTTTTCATTTATTTTTCTTCATTTTCATTTCTACCTCCTATCCTTTTTTTCTTCGGTAAAGTCTGTTTGTATTGTAAGAACACTATAGAGATAACGCTTGACTGCGCTGGCACAACAAAACAAAATTCCTCCTTTGATCAACTACAAAAAGCTACTTTCTTTTGAATGAATGATTTTCACAGTGATTATGCTGTAGACAGCTTGTCGTTAAGTGCACTGTGTCTATCATCAGGACAACTAACAAGGATGGAGAAGTAAGTGTAGAACTGACAGTAATCTGCAAAACCAGGTTATATGTACGCATCTTTTGTTAGAGCACAAATATTACCCTGCTACATTTAATCTATCTGATATCATATTTTGAGTGAATCTGGTCTTTTTCATACTTTTTAGGGGAACAAAATATTTGAACTTTTCCTCCTTTGGTGGAACAGAAAGGAACAGAAAGATATATGATTTATGTTATTTTAAATAAACTGTGGCATCCTGTGTAATTTCTTGGAATATCTTAAATTATTCATGGATTTCCAGGAAGCTAAGATGTCTCTGCCATGAAAAGAAGGAACCATACTATATCAGCACAAGAGAAATACACTCATGTTCACTGTTTTAAGTAATATTCAAATACTCAACAATTTAGGAAGTATAAATATCTGTCAGGAGCATTTTTAAGACCTCAGTGTTTCAGTAAGCTTAAGCTCCCCTGTGAAAAGTTCATTTAGTTATGCAAGGGCTCCTCCCACTCTCCTTCATGGATATTTTTACTGTCTACCACACTTATATAAACAATATCTTACACTTTTCACTGGTCTTTCCCATTCCTAAAGCTCCAGTATTCAGATTTTACAGCAGCTTACTTGGATCCTCAGCTTCAGTTCCATTTCTGTTCTCACGGGTGCGGGCAAAGATCTCAAAGATATGGTTTATGATCAGCGTCTAATTTTAGTATACTCATTTCTTCCCCTGTTCACAGCTACAACCCATAGTGATGACTGTTGTCCAAACATACGGAGCAGAACAGTGTATTAGTTAGTAGAGTGTTCCATTAAGAGAATGGTTTCTGTGTGTCTAATGTCTAAAACTTACCCATTAATCTGATTTAAAACTAATCTACATTGCATTATATCAAAATGATTGTTACTTGTATATAAGAAATGTAAACCGACATATTATTCAATGCTTACCACCATTCACTTTAAATCTGGATTATGTTCATAGCTTAAAATAATATAACATAATATAATATACCCCTCAGAATGTTTACCCTCCAATGAATGGTATGGTGGATTTAAAGAGTTAAATATGAAAGGTGTAAAATTCAACACTGGATTACTTTTACTGACAAGGCCACAAACTAGTCCAGTAAAGTTCCATGGTTATGAGTTGCATGGCTATATTCTGTTCAGTGTAAAGCATATGAAGGTGTTCAAAATACAAACAAAATACAATAAATAAATCAGATGCTTAATTGTTTCATCATCAAATTGTGATCAAAGTAATTTCTTAACCAGCTGAACCAAGTGGGTCTGGCACTAATTACTGAAAAACTCAATTAATAGTAGCTATTAATGAGAAAAGCCATGAACATAATTCTGACTTTTTGTCAAGATTTGCTGGTTCTCTTTCTTTAGTGACATCAAGACATTCTGAAATGTCTGCGGTTGGTGGTGAACAAGGCAGGTCTTACCTGAAGTTATCACAAGTCAGTCTCACAGTTATCAAAAGTCAGAAATCAGAGGGCACAGAAATAAAAAAACAAAACCAAGATTTAATGCACTAAACATGTATGAAAGTGTACTCTCAGAACATGAAAGATATCTGTTTGAAAAACTGAATTTGATTCAATATATTTAAACTCTAGAACTAAACATACAATTTATTTCTTCACATCTGCAAGTTTTTCTGAGCACTCTGGACGAAGGTTACTTGTCTAGGTGTCTAGGTATGATTAGATAGTTTAATCTTCTGAGAACTACCCTTTTTCAGTGAAGTGCTAAGGGATGTGTTCGACTCATTTTGTGTGTGTGTGTGTGTGTGCGCGTGCGTCTGTGTGTGTGTGTAATGATAATCACAGGAATGGTACTTTTGCTATGCAAACCACAAAAGTGAAGCAAGAGCAGAGATTTGGAGATGCAGGTGAATAATTCTGTTTTGCACTCTGACATTCTCCATTCATTTTGTACATCTTTGTTGTATTTATGGCACACACACAAAAAAGTCTCTGTTTTAACTAAGTCATTTGAACTCCTTTACCCCACCAAACTTTAATATTTTCCACAACTCATTTGGTTCTCCTAATTCTGCTCTTGTATAATGTATTATATTAGTGAAGATATCATCCATAATCTAATTATACGCTCAGTGGTTTTCTCAGCGTGTAATAAATTATCCCTCATTAGCAGGATTGGTCCTTGTGATAATTAAGCTTTTGAGAGTGGTGATGACTGCCTCCTCTTTGGTTTGTCACCTCTAACTTTGTGAAAAAGCAGGAAAAAATGAAAGAATACAGCGTGGAGCATTATGTAGTTGAGAAGCACATAACATTCGAGCCTGTAGCTTCATGGAGTGATGCATGGACCAAAGAAATTTAGCAGCTTGATTGCGCAAATTAGCATCATCGAATTCACATGGAGGTGAAAATACGTAACTGATTATATAACATTGGAGGCATGTATGCAAATAACAGGGATCCATAGTTATCTTGGGAAAGGCTGCATAGAAGAGAGGTAAAATCTACCGAGAATCAGTCCTGTAAATGATTGGAAACTACTGAAGGGTAGGCGTGCAAATCACAACAGTGGGATCCAAATCTGAGTGAAATGCTATGAAATCTGAAACGACTGAGAGGATGAATGGAAAAATTTGAATATAGATCAGCTTTCCTTAGTGTAAGGGTTAAAATTAAAGGTTGAAGGGAGTTCCTGAAACAAAAACAAACAACAACAACAAAAAACACCAGCTGGGATAAATCAAACTAGGTCACACTCTGAGGTACACAGATGTCACATTAGTGCTGTCATCAAATCCTTTGTACAATCCCCTATTCCATAATCAGATACCCCTGGGGAACCTGTCAAACTCAGCTCAAAAACATCTGACCAATTCTCTTTGAATAGGAAATGATGAAAATATGCTTCATAACATTCAAGATATGAGTCCCAATATTGCTTCCTTACATGTCCTTGGGTGGTTAGTTTCCATGACAACAGCACTTATAGAGAGACTGTAACAGTTCAAGCACAGATAAAGAATCAGACTTACTTTTATTTATGTGCATTTAGTTGAATTATTTGAAAAGTCTTAAATTAAAGCGGTAAATGAATGAGGGAATCAAACGTTTTAGGAGCATAAAGGTTATTCTATTTGCAGTGTGATGCATTATACCAGTTACAGAGCCTATTTCATTCCTAGTCCCAGATCTTGTCAAATGCAGTAGAGTGTATATTTTGCCGAATACATTAAACAAACAAACAAACAAACAAACAAACTTTGTATTTATTTGAATTTAGAGGTGTATGTAGTGTTTCCCCCCCCCCTCCCCCGACACACACACACACACACACACACACAAAATGGAGAAGGGAGAGAAAAAAAGTAAAATAAACTGAGCTAGCTTTCGCTATATAAATGCACAAATCCCCTCTCACAGTCAAATCATGGGACTAAAGCTGTATGTATATCACAGTGAACACAATTTGCCTAAAGCACAGGCATGTGACATGTCTGTCCAGACTTGATTTGCTCTAGGTATACTGTCTGTACTATGGGTTCTGTCTTGTGCATTGGAATATAGAGGTGAAAAGGTGCTGTTAGTCATGATAGTTGATCTGTGGCTAGTTTCCTGTGAGTGGTGTTTAATGAGAGATTCAAAATGATGATACATTTTCACACATCCTGGCGCTATTTTTCTATGATTATGCATTCACCATCACTTGATCTCCAAATTTTCCTCCGAGGACATTTTAAATGTCAGCATTTTTTTGGGCGGTTTCAACTAGAAAAAAGCAACTTCTTGCTTTCGGTTTACAGATTACGCAAAATTTAGAGCTGCCGTCAGGAGGAAGCAAAACTCCAGACTTCTGCTGTTGACTTGAGGGAGCTGCCATCTGAGCTAAGAGCCATCACATTTCTCCCAGGCTGTAACTGCACTGAGCACTGGTCTTTCGTCACTGTTTTTTTTTTTTTTTTGCCTTGCCTTGCCTCTTGCATGTTCTCTGCCCTATATTTTAAAAATAACTTTTTCTTCCCTCTTATCTTTTCTGTGAACTCATTTCTATTCTTTTTCTGAGTAGCTCTCTTACTGTCTTGTCACTGTTCACCTTGGAGCAACTAATTAGTGCCTGAGCCTAGGCTCTGATGGCATTTTCTCAGTACAGAAATTTTAGAAGTGCTTAACTTCCCGTAAAGGAACCAACCCTGGCCTTTATCAGAAAACTGAGGAACAACTGAGTGGTCATTAAATCCTGTTATGCCAATCTAAATGTTATTAGTTTTTGTATATAAGTTTTGTCATGGCAATGGAGTTTTCACAATCTTAGCAATCTTGCTGGTGGATTATTTTTTATTTATGATTTAGGAGTTTTGAAGAGAGACATGCTTTTTCAATTAAAGTTTGAGGGAGGCGCCAGTTTTCTTTCATTTAGAATTTTTAAGAGCCCTTTAACTTGAATTTCATGAAATTGCAGTTTTTTGAAATTACTTCATTTTAACACTACGTGCCTTTGGTGTTATTATTTTACTATGGTATATTATAACCTTGCCTTGGACAGTTTTTAATGGCATTATATCATTTGTAAGGAGGGTTACCCTAGTTGGGTGGGTCACCCTGTACCTTTGTCCAACGGTGTGTTAGACTGAATGTAAATCCCAGCCATCTGAGCTTTTCTGGGCCACTCATGCTCTTTTCTTTGATGTCTTGGTAGCTGGGTATTTTCATTACCCTGTATTCTTTTCCTAGTTCTCATGGGGTATGAGTCATGGTACGTTTTCTTCAGGTAGATGAACTAGGTCATGACTCTGTGGTTTTGACTTGGAGTGTAGGATGCATCCTGTGTTTAGCTGAATATTTGATCTGACTAAAGATACGATTGCTGTCTTAAGAAAATACCCACAAATGCCTGAAGTTACTAGGATTATAGCCCAGGAGACTGATCAGTTGACAATCATAAATATTTGCGTATGATCCTGGACAATAATCTCAAATTTGATATTAACTCTGATACTCTCTGTGAAAATATACGGAAATATGTTTTTTTTATTGAGGAAATCCAATTTATATGAAAAATTCTTTCGATATTCTGCACAGCCAGTATAATTCACAAATCTCTTAATTGTCTTTCAGTTAAAGTTAATGATGCACATTTAATCATGAAATGTCACATGCTGTACTCCTGCTGGAATATAACCTCATCATGCCCCCACCTGCCACTCCCATCAGCCCCAGCACCCCAGCACTCACTGTATGGCTCTGTCTGTCATTCCTCTTTTCCTACATTGTAGAGTGCCGTTGCAATACTGATCCTCATTATATTTGCCATTCACCAACAGCATGATTGTGTCGATGAAATTAGTGCTTGCACTCATTGTATTCTTCTGTATAGCATTGTAATGATTTCTCACGTCCCATGAGAATTCCATACCTGCAGAAATTTGTATTATTTTTGTATGTAACTCTGGAAGAGGTTTTGCAAATGTGTTTATAAAATGTAAATGTGCTTATTTCACCAGAGCAGACAGAATCCCACGTTGAAAATGATGGCTTACCTGCGGTTATTTTGGTTTTTTCATGCTGAGAGAGAAACTGAGTAACAATTTTGACAGCACACCCATTCTGTAGAACTGAATGCTGTTTTTGGTCATGTCCCCATAGCCTAAATATTTTTCAGCTGTTCTCCTTTCTGCCAAATTTCACTGCATATTGTAAAATATATTGTTTGAACTGAGAGCTTCACCTCTATGATCAGTTGGGGGGGGGGGTGTCTTTGCTTAGACAGGAGAAGGAAGCAACCTGGGAAACAGGTAAGCCTAGAGGCGCAGATAGATGATTAACAGTAGGCCTGCACCAACATATTTTTAATGAGTGTACTCTCGTTAATTTGAAAACGCGTAAGCAACGGTTGGGTTGGGCAATCAATGACAATTTAACGCACAGTTTTCAAGCAGACAAAAAGGACCACAGAAATGCATGGTTTACTGTTGTTAGCTATATCATTTTGAAGCCATATTTTTTAACATAAAGTTACACAACCAATACCCTATGTAGCCTGCTCAAGTAACAGCCTAGTATCCCATAAACTGGACAGTTAGCGCTCTCCCTCCACACACCCTAGCACTACTAGTAGCTAACGTTAGGTAGGCACTTATGCCAGGACCAAGCACAGTAATTTAGGATATCTATCTTATGAAGCCGTCTAGTATTTTAAGATTATTTGGATCATTATCTGAAAGCCTGCCAGGTGTGACCCTGCAATACAACACTTACATTCTTGACCACAAAGAATGATTGTATGTCTCTCCTCTTAATGGGAGGACCATTCATGATCTAACGTGTTAACCTTTAGATGTGTGCAGAATGTCGGGAGACATAAGGGATGGGATTCTGCAGGAAGGAAGCACGTTGTATGATGATTTGACACTTAATCTAATCATAATCAGAAATTCTCTGACATAATGTAGTCATTTTATGATTTGCATAAATCAAGAAAGTATACAATAGGATATATTTTTATTTATTTATTTGGGAAGGGGGGGGGGGTCCCCCCATTCCCCCTGTTTCCCTAATATTAACTTAGATTACCAAAGTATATGGTGAAGCATTGCGCATGGTTCTCCACAGCTGTTCCAAAATGAGACAATAATCCAGAGTGATGCAACCTCCCCCTAATTTTTGTCTTGTATCCACTTCAATCAGCAAAGCATACTGGTAAAACAGGTGAGATAACTTTAAAAAAAATAAGGAATTTGAAAGAATAAGGAAAAATGTATCTGAATTAAATATAAATTTACAAAAAAAGGCTGACCTGCACAGTAGTACTGTAGAACTGTACAGAAAGCGTTTGCTTAATGCCCTGGTTTGACTAGCATGCCCTGATAGCCCTTTAATGTGTCCGGACCTGTGACACGATTAAGTAAATGCAAAGGACTTTTCAATACGGGCTGAGAGTACACAGTATTTGGGACAGAATGGTATTTTAGAGAATACAGTCTAAACACGGAGTAATGGATAATCTGCAAGAGAAAGACAAACCTCACAATCCATAGACAGGGATTTTCACATGATGGCATGCTACGCCTTAGCTTTCTCATTTGTTCTACCTCCATGGTCTTTCCATGAGCTCATTCAACTGCTTAGTTTACGCCCAACCAACCTTTGTCTGTTTGTCATCAGAAGCCTCTCAAAGGAAAATTACTTACATTACGACTAAAGACAGTGTAGGTAGGAGCTGTTTTGTAATGCAACTGAGATGCTGTAGAACAGGGACTTTTATAATTTGTTATCTACATTTCATATTTGCCTCTGATCTGATTTACTTTGTCTTCCCTGTGCAGTTTGTATACCTGAATTTCATTGTTAGGTTATGGCATAAAACAGAGTAATTCTATTTCTGAACTCGTCTCACTTAAATATGTGTACATGTGTTCATTTGTAAATGATGGGAGGTTTGTTGAATCAGTGTATTTGTGTGGATATGAGCAGTTTACGCACCCTCACAAAATGGGTCTTTATGATTAATGGATTTTTCTCCTCAGTTCTGTGGCCCCATAGTCTGAGCGGATTGGTCGTTTAATCTTCTCTAATACGTCTGGGGACAATGGAACTGAGATTAGACACTCTCTCACTCAGACTTGTACCAGCACATATGTTCTTTTCCCAGTGCTTCTTTTAACAATGGCTGCTTGCTAATTGTGGGGCCTGAGATAGGTGTAAATCCTTGCTTTTGTTAGTGGGACCCATTTGGCAAATCTGTTTTAAACAAATACTATCTATTTATTTGAGGATACTGAAATCATAAAGAACTAGTAGAAGGGCACTTGGAGAGCACAGACCTCTACCAAGGCCAATAGTCCACGCTTCTCTGATATTCAAATCTGCAACCGCAACCACTATATATGTCTGGATATATTTCCAGAACTATTAGAACAAAAAGATCAGGATGTATGATTGTGAAAGCTAATTTATTGTAAGAAACAATTAGCGATTATGCATGTGTTATGCAAGCATTCACTGTAATTACAACGAGTTTGCCCATGCATGACAAATTCAGTTCATTTTGTCCTATCTTGCAATGTTAACGAACGTGAAAAATAATACGTGGATCTACACTGTGAGTTAGATCTGCTCCAAAATTTAGTGAGTTCTTCTTTGGCCCATGCTACACCCCTCCACCAAGTTTCATGAAATTCGGCCTGGTAGTTTTTGTGTAATCCTGCTGACAAACAGACTGACAAACCAACAATCTGCACCACAAACGTAACCTCCTTGGCAGAGGTAATGAAACAAACATACTGATCTCTTTAAGAGGTACAGTGATGTCATGATTTCAGAGAGGCTGGAAGCAAGTGCGGGCAAACTTTATCTCAAAACACTATCCAAATACAAAGTTAAAAAGAGGCAGGGTCTAATACACACACACACACACACACACACACACACACACACCCCTTATACAAAAAGACAACAAAAAACAAACAAACATACAAAAAAAACAGCTGTCTGCCGTGGGCTAGACAAAATAAGAAGTCAAGTAGGCTGAAAGACAATAAGACTAACTGGAAACAGGGATTCTAACTGGGAACAGGTATGCTAAACAGGAACAAGGAATACACAGGTCACCACATTCATGTATGTGAGACTTCACAACTAACTATGAAACTGAGGGGTTTATATACAGAGAGAGCTAATGAATAAAGCCAAGAACAACGAACATTGCACAATGAACATATTATATGCAGGAGAATAAGAAGCAGTGTGCAGTCAGTATGCAGTGACCTTCAGAGATCATGAGAATGGTGAAATAAAGGCAGTCTCTGACAAATATTCTCACTAGTTTTATTTTTTTCGTGTTTAAAATAATTTTCTAGTTTTAACACAGTGGTGTTCAGTTGATTACAACAAGACGCCATAAGTTTATGTGAATGTATTATTCGTTTTCTGTTTCTAGGGTGAGTTATGTAATATGAATTGTTTATGTATAATTTATTTATCAGATTCAGTCATAGAACAGTGCCCTGTGCTATCAGATTCAGAATTTGTGATCTGAATCAAAAATCACTTATTAAGCATATGCTGTGGGTGTTATACCCTCTAGACATTGTTTGTAAATCTAACTTAAGCCAAAAAGAACATCCTGCATCAGTGAATGATCTGTGGACTACCACCGTGTAAATATTACAAATTGGAGCCTTCTGTGTGACCATTTGTGAGATATAATCACTCTATTTCTCTTAAGCAGCTTGTTAATTTCTTATGTTGAAAATGCATGGGTAGGAAGTTTTTTAACCTTAAAATGAGTTTGATGGTCTCTGTCTGTCAGGAGAAGCAAAGGATTCCTATCATAAACTAATAAGTCACAAAAAAATTAATTTTACTGTATTTTGTAACATAATTACAAAAACATCAAGCACAAATGAGATGAGAGAGGAACATAATGCTAGGAAGAACCATTGCTTTAGTCGACTGTTTAGTGAGAGAAGAGAATATTATCTGCACACATCTTAATGAAGAACCATGGGTCGGTGTCCCACAGCGATACTCTTAATGAGGGTTGAAGCAGAGAGAGAGTGAGGGAAAGAGAGAGAGAGAGAGAGAGTATCATGTCTGTAACATAGTTTTGTTTCTTTCATTTTACTTGGAATATGCCTGGAATAGGATTTCATCCCATTTTTATATCATCAGCTGCCAGTTGACTACAACTGTAGGTCTCAGTCCTTTTCAGCACATGGCATCCTTGTACCTGGGGAAGAGTAGACATTCATCCCACCTAATAGATGTGAAATATATCTTTTGTTTCACAAGGCAATACTTTAACAAGATGCATCATTTTTAATTCTTCATTGCCTTACTGATTAGATAAGCTTTAAAAGTAGGATAAGGTAAGACTTTTGTCCTCAGAGGGCAAGAAATAATGATACTGTAAAAGTTACATTCTTCTATGAGAATTATGTATGTATCCTATTTATGGTGTGTGTATGGTAGACTTCCTCAATCAAGCATTTTTTTGATCGGAACAAAACAGACTGTCAACACATTTCAGTATGCTGACCTAATATGCTGACCTAGAGCTGTGCGCAAGAAATTGGTGGTAGGTTTTTTATGTAAATATTTAGCGCTACATTGGCATCATTGTAAAAACCCCATAAAGAAAAAAATCTGTAATGGTCATTTATAACTGTGTTTTATTTTCTGCTGTGTTCTTTGCACAACCCTGATATGATTTCACTTTTACCTTAAAATGTTTCTGCTTTCCAGATATTCATTACTGATAGTGCTGGACATTTAGATTCTAATTACCCGTATACCATACATAATTGGACAAAATGAGAGTGTAGGGTTTTGCTGATTAAAGGTTTTGCCTCATTATTCCCGTTGTTTTCAGTTTTATAGACGCTCGTCTTACAATCTTAAAACTGAACCGTCACAGTGAGTGGAATGTATAAAGTTCCATGATAAAATCGTTTTAAGGTGAAAAATAATTTTAAAAAAGCCAATTTTTCCAGTTTCTTAAGCAAGACTGCCGGCAGGCATGTGCTAAAAGAACTGTCTGAACACAATGTCACATGACCGTGATTTATCTTTGGAATGTATTTGGTTTAGGTGCAGTACTTGTCAGAAAATAACTGACCTTTTACTGCGCCCTGAAACCTTTTTGTTACAATACAGGATGAGTTTCAGATCATTAATTACTGTCGTTAAGCCCATTTTCAGTGTTACAAATCAGTAAAATGTAGATCAAAATAGTTCTAGCATGCTGTTTTTGGTCTGAGAGGATGATATACTGGATATACTTATATTTTCCAAAACTTTGTTAAAATGCTGCAGAAATTAAAACAGGTCTGAAATCACTTAAAATATTGCTTGGATCTGATTAATACAAGATGTAAGTGCAAACTTAGTAGGAGACATCCAGGTTCTTTAGCAAAAGCTTTACAACTCTGATTTTTTTTAACATATGAGAATAAACCTGTCTCTCTCAAACAGTAATCATATCCAACATGATTTGAAGCTCTGCCAGATGCATTTGTCAAAAAATATAGCACCAGATTTAGTGAGCAAGTAAAGGATTTCATCTGATTAAAAGGCTCCTGTAGCTGTGATCCACCTACAGGCTAAGGAATATCAGATTTTAAATGATTGACTTGTGAGTGTAAAAGATAACTATTTGCATTTTAATGATGACATCTGAAAATGCTTGCCACAGTTGCTAAGTTTAATAAAGAGTCAATAGTGGGAAGATGTTTTCTTTCAGGATATAAGCATTTTTCCCATTTGCACTCCATTTACATTTTACTCTCAATTCACATCACTTTATCTCTTAAGACACATATCTCTCAAGTGGACACATTGCTTTTCCAAGGCATGACAAAGTAGAAATCTTTTTATAACTATGCTGTAATAGAACAATGTTCTCAGATGCATCTATGGAACAACATGCACTGTATGCACAACCCCCGTGGTGACCAGCGAGGGTGTAGACTACCACATGTGGAGTCCCCCTCTGCTTCTTTTCACTGGTACACGGAGGACTATTCTGGGAAGCAGTAAGGCATACAGAGGTCGCCAGATGCTTGCCAGATCCGTCCACCACTAAGCTGGTGCCCCGACCAACCAGTGGAAATCACTGTTGCAGCGACGAAGAGATGGTAACCCATCATCTTCTCACCTGTGGACAGTGTCAATTATGACCATTCGGACAAATGAACATGGTTGTGGACACAGAACTGATTACATGGGTAGATAATTCCCATGTTCTTGCCATGAATAAAAACATAAATTAAAACTAGAGCTGGAGATCAAACTGGAATGAGGATGAATACCTTTAAAGGTTACCTGTCCCTTTAAACAGCAGGAGTGGAGCGGCAGAGAGCGATGAAGTGAAGAGTAGCAGGGAAGTCATATGGTCTGCAGTACCCAGGAACCATTCATGAATAAACACACAATACAATCTGGGAAACCGAGAAAGCTGTCATGTCATCACAATAATCAGATTAGATCAGGGCTTGTAGAACCAGAAGTGATAAACAATCACTGTGTCTAGACTGATATGATGCTGGACAGAGAGAGGGAGAGGGGAAGAGAGAGAGAGAGAGAGGGAGAGAGAGGGAGAGAGAGGGAGAGAGAGGGAGGGAGGGAGGGAGGGAGGGAGAGTGAGAGCAAAAGAGGAGAGCTTGAGCACTGACGCAGTAGAGATATGCTGCAACGTACGGGTGTAATAACCAACGCACTGGCTCCTTTGTGTGTGTTAGAACAAGCGCAAAGAGAGAGGGAGCTACTGTGCTAGAGGAGGATGGGGCTGAAGAAATGGATTGGTTAAACATCAGGAGGGAGTGTCTACAACCTGAATGATTGGTTGGATTCCCCTCCCTCTTAGGATTTGGGGACAGTTTCATGAGGAAGGGTTTAAGGGGAGGGGTAGTGAAATTATATGTGTGCATGTGTGTGTGTGTGTGTGTGTGTATTTGAGAGAGAGCATGAGAGTCATGGGGGAGAGGGAGTGAGGTAGGGAGAGAGACAGAGACCAGAGACAGAGAGAGAGAGAGAGAGAGAGAGAGAGAGAGAGAGAGAGGGAGGGAGAGTGAGAGGAAGAAGGATAGAACGAAGGAGGGACCTGCAGGCAGTCTGAGTGGACTCCACTAACGTTGCAGTGTTTCTGCTTTCCTCAACCTTTAATTTTCTTATGAGGGTAGTCTAACCCTCTTCTGCACCTGTATATTTTTCTCATTTGCTACTTGGACAGGATGATGGATAAACATGCACAAAAGGAGAGGAGCAACTGGACAAACCCACTGAATCTCTAATTTCTGCTGGCACCGTCTGGATATGAGACAATACGTTTTCTGATACAGAAAGAGAGAGAGAGTGAGAAAGAGAGAGTGATCCAAGGGAGGTTCAGCTACAACAGAAAGAGAGGAACAAGGAGCAGGGTCAAGGCGGTGTGGTCAGAGGTAGTGGGGACCTGCCCAGAATCATCTCTATATTTGCTTTGATAATATGAGAAAACAAAGGAATGCCATGTGCATCTCAGGGTATTTGTGTCCATTCATCTTTTTCTTCACTCTTCAGTTGCTTCTCCATTCATCCATCCACCCATTCAAAGTGTCACTCCTTTTCTCTTAACTTTTCATTTCATCACTTGATGGCCCAGAGCTATAGCTCTAGCATATGTGTAAAGAATTAAGCATAAGGACATAGATGCATGTGCTTGTGAGGTGTGTATGTGGGGGTGGGGGGTCTGTGTGTGTATGAGAGTGTGATATTAATTCAAGAGAGAATTAACTTGTAGTTTCAGATGAATAGTAGGTGCGTCCGTTGAAGACTAGGCAAATCATGCACACCGTTTTACAGCACATGTGAGTTTCCAGTGAGGTCGCGACTGATGAGATTAGAGAATGAAGAGTGTTTGAGGGCTTGCGTATACATATGGGATAGAAGCTTTAGTGATGTTTAGTCACTGAGAGAGATACTGAGATATTAATGGATTAACAGACGGGATCTGGAGGAGAAGAGTGGATCAGAGCACATCTGAGACTGAATTTGGAGAACTGTGGCTTGTGTCTGGCTGGCCAGAGCCAGGAGGAGATACATGAATGAAGCCATCTCAATTTCAATGACTTTGGACCAGAAAAAAAATGTAAAGTACTGTTTTTAAGGATATTTTGATCTTAATCAGTAACTTTTACTTGATCAGTTCTTTTGGCCAGTGTACTGAGAAAAACACTATCCAGTGTTGATTTCATTTCTCCTCAGTTGTTTAAAATTTTTTCAAGGTGGGGATCATTTGGCCCCTTGGGGCTCCGGCTGCGGCCCCAGCCCCCAATCCAAAGATGCGGCGTTCGAGCACGGATGAGACGCCGTACCGGCGCAGTCCGTCATTGGACAGTAAGCCAGGCTCGCCACCACTTCGTTACAGTGGAGAGTATGAATACCGCAGCTCACCCTTCAGTTTTGGTTTCCGCACCACGCCAGGGCCGCAGGCAGCTAAGGGTCGTTACACATCAGAGCAGGGCAGGAAGTATGTGGTGTTTTATCTGGACCTCTCCTTCATCTTCCTCTTAGAGCTGCGACGCTGCAGGATGGCCGAGGGCTGCATGAGGGCCCTGAGATATGGCATGGTCTTCTTCAATCTCCTCTTCTGGGTGAGTACACACGTGGGAACACACAGCTGACACATAGATCTCTGTCAGGATTTTGTGTATGTGAGTGTGTGTGTGTGCGTGTGTGTGCGTGTGTGTGTGTGTGTGTGTGTGTGTGTGTGTGTATGTGTGTGTGTGTATGTATGTGTGTGTGTGTGTGTGTGTGTGTTAACTTAGGAGGACATATTACCCTACTGCCAAAATAAAACTGCAAAGTTGCCTTTTTTTGTATGAAAGATATTCTTGCTATTGGTAAAACTAAGTGTGAAAATGTTTTTTGGTTAGGGTTAAGGCTTCAGTTATGGTAAGGGTTAGGGCTGGGTTGCTATCCTTTACATTTATTATAAAGGGAGTCAGTGGAAGTTCCCCAGAATCTAGCATACAAGGTAATACAATGAAACACATGACATGTATGTGCATGTGTGTGTGTGTGCGTGTGTGTGTGTGCGACTGTGTGTGCATGGTGCATGTATGTGTGGGTGTGTTGTTGAGGTGAGGCATTTCTACTTCAAGCTGAGACATATTTTATTCTCTGTAATGGAGTGCAGCCTTTGGCTCTGTGAATTGTAATTTAGCTGGTGAGTGCAAACCCCTCCTGAAATGTACTGACCCTTGCCCTGCTTAAATGATAGCCTGTCACCAGAGAGCTGGCTCATTTAAGGGGGGCTATGTGGGTGAGAAGACAGGGTCTCTCACTGTCAGAAATAGGTCAGTTCAGATGTGATTAGAAGAAGAAAGGATCAAAAACAGACACAATAGCTGGCTCTGTTGCCATTAGAGACTATCAGCACATATATTTTCACCTCAGCCTGCACCCATTAGACAAAATAGATGTTTAATTAAGAGAAACGATGGAGGGATTCTGCTTTTTAGGATTTACACACACAGAACATTTCCATTCATTTATATGCACAGTTTAATCTACACAGATGCAGATACATACAGAAGCACTTTAGACCCAGCATATGCATTTATACAGTCATTTCAAAATGCACATACACTGCAAGTACGTGCTGTCAGTGATATGATTTTAATCACACAGTGAGAAACAAAAATTTCCAGTTGTGGGAAAAAAACCCCAAAAAAACAAAAAACCTCTTTAATTACATTCTTTATCATCCTTAGGCTTATTTGTTCCATCAACAGAATGAGCATAGCCCTAAGGATTGATACTGTATTAACCTTCCTCCTAAGACAAGTGAGTATCAGTATTTTTCACATGAGCTGTGGAAAACAGAAAAGGCCACTTTTCTTAGGATATAGTGCAGAACATCTTAAACGGAGTGTCATTGACTTTACAGTGGAATCGCAAGATAAATGCCATCTGATTATATGCAGTAGCTACTTAGCACAGACTGCACGTTCAGGGAAGTTCACACTGATTAGTCTTGTTAACATAGATTTGCAGTTTTTATACTGAGAGACCTGCAGGAGAGCTATATGGGGAGAGAGCTAAAGACAGAGGTAAAGACTGAAAAACTGACAGAAAAGGGACAGACAACCGCAAATAAAGGAGATTATCGAGGTTCTCTCCTCATAGAAGTCATGTTTGCTAGCCCACCAAACTGGGTCATAGCAGAGAAGTCAAACATCTATTTAGCGTCCGCTTGTGCATCAACAGGAACTCTGTCCATTGCCATTTAGAGTCATCAGTGAGATTATGGCTATTACATTATTTAAAGACTGTGTTATTATACATCCTGGGAAAGGCTGGCAGTGTTGTATTGCTCCTCTCTGGAGCTCATATGATTGTTAGGGTAATTTAAGTGTGAAGACAGCAATGTGTCACTAAGGACTGGGCAGAGAAGCCAGTGAGTGGGAAAGATGCCAAGTGGAGAGACAACAGGTGTTACCACTTGAGGACTATGTCTAAAGATGACATAGCAGCTGTAAGTAAATTAACATCACTGTTTCTGTCTCATGTTTGCTGCTGTGAAGTAAAAGAGGAGCATAAATGTACATTTTCCCCCAAGATCCTCTACTACTTTGAATTTGAGAGTATCAGAGAGCAGGCGATAATGGTTTCAGGCAATCTGACAATAATGACATTTCTGACAATACTTACAAATTTGCTTTAGACTAAATGGAAGAGGACTATTATGGGTGAAAATGTCAGTGGATTTTCTTTGTGAGTTGTAGATAAGAGTGTGAGCTTTAAAAGCAAACAACTGAGCTGATATTTAATCAAATTATTTATTATACAAGTACATGTGAACAAATTGACATAAAGGACATCTAAATAATGAAATAATTATTGAAATAACTGAAACAACAACACCACTAAATTATTGAACCAGTGTTGACATGTCAGAAATGCCATATGTCCTGAAGATAATAACACAGAATGTTTCGTATGACCATATGGTAATACAAAAAGTCTAACATTTAGGTCCAACATTGACATACTGTACCACAGACAACCACACTCTGTCACACCCAGAAGTTATAGATCAAGCATCAAGATTTTTTTTTTTTTTTTCCAAATTTTATTTGATGTGCACAACAACAACAGCTATACACTGGATTCAAAATGAACATATTTTACAAATTTGTGAATGTTAATACTACTGAAATTGTTCTCACAGTGGTCTTAGCAATATGATCCCTCCTGTGGTGGGACTGTAAAATGACAATTTGTTTATTTTTCATCTGTTTATCTGCAGATCAGTCAGGCCTTTTTGAGCTGAATATAAGATATTGGTTGTTAAAATTGCACCATTCATTTGACAGCACTGAAAACATATGGTTGTAAGTTTTGGGTTTGTTTTTTTTTTTTTACATAGTTTCAGCAAGTAAGTGGTCATGGGAGTATGCATGTTTCATGTGTTTCATGCATTTTAAGAGGTCCATTTTTGGCAGAAATTTGACCTTGCAAGGTCTTAGATTGAGCTAGGATTGTTATTTCCAGAAATTAGCTATGAGTCAGCCGTATGAAAAATAATATTTTGTTGCTTAGCAGTGGAAACAGTTTTCATTCTTTTTAATAATGTACAGCATTATATTGTATCATACCTTTGCAACTAACTAGAACACATTTTATCTGATTTAGTATATATACGTATATCTAAGTGATGTAGTTACCCCTGTGTTTGAGTCATTCATATTTTCGTTAGTGGGGAATAATACTCCAAAAATGTCACATGACATGTAACCAAGCTTGGCAATATGTCTTACCACTGATACTACATAAGTGCCAGATAAATGAAGGATAATAATGCAAAACAATTTATGAAGTTATTATGAGACTTTATGACAATTGTAAAATGACATGACTTTCCCATAAGCACTCGCTGTAGGTTGTTATGATACATGCAGACTTGTGTTTCTACCACATAGACACAGTGTATAATGCATTATTATGCTTTCTGAATATAGTTAAGAGACAGCGAAACTACTCATGAATACTTTTGTCAAACGTTGCGATGCTTTAAGTGGGCAGAGTGAGGCGTTATAAAGGCTTGTCTGATCAATGTATTAATGTTTCATAAGTGTATTAATAATACATTATGTGTTTGGTATTCATAGTGCTGGTTCTATTGCATTATTTCACTGTATCCTGCAGATGACTGAACATACTTGTCAGTCAGCTTTTATAATGGCATAGTAACATTAGTTAGTGTCAGACTGCTTCAGAATGTAAAGGTAAACTACGTGTAATAGATTATTTAAAATGCAAATTATTTTCTTACAAATTTACAATGTCTTGTCTTTGGAATGTGTTATATTTCCATAAGAAAAAACAGAAATGGTTCAAATCTGGCAGATCCATCTGCTGCTCCTTATTCACAAATGAATTCAATGAAGATTTCAACATATGTAACAAGAACATAGGTGACCTTATTGTTTTCCTTTTATACCTGGAATTCAAATGTCTCAAACATGGTATCTTAGGCAAGAAAGGATTTTGTTGAGCAAGTGCAAATACAAAAAATAAATGTATGAATCTGATTGAGGTGAGAACTACAAAACCATTTCCCAGGGTTGACAGAGAGGAATACTAGTCACATAGCAGTCAAGTGTAAAAGCGTTAAATTGGCTGTAAACCAGCAATCCAACAAAGCCATTCTCACTGTCAGTTTTCATTGTGGAAGCGCTCCAAACTGCCATTTACACCTGTCCCAGAAAAAACCAAATTCAAGGGTAACCTGAAGTTTCAGTACGCATATAGTGGCACATTTTGGCATTTTTTTTTTAGCAGCACATGCAAACCATACACATTGATCTGATGGCTGTCTAATTGGGCTATATGGTTCTCAAATTTTAATGACAAATGAGATCTGTTATTCCTTAAACATATCAGTGGTATGACAAAGCAATTTCTTTTTAAAAAAAAATCTCTTCATTTTTCATTTTTTGAGAAAAATCCTTGATTGTTGCATGTCACGGTGGTGTGAACTGTGTAAAACATTTTTGTCTAGCTTTGAGAGAAATGTTTATTCATCTGTTCATACATTTAATTGATTTTACGGTGCTGTTGTAAGCTAATCTAGGGGAAAGGCTTCTGAATGGCACGGTCCCATGTATTGTTGTCTTTGCAGAGATGAAAGTCTGATATATTCCTCTCGCAAAATCCTATAGGACTAACCTGTGGCAAAGAAAGGTTTGTTACTAACCTCTCTATGTAGATGTGAAGTGGATTCTTTTTATGATCATTGTCCTTTCAGTAGACAATAAACAGGTAACTGTTAATATGGCTTAAAATGTTGTGGTGTCATAGTGCAGATTACACTGTCAGTTTATTGTTCTAATTGCCCCCTCCCCCCACTCACACACACGCACACATGCACACACACACACACACACACGCACACACGCACACATGCACATGCACATGCACACGCACACACACACACACACACACACACACACACACACGCGCGCACACACAGGCACACACGCGCGCACACACAGACACACACACACACACAAATCCTTAAAGCATACCTATCTCCTGTCTTAAAGCATACCTATCTCTGGTGTAAGTATTGGCGATACTTAAAGAAGAGCTCTAAGATCTAATAAGGCTGCTCAGCTTGCCCTGTGAATGTTAGGAAGAATCCAGACAGCTGTAGAGGAGCGAACCATCCAGATTAAGATCACTGTTCATTAAAGAGTTGGAAAACCAGCCCTAGAACATTTCTGGCAAGCACATGTACGTAGAGATAGACATATTTAGAGCGTAAGCTTGCTTTTAGCGACCTATAGGCCCGTAAATTAACTATCAGATATTTGGCACTGTTTCTCTGATGATTTTTTTTTCTTTTTGTGTTGAAAATGTATTAATATGAGCCTGAAGAAGAGGCCGAAGAGAATTAGCATGTCAGTGATTATATTACTGTGCCATATCAGTTTGACTGGAGGAGGGGTCCATTTCTCACTGACTAAACGAGAACAGTGAGGGGGTCTAAAATAA